>NC_080837.1:52268418-52591168 GCF_030435755.1 Ochotona princeps
TGTGTTTGTCATCAACTGTATAAGTTATGTAATTTCATAGTTTTCAAACTGGTAAAAATAGTTTGGTGGCCGTATATCACACAAGATCTCCTGGCTTGAGCAGCATTTTCTGGAGAATACTCAAGTGGGGCAGATGCAGTAGCAGGTATTATGGGGCATCATTCAATGAACTACAGAGCCCAGTTGAAGGGCTGGGAAAGAAACAGATCTTTAGGTTGTGATATTTCATGTTGTAAGGTTAGGGAAACTCCAATAGCTTCTGTGAGGAAGAAGGGTTAAAAGCCACACGTTATTACAATATGGCATGCAGAACTTTTGCTACAAGGCTAAACTACTGTTTGCCTGTTCAGGGTGGGGAGATGCCAATCCTTTCTTTCTTAAGTCAGATAGAGGAAATGTAAGCCTAACACTTAAGGTTGCATGTTGTGGCAAACTAGCAAAGGAGTCATTGTATTGACCTTCATGATTCTGAATACTGACCTCTCAAATGGCATGATGGAGTGAGGAACTAGGGTCCAAGTCTTGGCACTGCCAAGTGTTGGTTTCCATAAACATATATAGCAGCATCCAGGGAGCCTGCAGGAGACCAGCTTTCACATTTGGAAGCCAGGCTACAGAGTTTAAGTCTTGAACAAGGCACAAGGGTTAGCAGGATGAGGGAAATTGTAATTTCATAGAACATCAACAGGGGCGTTAGATTTTAGGTGTCTGCAGAAATCATGGTTAAAACATTCTCAAAACACTGTAACCCAGAAGGACTATGTGGCTTGGGAACATATATTTCAGTAATAACTAGTGTAAATGGATAACCAATGTCCTAAGATTTCCAGAATCCTTAGAATCTCCATTAAAATGGCTGGTGCAGGGCTCGGCGCGATAGGGATAGTGCAGTGGTTAAAGTCCTCGCCTTGCACGCACCAGGATCTCATATGGGCACTGGTTGTAATCCCAGCGGCCCCGCTTCCCATCCAGCTCTCTTGCTGTGGCCTGGGAAAGCAGTTGAGGATGGCCCAAAGTCTTGGGACCCTGCACCCTCGTGGGAGACCTGGAAGAGCTCCTGGCTCCTGGCTTCGGATTGGCTCAGCTCCAGCCACTGCAGCTGCTTGGGGAGTGACTCATCTGACAGAAGATCTTCCTCTCTGTCTCTCCTCTCTGTATATCTGCCTTTCCAATAAAAAATAAAATAAATCTTTTTTAAAAAATTGAAAAAAATAAAATGGCTGGTGCAAACTGGTGGTGGAAGAACTTACAAGAATGTTAGATATATTACTCAGCACTCAAATAAAAAGAACAGTTGGAAAATGAGATTTTCAGAATTTTTTCAATTGCTGTATTTTTTTGTAAAAGGTAAATTTCAATATTAAATTCCAGATAAGTACTCTATCTTGTAAGATATTGCGTCACATTTGTAATTCAGAGAGAAGCTAACCATGTTTTACATTACTGTATGATAAGTGCCCAAGGTCGGACTTTTAATCCTTTTAAACCTTAGCTTGTACAAATATAAAATAAAGGTTATTACTAATTGTTAAGGTTAATGAGATGATGTTTATTGAGAAGTGCTCCCAGTCAGTGATATTTAAGTTTGGTATTCACTATTAAAAAAAAAAACTGAAAAAGCGGATAAAAACAGATTTTCCATAACCCCCAAGAAAAGTATAATTATGGATTTTGGATAATTTCATTTTGCAATGTAATTTGTACTTTTGGAATTGTGGTATTGTAGTTGCATCAAATTCATTAAGACAGATATTCTGAACCTCAGCATCTAACCTAGTTAACAGCAAAATAAAAATCATTGCATGAACTAATCAGCTGAGAAATTGGAACCAATTTATATTCTTTCCTATTGTTGTCTAGTAACAAAATGCTCAAAATTCTGAAACAGGCAGGGTGGGGGCAGTAGGAGAATAGTGTTTTGGTACAACAGATCAAGTTACCATTAGGCTCAATGCATCCTGTGGGAATCCTGGCTGCTTGATTTAATCCAGCTTCCTATTCTGCACCTGGGAAAGCAGCAGAGCATGGCCAAGCACTTGGGCCCCTGCCATCCACATGCGGGGCCCACATGAAGTTCCAGGCTCCTTGATGCTTTGTACTGGGTTGCCCCCTCTGCCTTGCTTTGTACTGGTCATTGTGACCGTTTGGAATGTGAACCAGTGGATCTCTCTCTCTCTCTCTCTCTCTCTCTCTCTCTCTCTCTGCATGTCTCTCCATTTTACTCTGAAAGTAAATCTTTGTTAAAATAATGTTTTGGTATAGCTTTTCAGCAAATAACGAAGAATGGCTATTTTAAGTTGCCAATATTACTACTTCAAAACATCTCACAAATGTGATTAGGCAGCTTCAAATATGTGAGAAATATTTCTCAACTCGTCTTTAATAAGTCTATCTTTAAGCACTTAATTATCATTCCTAATACATGTAAATAAAGATAAGCTTTTACATGAGCTTTACTGAGAATGCAATTGCTTCAAATCCTTGAAAAATCCATCTTCTGTCTTATAAAAATAAAATGGCAGTATGCGTGTTGATTTGCTAAGCTTAAGAATCTTTCAGCCAGTGTCTTTTCTCCCAGGATTTTCTCATTTCTCTTTAATTGCAGTGAAGTTATTGCTTTAGCAAGAGGCAGTCATTGCTCTCTGTTATGCTCCTGTGTACTTTCCTTCCTGACATTAGTAAGAGAATGACTGAAAAGCAGTTCATGTAGCTTATCCTCAGATCCATACTTGCCTACAGTCTCTGTGATCGGACAAGAGAAAACTGCCTAATTCAAAAGCCCACAGATGGAATCTAGGGAAATTAGGACAATCACCAGAGGATCGGATAGGCACAGGCATCTGGTAAAGTATCCTTTACTCTTCCCAAACAGACACTAACTGAATCCCTGCAAAAACTAGGCAGGCTTGCTCCTCCCTCCTTGAGTGTGGTGATAACTGATAATTTTGTACCCTGGTGAGATTCTAAAGGAAGGTTTGTTGAGCAAGAGATCAAACTTCCAGAGTCTGAGAGGAGACCTGAAAGGGTTTGCCCTCTGCCACATTTTAAATTCTCAGTTATATCATGGACAAGCCTGACAGACATGATAATCCTTGCTGCATTAATTAGTCCTTTCCCTTCCTAATTCATTAATAGATGTAGCCATTCTATTTGTAACTAGCAGCTTTAGCAAAGGATTTTGGAGGAAAGAAAATACATATTATCAGCAGGCATGTGGCCCAGTTGTTAAGACACCTGCATCCTGCATCAAATTGCTGTGTTTCAGGTCTTTGCCTAGCTTCTAATTCAGGCTCCTGCTCATATACAACCTGGTGATGTGCATTTGGGTCTCTGCCACTCACATGGGATAGCTGGATTGAGTTCTGGGCCCCTAATTTTAGCATGGACTCTCATGAGAGTTGCCAACATTTGGAGAATAAACCAGAAGATGGAAGATCTTTGTATGTCTTTCCCAAATAAGTAATATATTTTTAAAAATGCATATAAAATGTTAGCTTAGTTTTATTATTGAATTCTGGTTGACTACAAATCCAAAATTGTATGTACTTAGAGAAAGCACTATTAGAATTTAATTTTGCAGGGTCCAGGCAATAGAATCCTCCCCTTGGAACCACAGAGAGCCCATATGGGCGCCAATTCATGCCCCAGATGCTCCACTTCCCATCCAGCTCCCTGCTTGTAGCCTGGGAAAGCAGTAAAGGATGGCCCAGAGCTTTGGGATCCTACATCTGTGTGGAGGACCTGGAGGAAGTTTCTGGCTCCTGGTTTCAATTTGACTCAGCTCCGGCCAATGTGGCTGTTTGGGGAGTGAATCAGCAGACGGGAGATCTCTGTCTCTTCTTATCTCTATAAGTCTGACTTTTCATTAAAAAATAAATACATCTTTAAAAAATAATAATTTAATTTTGCAAAACATAAACAAGGGATATTTGAAACAGTATATGTAATTTGCTCATTTCATAAATATAAGAGCACACAAAGAACAATTGTAAATATATAACAGAATTTTATAAATACAATTGTTAAAATTGATAATGATGAGAATTAAAATAATAATTTCATCTCTTGAATTGTTCTTATTGAAGTCACAGAATGTAGAAAGCATCTTTTTTTCTGTACTTGCCATCTCCCATCACTTTTCATCATCTATATTAATATGATCTTAAATGTTTACTTTCATTTATTTAATACTAAAATATTATTTGAACATTTGGTGCTTTCTCTTAAAAATCACTTTGGCATTTGTGTTCTGCATCATAATTACAATTATAATTTTTTTGGACCACTGTGTGTTACTGAATATAACGCTCATCACTATTCATGTTACCATAGAACTACTTCATTCTTCAATTCTTAAGTCTGATTCTTTTCTCAGTTTTTATCTATTTCTTTTCCAAGCAATGTTTTTTGGGAAGACTGTTTAAAAGACTTACTTCTTTTTTCAAATACTTAATTTTGTACACTACAGCATGGCACATATAGTGAGTGTATATGTAAGTACTTTTCTTAAATGAAAACTCCTTTGAAGGATCCAGTGAAATGAAGGTCATATGAAAGATAAGGATAGGGTAAGGGACTTTCCTTGCACCAAATTAACTTAGTGAGTGTTTGCTTATGTACTTTTTAGTTGATCATAAATATATATTTATGGTATTATACAGCATGCTCTGATATATGCATACATTGAGAAATAACTGTGCTTCACCTTGAATATGTCCTCTAAACTTCATGTATTGGAAACTTGGTTCCCAATGCAGCAGGGTTCATAGGTAGAATCTCCAAGAGGTGAATGGCTCCGGAGGACCCATAGTAAACCAAGGGAGTGGCTTTGTTATAAAGTACTCTCTCTCTGGCATGCTTGCTCTGTCACCATGAGATGCTCTGCACTGTGTCACAAATGGGAAGAAGGCCCGTACCAGATAGTGATCAGATTTTGCAGTCATGCTGTTGGGGATTCACACCTTCAAATTCCCACAACAATATACTCCTATTTTGTTTTAATTGTCTGGTTTCAATTATGTTCTTACAGAAACATAAAATGGATTTAAAACAATCTAAATCATGATAATTAACATTCTGAAGGCCTTGTATACTTATCATTAGATTGTGGTGAGTACACTTAAACCTGCCCTAATTTTTAACTAGTCACCATTATATGCAACAGATCTCTTGAAATTATTTTATTTCTGACTGCAATTTTGTACCTTTCCACAAATCTTTGTGTATCTCTCCAACCACTCCAGCCCTCAGCTGCAATTAACCACCATTTTGCTGTTTCTAGAAGTCTGTGCTTGACATTTTTAGATCTCATATGTAATTGAGATCATGAGGCATTTGTCTTTCTATGCTTGCTTATTTCACCTACCATAATGTTCTCCAGCCTTATCCATGCTGTAAACTTCAAGATTTCCTTCCTATTTATATATGAGTAGTATATTCCATTGGTATGTAGTCTATTTTCTTTATACATTCATCCATTAGTGGACACTTTACCATTGTGAATAACAGTGTGAACATGGAAGTGCATTTATCTCTTTGGCATATGGATTTAATACCATATGGATATCTTTTACATTATTTATAAATGATAGTGGAATTGTTGGATCACATGGTACTTCTATCAGTAATTTTTCTGAGGATTCTCCATACTGTTTGCTATTATAGCTGTACTAATGTATATTCCCACTAATAGTGAACAGTGATTCTCTGTTCTCCACATTCTCACCAACACTTGTTATCTTTCATCTTATTGACAGTTATAGATGTGAGGTGACACTTCATTATTGTTTTAATTTTCATTTATCACTGATGGTCAGTGATACTCATAATATTTTCATATAGCTGTGAGTGCATTAAGCCTGCAACTGTAAAGTTAGTAAAATATATTATAAATTTAAAGGATAAAAGAAAGGAGGGAGGGTAGAGAACGGAGAGAAGGACAGATAGTTATCGTCTTAGGTCTGTGTCTATGAAATAAGTGAAATCTATTGTCTTTATATTGGTAAAATAGAAATATAAAGGCTTTTGAATTTAGTAGATATTGAAAAGGATTTTTTGTTTGGAAATTTCAGGCTTTTCTGAGATGCTTAATGTGAGTTGAATGCATAAATAAGTACATGATGAACCTGTGACAAATGAATCAAAAATCAGAAAGGTTAGAAGTAAAAGAACTAGTTGGGTGACAGTGTATAAATGGCCACACAGTAAGTGTATATGTAGACCTGAATCCATTTTTAACAAGTATTTCTAGAACACCTGATTCAAACATAATTCATTCTCTCAAAAACATATGAGAAATCCTGCACATACTGGAAACTGAAGAGAGTAGGATTTCCTTGCCTAAAATAACCACTGATCATATATCTGGAGAAACTGTTTGTGTGGGCTTTCTAAGACATGTGAGTTGACATTACATTTAGGGATTTTTTTTAATGTGCTGAAAAGCAACTTAATTAAGATTATGTCTTTTGCTGCACTGGAACTCTTGGTACAATGGAATGAATGTTTATATCCCTCCAAAATTCATATGATGAGATTCTAACAGCCAAAGTGATGGTGTTAACAGGTGGGGTCTTTGGCAGACACTTAGGTCATGCATGTAGAGTACTCATGAATGGAATTAGAGCCTTTTTACAAGAAGCTCAAGAGCACTCCCTGTCTTCATGTTCCATGTGAGGGTACAGAGAAAGGATGGCTCTCTGGGAGGCAGAAGGCAGACTCTTACCAGACACTTGCTCTGCAGCACCAGGTCCTTGGGCATACTTAAATATGGAGAAAAAAAAACCATTTTTATATAGCATCCTGTCCAAGGTTGTTTGCTATAGTAGTACAAATGGAATGTTTAAGGAAATGTTGTCAATTGTGTAATGTAACATAATTCAAGCATACTGAAAGTCCCAGAGAATAGAGAAGGCCTAATTATTTAGTTAACATGTCTATACTAAACAAATAAATTAAATATTATTAATTTCATGGGGAAAGTCACCAAAACATTAAATTTGTAAGACAAACAAAATTGTTTAGAAGTTCATTAATAA
The DNA here is from genome assembly GCF_030435755.1 of Ochotona princeps. Taxonomy (NCBI): domain Eukaryota; kingdom Metazoa; phylum Chordata; class Mammalia; order Lagomorpha; family Ochotonidae; genus Ochotona; species Ochotona princeps. The sequence continues at coordinate 52,275,456 of NC_080837.1, forward strand.
ACTTTAAGGAAGACACAGCATGATTATGATGTCATCTTGGAATAATAAATTGTTCTTTGTACAAAAAAAGCAAAGATAATTGATAGTGAGAATTGAAACTAAATATAAAATTGAAAGAAAAATTGCTTGTAGGAGAGGCTAAATCTTTTAAAAAATTGTTTATTTGGAGGTTTGATCTTGTATAAAAATGCTAAAATTTTGTTTTCATTCAATATAAATGATTACTGTTGTCTCAAACCAACTAATCACTTTAATGATTCTGTCTCAGTCATTTGAGAGACTTACTATTCTGTTTCAAAAGAAGACATAGAAAGAGACAAAAGGAGGGAAGAATATAGATTAAATTCTATCTAAGAAAACGAAATGAGAAGGTAATATTTTCTTAGCATAAGGTATCAGTGCTCAGTAAAGTTGGTATTTTGGAACTAACCAAGCAAACAGGCAGCAAATGATGTAGTTTGAATACCTCCTTTCTCCCCTCGAGGTGTAAAAGAATGCCATGTGGGCTCCTTCAGCTTTGGAGGAACTCCAGAGAAATATCTCCCCAAGGTTTCATGACAGATAGAGGGCCAAATGCATCCTGGATAATATTCTTGTAGTGTGTGAAGAATGTGTTAAAGAACCAAAGAAAAGTCATTTTCAGGTTTCTCTGAGCCAGATTAAAAAAAATTTTTTTAAACACACACACAAGGATAAAAAGTAAAATCTGACACAGATTCCAGATGAGGTTTAATATTTTAGAATATCCAACATGTTTCTATGTCAGTCCAGTTCCCATTGGAAAGAAGTCTGTGTCAAGAGCCAACACCAGTCAGAAGCTGAATGGAGAGTGGGACTGGGAATGCAACTGAGAAATAAAAGAAGTTCAACTCCAAGAGCAAGACCATATGGCACAGGCTTGGCTTCTAATGCCACTGTATTGTATGAGAATTCATATGAAGGTCCTGAGGAACTTTAAATAGGTGTGAATGGAAGATTCTTACAAAATTCTCCATTGAGAAAAGTAGAGGGCACATATGAAAGGTTTATTGGCATTAACCACCAAATCATGCCTTAACTGTGGATCTTCCACAGCTGTTTCAAATGAGGAAGGAGAAAAACTGAGAAAAAGAAAAGAAGAAAATCCTTAGGAAAGCACAAGTCTCCAAATAGCTCCAATCTTAGAGTGTTGTGATGATTAACTATGAGACACATTATCAGGAGCTGAAAGTTCAAAGAGGCCTCAGCTTTGTGTTGAATAAACAGGAACATATGCCCAGCCTCAAAAATATTTCAAATGTGTTGTGAAGCTTTGCTGAGTTAGGAGAGAAATGTTAGAGTTCAGCTGTGAAAAACTCAATTGCATGTTTGAAAAAAAAAAAAAAAAGCAGGTGCTGGGAAAGGCCATCAACTTTCTAAGCATGTCAGTGGCATACAACACAGTAGCAAATAGAAGCAGAAATATTATTAAGCCTTACAAAGGTTTTCTGAGTGATGGATCAAATGAGCCCAAGTGGCATTTACGTCTCATTGTGAAAAATAAGTCAAAAAGGAGGAAAATGAGACACTGAAAATGTTTCTCATTTGGCTTCTGTGGGGGAATTTCTGAAATGGGTGGAAATTTGTGCCTAAGTCACCATATACCAAAAGTGATAGGATTCTGCTGACGAAGATTAATTAAAAAGAAAAAAGAAAGAAAAACTCCACTTGGCTGACAAACTGTAAGGCCCACGTTAACTCACTGGAGAAGTCCACTTCCAGAGAGATTCCATTTGTTGGTTTATGAGTTGTGAAGGCCTAGGGAAATATGCACATCTTATGAAAAATCCTTCCTGATCCTGCTACTGAAGAGATTGTAAATATAATTGCATTATGCATCCTCTGTGGAGTTTATCATTGTATGATATTTCTGTGTCTTTGCATCATTCCACTGAGTGCAGCACAATGTGAATAGTAGATGGGTGGGGGAGGGTAGTCAGTGTTTGCTAGTCAGCTGAGGAAAACCCCAACACTGTAAAGGAAGGGAAAATCAAGTAGTTACAGAAACCCTGGGAAAGGTCAGATGTGTGCAAGCTGGCCTGGCCCGCATCCAAATGCAAGGCCTCCCATCAGCTTCTCCAGGCTGCAGTCGTCTTCTTCCTGTCCTTGCCACACGAGTCGTTCTGACACTGGAGTTGCTCACCACGATCACATGTCCTGGAGCCATGCCTTAGATCCAACAACCTAAACTCGAGATTTGCACTTTTCAATGCTACCATTTACATATCTTCTTGAACAGTAACCACATAGAAGTTGATAAGGAGTATCCCAAACTAAGAAATACCAATTAAAATCATGACTTGTGCCCTGACTCATAGCATTTCAGATGCATAGCATTTCAGATTAATCTGAAACAAATTTGTTACTCTTCCTTTCCCATTTCTCTAGCTCCACTTTCCACAGACGTTATCTGATTTGTATTCTTATAGGTCATCTTAGATACATCTGCTTATAAATAATGTATGATATCGCCTTGTGTGCTCTTTTAATTATTCATAAATGCCTTCATGCAGTATGCGTCCTTCAACTTGCCTTTTTGCCATTCAGCATCAGGTCTGAGATTATCCATAGAATTATATATGCATATGCAATTGTTTTGTTAACTTTAGCTGCGGTGTAACATTTAGTTATATAACTAAAGGTACCACAGTTTATTATCCTATTCTTCTTTTGCATTTTTCCAATATTTTACTGTTTGAGTGCCTTCATACATACACATGTCTGCATCTGTGCAAGAATCTTCTTTGGGCACCTATATCTCCAAGTAAAATTTTCAGTGTTGCAGGATCTGAGTTCTTTCAGCTATAGTATGTAGGACCAATTGGTTCTGTAAAAAGGAGTTTACGTATTTAAATTCCCTTTGGTGATGCCGATAGCTCTTCCTTTTTTACATGATCATCAGTGCTTCATATTGTCAGATACTTGTGTTTTCTTATGAATATGGTCTTCTTAGTGAGAGTCCCCTGATGCTTACCAAGTTTGAATAATGAATTATGCATTATGAATTGTATTTTCAAACATTTTGCCCAGTTTTCTTTTTAAAATGGGTGCCTTTCGGCTCACTTATTTGTGGTTGTTCTTTACATTTTTTGGTTATTTCTATTGTATCCTATACATGTTTGCGATCATTTCTCTGTATCTGTATTATAATTTGTGAACTTCTAGACCTTTTAAATACTGATTTCAGAAATTATGAGTTTTGGTTTTGTCTAAAATATTTCATTGTACAATAATAATATGTGTAAAACATACAAAATAGGTAAACTTATACACACAAATATTAACTAGACTGTCAGAATTTTCTCTAGTACTCTACAAATATCTGAGTTATCACATGCATTGAAAAATCTCAAGCAAAAAAAAAATCTGTGCTCTTCAACTGAGTTTATTCTGGTGCTTAGTAATTGTTAATCGCAAATTCGGTGCTGCACTATAAGAAAGATGATACAGAATTTAGTATCACAGAAAACACTTGCCAACTGCAGAGCAAGTGTTTTCAAACAACATGGATTTTGTCATATCACACAGACCTCTTTATCCATCTTGTCGTCATGTGTAAGATGACAAAAACTGGGTCTGCTGTTGCTGTTGTGAAGCCATCTGAAGCACCAGCAATTCCATATGGGTACCTGTTTGAGTCCTGGCTGTTCCACTTCCAATCCAGCTAACTCACTGCTTATGACTTGGGAGAGAAGGGAGGATGGCCCAAGTGCTTGGGCTCCTTCACTCACATGGGACACCTGGAAGGGGCTACTGGCTCCTGGTTTCAAACTGGCCCAGCTCTGGCCATGTGACTATTTGGCAAGCAGATCAACGATGGAAAATTCCTCTCTCTCTCTCTCTCTCTCTCTCTCTCTCTTTCTCTCTCTCTCTCTCTCGTCTCTTTCCATCTGTAAACCTGCCTTTCAAAAAATTAAATCTTAAGACAGAACTTGTAGTTCTTTTCTAAGCCCATCGCAATGAACTGACACCAAATATTCTTTATTTTCTCTATTTCGAAGATGAGAAACCTGAACAACTAAGGGGAAAATTAACTGGACCATGGTTGCGTAGTTAACACATAGCAGAGCAAGGATTTAAACTCTGCCTATGCTAGCCTACACTTCACTGTGCAGCCAGCAATAGTTTTCTTTTGAAGTAAATGAAACAATGGATGCAAACCTTTCACCTACTGCCTGGTGTACTCTGTAAATTATTTCTTTTTACTTCCTGTAAAGTATGTTCTAAATTCTTTTTACTGTAATCTGAATTGGATGGTGTTCTCTCATTTGTATGCCCAGTATTGTCAGTAGAGCCATAGACTCTATAAACTATTAACTGTCACCTGATGAGGATCTCATTACCTACAAGTCTACACCTTTGGTTTTACCTTGTCTTCTGCTTCCTGTCTGCTCATCCTCCTGAGTCTCCATCTTCCTCTTTCAGTACACTCCTGGAAAATCTCAACTACCTTAACTTAAACTCTGTGAAGAAAATAGTACCTTTATTGAGATGCACTTTGAAAGCTCTTCTCCTCACTAACATGTAAGATTGACTTGGATTTCTGTTCAGCATGAGCAGGAACAATGTATAAACAATAGAATACTGGAGGCAAAAAATATCACCTTTTCCCTCTGCAACATAGAAGACAATGTCACCATTTTCCTGAAGGTAATTTCTCTAGTGGACATCACTATTTTATTCATTGCCACTTCTTCCCGGAATATCCCTCTCTGTCAAATCTTCAAACTTTCATTCTCCTTTATGACCTGTAATTCTGCTTTATTGATTCTGAAATAAAACAGCACGACATCATTTCTAAAAAAAATACAAAACTAAGATAAAATATTTTAACACTCAGATACAGACATGTATTGTCTGAATGTACCCACTGTAACAACATGAAAAAGAAAATCTAAGCAAACAAATTGGGCAAACAGAGTTCTCAGAAGCTCAAAATTATTAGTGTTATTTTTCTATGTAGCACTGTTTCCATACTGTCCAGTGTTTGCAGCATGTCATTTTTTGAGAGAACTCCTTTGTTGTCTCTCAGACGTTCTTCCAAATGCTTCACCCAGTCTCTAACATGCTGTGTGGCAGTGACTGTGGCCATGACTGCTGCTCAGCTGAGAGCAACCACAAAATGCATCCTAAGTTCTGAACTATTAAAATGTGAAGATAAGAGTACTTCACAGAAACAAGGAAATATAGCAGAATTTTCTACTCATTTGTTAACAATGATGGAGTTAACTTGCAATTGCAATTAAACCTCCTTTTCCCTCTCTCTTCAAATAAACAATGTACTTGTACTAATTTAATAAAACTTAATTAGATTCACTTATCAAGGTTTTTATCCATATATTTACTTTTTCCTTGTGTGCACTACAACGTTTCTGCACATCCATCAATTTTTGAAAATTTAACTACACAAAACATCTTTTGTTTTATAAAATGGTATTTATACTTCTATAAAGAACTAGATTATAAATAATTTCAATATACTTTACATCATAAAATTGACTCAATAAATCTCTGGAGTATCTCGTGTTGCGGAATCCCCAAAGTACTGAGCCAATCTGTATCTAACCCATTTTTCAAAATTCCAATAATTCTGTTTGGGATAAAATAATGATTTCTGTATATAACTTTCTAATATATTTAACATCTACAAAATGATGCTTTGACATAGTGAAATGATTATTGCCTAATAATTATTATAGCCAAGGAAATTATCTATTATGTCACTAAGTTGTTAGAACAATTAATATCTACTCTCTTAGCAAAATTCTAGTTATTACAAATTGTAACCCCCATTGGATCCTTAGACTTACTGATCCTATCATCTCCAGTGTTTACACTTCAACTTGGGAGCATTTTACTTTTTAAATAATTCCTGGCAAAACTTCGATTATTAAACAGATGTGCTGTAATTTAAAGAAATGGAGCTTGCCTTTAGCTATAATTAGACTAATTATTTAATACATGCTTTTGAAATTATTTTTTATCAAAATTTGTGTGGATATTACTTAATAGTCTCATTTCATAGATATTGTTGTATTTGCTTACTTGAAATTATAAATTGTCCTCAGTTGTATAATCCAAAACAGTCAATCATTTTATTTGTTTGTTTGCTATTTATTCATGGTACAGTTCCATAGGCTCAGGTGTTTCTCCTTCAACCTTTCCTATTTCCCCTTCTCCCCTCCCCTATATTCCTCTGTATTATAACAATAATTTTGACCTTCAGCAACAAGTCACAAGCCCATCATTCTGCTATTTAAATGTATCATGACATTGTAGTTATAGACAACGGGTAGAAGACCCAGTATCCTATTGTTAAGATATATTTAACAGTTTTGTTGAAAGTCTATCTTTTGTTTGAGAGTAGAGATGCATATTGTAATGTATCTTCACTTCTTGGTATGCTAGTTTCTATTATACAGTTACTCTAAGTGAATATATATATATGCATGTTTACTTATATGTTTATTGATGTTGCATTTTGCATATTGGCTGCCATATATTGCAGAGAACATATGATATTTGTCCTTTTTGGATTGGCTTATTTCACTCTAGCTGGGACCATTTTGTTGCAAATGGTAGAATTCAATTCTTTACAATGGCTGAATAGTGTTCTGCAGAGCAGATATACCACAGTTTCTTTACCCATTCCTGATTCAGTGTACATTTGGGTTATTCTCATTTCTTTGCTATTATAGTTTGTGTTGCTGTAAATTTAGGATAGAGGTCACTTTCTCACATGCAGATTTAAAAATAAAAATAAATAAAAATAAAAACAATGAAGCTTTTTTAAACTTTCCATCTTCAGATTGGTGGCAAAGCAGAAATGAGCAATTCTGTTGGTGAAGGCAAGAAAAATGAGCACATCTATTATTGCTGTGACAATATAAGTTTGCACACTTACCCTGGCAGATGTTTTAACATTACATAGAAAAACCTTAACTGAAAATGGCTGAAACATTGATTCAAACTACATGGACATATCTTAAGGAGCCAATTAGAAAAGTAATAAAAAATGTAAATGAATGAATCTTATAGAGTATTGAGAGTAGTAAAAAGCCAATATAGGAATGCAGAGCAAGATGGCCAAATAGGGTGGGGAACGTTAAAACAGATGGAGAAGGATTAGCAGAGGAGAAACAGAGAGGGTACAATCCCAGGAACTAGAAGTAGGCAGGCCGTGGCAGTGTGACACCTGCAGACCTGTGGACATGGGGAAGCAGCAGAGATAGTGGAGTGCCACTGCAGCAAACAGAGACCCCGGTGGTGATTGGCTCCCCCAGCAATCAGGTGGAAAGAGGAAATTACTGGCAACACAGGGGATGAAGCAAGGCATGGAATTACAGGTCCCACTGACTTTTTTTAATCCAATGATGAACAGAAGCAGAGTAGCAGAGCCTTATTGGATAGCTATGAAAAGGGATGGATTTCATAAAGATTCCTACCAGTGGCCATATCAGGCACAATTTTGAGTTCTGAGTCATAGCCCTTTTGTTGAAACATGGAACAACAGCAAGCTGTACTATGCCAGGGAAGAACTCACTTCCAGCTCAAAGCATCACACTTGTATTTTTTTGTCAGCCTAGAATAACATGCCCAGGAAAGTTTTCCTTTATATTGAAAATGAAATAAAAACTTTCAAAATGAACAAAACTGAAAGACTTCACCTCTGCCAGACCTGCCCTACAAATGTTGCTTTAAAATGTGCTGGAAGCTATAGGCAGAGAAAGAGTAGGAGACTCAGGGTGCCATCTTGTGTGGAGAGGTGGAGTGTGGAGTTGATGTAGTGGCCCAGAGAAGGCTCAGGCTCATTTCTGGCTGAGTACATGGAACTGATCCAGTGGGGGAAGGTAGCACCGGCTTCTTTCCCTGCAGGGTCTGTGTGATCCCTGGAGCTGAAAGCCAGCAGCTGCAATTCTCCAGCAGCGTCCTACCTGACACCATTTCATGTAGCAGGGCAGCAAGTGTGGATTTCAAGTGAAGGTCCAGAATGGGCTTGTTACTAGCTGATTGCACTGAGCTGAGCCCACAGAAAAAGCAGAGGCAGCCTTGCAGCCTGCAAGGTCTGTGTAGTCCCTGGAGCTGATGGCTGACAGCCCCCTGATCTTTTTTGCTGCCCCTATGGGTGCCATCTTGCACAGAGAGGCAAGAAATCCAAACATTGATTAACTGCAATAGGAGGAGTGGTTAACTGTGCATACGCTAATTCAGTACTACTGATATCAGTGTCATGGGACTAAGCATTGTTAGACTGAAGGCAGGACAGCTGTGCTGCCCAAAAACTAAGCTGGTAACAAAATCACCTCCATCTTAGAGCACTACACAGGCTCTGCAGGGAAAAAGCAAAAACAAAAAAATAGCCCCATCAAGGCAAGGCACGCCATGAACTCCACCCAAAATAACTCCAGAAGGCACTCAGGCTTATTGGTCAGCAGGTGTCAACAAGATTAGTGCCACCTACAAAATCGGTGCTGCCAACAAAGCAATTATTCAGGACAATTGTGTTTTCCAAACCCAGGACACTGATTGAACATAAAAATCAACTTGTAGACCTGTAGGTAATACATCTTAGAGAAGATTCCGTCAACAGAATGACAACTACAGAAAGTAAAAGAAAAGACAAAGGCACTATGAATGTTACTGAAGACTCTCCTACAAAGGAGCAAAAGCTTCACCAACCCTCAGAGTTAACTGAGGAAGACATAGAGAAAATGGGGGACACAGAATTCAGAAAACTCATTTTAAAGCTTCTGATCAACAATGAGAAGCACATACAAGAGTTCAAAGAATTTAAGGAATATGTTACACAAGAAAGAGCAGCAATGAATCAAATCAAGGCTGATATTTCAGAAATTAAGAAAACAGTAGAGCAAATTAAAAGTACAGTGGAGAGTCTCGAAAATAGAATGAAGGAGGCAGAAGAAAGAATTTCAGAATTGGAAGATATTTCCTGTCTCCATGAAGAAACAAACAAAAAACTGGAAGCAGAAAAAAGTATCCAAGAATTAAAAAATATGATTAAAAGGCCCAACATAACAGTTATGGTTGTTCCAGAAGGTGCACAAAGAGAAGTCAGGATTAAAGGTGTATTCAATGAAATAATAAAGGAAAACTTCCCTAATCTGGGGAAAGAATTGGAAAACAATATACAGGAGGACCACTGAACTCCCAACAGGCTTGATCAAAAACGAGCTTCACCATGACACATGATAATCAAGCTCTCTTCAGTTGAACAAAAAGAAAAAAATCCTTAAGTGTGCATGTGAAAAAAAATCAAGTGACATATAGAGGAACCCCAATCAAACTCACAGCTGACCTCTCAGAGCAAACACTATAGACCAGAAGAGAATAGAGTGACATATTCTAGATTCCAAAAGAGAAAAACTTTCAGCCCAGAATAACTTATCTGGCAAAGCTCTCCTTTGTCTTTAAAATGAAATAAAATTCTTCCACAATAAAGAAAAACTTCAAGACTTTGTCTTATCTAAACCTGCCCTACAAATGATACTCAAGGATGGTCCCATGAAAGAAAAAAGAAATAGCAACTACCAAAAGCAAAGGCAAATGTGGAGAACATCCCACTAAAAGGCTAACAGAAGACTCAATCATAGAACAACACATTGCTAAAATGACAGGACCAAACTGCCCCTTATCCATAATAACTCTGAATGTAAGTGGCTTAAACTCCTTAGTCAAAAGCCATGGATTAGAGGACTGGATCAGAAAACAAAACCCAGCTATCTGCTGCTTACAGGAGAGACATCTCATCAAGAAAGATCAGAGGAAATTGAAAGTGAAAGGATGGAAAAAGATATTCAAAGCAAATGGTAAGGAAAAATGTGCAGGTGGAGGCACCCATATATCAGATGATACAGACTCTGATGTGAAGAGCATCAAACGACATGAAGAAAGATACCACATAATGATCAAAGGATCCTTTTGAGTAAGAAGTGATGGCTATAATAAATGTATATGCACTAAGTGCCAAAGCATCTAGCTACGTGAAACAAATATTAACGGGTTTAAAGGGAGAAATAGACTCCAATACGATCATAGTGGGAGATCTTAATATCCCGTTAACATCAATGGACAGATAAAAATCAGAAACTCAGCAAAGAAACAACAGAACTCACTCAAACTCTAGAGCAATTGGACTTAGTTGACATCTTTTAAATCTTTCAACCTACAGACAGAGAATACACTTTTTTTTTCATTAGTACATGGAACCATCTCCAGAATTGACCATGTTATAGATCATAATACAAGCCTCAGCAAATTTTAAAAATTGGAAATAATACCATGCATCTTCTCAGACCATCAAGCAGTGAAGCTAGAGACAAGGAGTCAAAACACCCAGGAAGACTTGTAAATGCATGGAGACTGAATAATATGTTACTAAATTAGCAATGGGTTAGAGAGGAAATCAAAGGTGAAATTTAAAAATTGCTTGAAACAAATGAAGGCATCAACACAACATATCAAAACTTATGGGACATAATCAAGGCGGTGCTAAGAGGAAAGTTCATTTTAATCAGTGCTTATGTCAAGAAACTAGAAAAGCATCAAGTAAATCAGCTAACTCTACAGCTGAAGGAACTAGAAAAGCAACAACAAAGCGATCCCAAGATTAGTAGAAAAAAAGAAATCATCAAAATAAGGGAGGAAATAAACCAAATAGAGACCAAGAGAACTATACATAAGATCAATGAATCAAAGAGCTGGTTCTGTGAGAAAATCAACAAAATTGACTCCACAATAGCCCAACTAATCAAAAAAGACGGGAGAAAATGCACATCAATAGCATCAGAAACAAGAAAGGAGATATAACAACAGATACCTTGGAAATACGAAGAATCATCAGGAACTATTACAAGCAACTATATGCGAACAAATCAGAAGACCTAGAAGAGATGGATAGATTTTTGGACACATACAATCCACCAAAATTGAATCAAGAAGCAATTAACAATCTAAATAGACCAATAACACACACTGAGACTAAATCAGTAATTAAAACCCTCCCAACCAAGAAAAGTTCTGGATCAGATGGCTTCACTGTTGAATCCTAACAAATGTTTCAAGAGGAACTTACCCCAATCCCACATAAGCTTTTTTCAAACAATAGAAAGAGAGGCAATCCTTCCAAACTCTTTCTATGAAGCCAGTATCACCTTAATACCAAAGCCAGATAGAGAAACAACAGAAAAAGAGAACTACAGACTGATATCCTTGATGAACATAGATGTAAAGATCCTCAATAAATACTAGCCAACAGAATCCAACAGCACATCAGGCAGATCATTCACCTGGACCAGGTGGGATTCATCCCAGGCATGCAGGGATGGTTCAACATACACAAATCAGTAAATGTGATACATCACATCAACAAATTGAAAAATAAAAACCATATGATCCGCTCAATAGCTCTAAATGGATCAAAGACCTAAATCTACACCCAGAAACCATCAAACTAGTAAAGGAAAACATAGGAAACACTATTCAAGATATAGAAACAGGGAAAGACATCTTAGAATAGACAAAAAAAAAGCAAATGCAATCAAAGTCAAAATGAACAAATAGGACTACATCAAACCAAAAAGCTTCTGTACAACAAAGGAAACAGTTAACAAAGTGAAGAAGCAACCAACAGAATAGGAGAAAATTTTTGCCTACTACGCAAGTGATAGGGGACTAATATCCAGGATTTACAAAGAGATTAAGAAACCCAGGGACAGCAAAAAGAACAACCCTGTAACAAAATGGGCAAGGGAAATGAACAGACATTTTTCAAAAGAACAGATTCAAATGACTAACAGACATATGAAAAGATGCTCAGCCTCCCTAGCCATCAGAGATACAAATGAAAACCATGTTGAGGTATCACTCAACTCCAGTGAGACTGATCTACATTCAGAAATCAACTAACAACACCTGCTGGCGTGGATGTGGAGAGAAAGACACCCTCCTTCACTGCTGGTCGGAGTGTAGGCTAGTGTAAGCACTGTGGAAATCAGTATGGAGAGTGCTTGGAGAATAGCAAATAAACTTGCTATATGACCTAGTTATCCTACTCCTAGGAATATACCCAATAGAAGTGAAATCTACAATAGCAAAGACATGGGAACAATCCAGATGTGCATCCAAAGAAGAGTGGTTAAAGAAACTGTGGTACATCTACTCCATGGAATATTATTCAGCTATTAAGAAGAATGAAATGATACTATTTACAACTAGGTGACCCCAACTAGAGACCATTGTGCTCAGTGAAATGAGTCAATCACAAAAGACCAAATACCATATATTCTCTCTTATATAAGGAAACCAGCATGGAAAGTGTAACTTCAAAAATCTGATCCATACTGTTTTTTGTTTGTTTGGCTGTGTCCCAAGTGTTTTGATGTTTTTTATTTGTTTTGTTTATTCCAAATAATTTCCTTTCTTTTGTCGAGTTCATCACTGGCTGATGGATTACACAATGCCATCATTTTTCCCAAGAGACTTTTGTGTTTCCTTTTTGTCATTCATGTGTTGGTCACTCAGTGGTGCATTTTTTCATGGTGCTGTAATTTGTTATTGATGTTGTTATTGTAGCTGTTCTAACTCATACCAGTTGTTGACCTTGTTTCATGGTTTCTCAGTTATAGAAATGTATAATGATGGAGTACTGGGGTCTATCATTTACAAATGTCGGGGATAATGGAACATGTATCCCTGTTTCCAGATGAAAGATGGATTCCCAATGAAACTGTTGGGCATGTGTAGACAATAAGATGCTGGACTCTCTGACATTGTACCAACAATGTCAGAGTACACTTAAATAAGAGACTGATAGAATTATGATTCCTTATGAAGGACTACACCATTATAGTACAATTGGGAAAATCTGTCGGGAGGTGGAAGTTTGGGGGAGAATCCCAGTCTATACGAAATTGTACCACATAATTAAAAATTCAAAATAAAAATATATTTTAAAAAATGTGCTGGAGACAGAAAAAGAGTAACACCTTCCAAATCCAAGTGCAGATGTGGAGAATGTTTCAGTAAAACCACAAAGGAAACCTAATCAAAAAATGAGAAATCCATTAACCCATTGCTAAAATGATAGGACCAAATCACTACCTGTCGATATTAACCCTGAGTGTATATGACTTATACTCATCAATCAAATGAACAGACTGGATCCAAAAACAAAACCCATCTGTCCGTTGCCTACCAGAGACACATTTCACCAGCAAACATACACAGAAAATGAAAGTGAAAAAATGGAGAAGGATATTCCAAGTTAATGGAAATAAAAACAAACTTGTATAGCCATTGTAATTTCAGATACTATAGACTTTGATGTGAAGATCATTGAAAGAAATGAAGAACATCACATGATGATTAAGGGATTCATTTAGCAAGGGGAAATCACCATAATAAATTCATATGCACCAAATGCCAAGGAACCTAAGTTATGTGAAATAAATATTAATGAATTTAAAGGGAGAAATAGACTCTAGTGCAATATTAATAGGGGACCTTAATACCTTATTAACTTCAATGGATAGGTCAAAGAGACAGAATATCAACAAGAACACAACAGAGTTCACTCAGAAGGACTTAATTGATATCTATAGAGCCTTATATCCCACAGAATATACTTATTTTAATCTTTACATGGAGCCTTCTCCAGGACTGATCACATATAAATTTGTCTTGGCAAATTTCAACATATCAAAATCATACCATGCTTCTTTTCAGACCATCATGGAATAAAACTGGAGACCAACAAGTCTAAATACCCCAGAAGACACGCAGATATTGGAAATTGAACAACATGTTGCTAAGTGAACAATGAGTTATAGAAAAATCAAAGAGGAAATTTAAAAATTGCTTGAAATGATTGAAGGCTTCAATACAGCATGAGCCATAACCAAGGCAGTGCTAAGAGGAAAGTTCATTGCAATCAGTGCCTACATCAAGAAACAAGAAAGGCACCAAGTAAACAGGCTAACCATATGTCTGAAGGAGCTATAAAGAGTACAGAAAAATAATCCCAAATTTAACAACAGAAAAATAATCAAAATAAGGGAGAAATAAACAAAAAATTACATCAACTTTTTGAAGTACTCTTGTGTGCCAATGTTCAATAAAAAAGAAATAGAAGAGAGAAAACACAATAACCTAAATTTTGCCAGTTCTTTTACCAACAAGCGGTTCTTAAAAGCATGGCATCCAGGATTGGACAGACAAGATTTCTCTATCTGTATTTGTTTTGGAGTGATATGTGGGTGTTCCTGTGTTGCAACCCTGAGGCAAGTGAAGGAAGATTCTTGATGGCGGTAGGAAAATTGTCATGCTGTACAACGTGGGAAGTAAAATTCAGAACAAATGTTCTTTCTGTGGAAAATGCCTGGGAGGTAAATAACGAAGCTTGAGACGAAGAGAAAAGCCCCAGTTTTTCCAAAAGTTGCATAGATGGCTGCCTGAGTAGAGAATATAGCTTTGATGCAAAGGTTTTGTGCCCCAAACTTCTGAAATGAAAGATTTCCCGTCTGCTCAGACTGAATGATTCTCCACTGGATTCCCTCAGCCTCTCTTCTGATCTTCCTTTGTCCCCATTGCTTCCATTACATTTTTTCTTTAATCTCATTTTCGGATGTATTTTTTTCATTTCAGAAGCCGTTATAGCCTCAGGATATTTTCCATTACTCAGAAATTTTCCATTACTCTAAAAGCAGTTGGGACAGCAAACAGAATATGCATGGCCTTTCAGAAGAAATTCAGGTTGGAATAGTTTCCTTCCAGTTCCCTCACGGTGAAGCTTGAAGGTTGCAGAGAAGCATGGAAAACAAGAGTGTAACTGATCCAGTGAAGGAGATTGCCGCCAAAAGATTGCTTTCCTTGACACTGGTAGCCTGGTGGGGGGGAATCTTTGGGGTAGGGACTTTGCCTTTGCTGCTGCCCACATATTGGCTCATTGGTTTACTTGATTCCTATTTACTAGGGCAAATCCTTCAGCAAGTAGCCTGCTCTCTGATTCTCTGACAAGGCATTAATATGAAGCTTAGAAGATACTTTTCTTAAAAACAGAAAGAACTGAATAGGGGTTTGAAACTGTGCCATGGCGATAATGAGGATCAGCTAAGGAGGTCTGTTACTGGCAGCACTAGTGTGTGCTTTAAGACACACACAGCAGTGCCAAGAAACAATACCAAGTGCAAGAGCAAGCAGACGGAGTCACAATCCACCCCAGACTCTACACTGTACACTTCTGTCTCTATACATGGCATGTCAAGTGTCATTTCTGCTGTCATGAGAACTTCTTAGATTGTCACCACTGTAAGCACAGCAACAACAGTATCACTTCTTTAAATTAACTACATCTGAACCCATACCAAAATGGCAGTTTTTCTTGACACATTTGACTTGGAGGATATTAGTTGGATGATCTCTGGGGGAATTGGGCCACTGCTTTTTGCTTCTATCTGCAGGGGGGTTGTTCTGGTTGACATAAACTACAGAGTTGCACTTTTCTGGATCTGGCTGTCAGAAATCTCTGAATATGGTGTGAAAGATGTATCATATTCTTTCCACAAGATTATTTTTCAACCCGGTATTGTGTGGGTTTGAAAACAGAATGGGAGTGCTCTGGTTAATAATCTTTCCGCGTTCTGATGGCGCAGCTGAAGTGCTGGAGGCGAGGGGCTGTTGCATTTTCAAACATCGAGGGAAAAAAAGAATGTTTTAAAGAATCATATGCATTTCTCCTTTTTTCTGCCTTTTTAAGACTGACATCTTTGTGTCATTTTCAGCAAAAGCTCTTGTTTATGCAGATATGTTGCAAAATAAAATCTTGTTACATAAGACAAAACAATTCTGCAGAATGCTTTGGGGATGCATCAGTGAGTGATCTTTTTATCTATATCTTTTTTCCTCGTGCATTACGAAAGAATCCGTAAAAAAATCTACTCATCTCAATACATAGAAATGTTCTGAGGACTCTTCCTTTAACCTAATGTAGTGAAAAATGCCAGTACACACATTTGCTGTGTTTTAATAGCATGAGATAGAAACTGAAATCTTCACCTTCAAGGAGCAATACAGCCTTTGTTCTTTTCTTTTCTTTTTTTTTTTAATGTTGAGTGCTGGTTTTCTCTTGTTTACTTTAAAAAATTCTACATACAGCAAAGTTGGCTCTTTTGTTTTGGCAAAAAGCATATAATGATGTTAACAATCACCTCCAGATAGAGAGCCAGGCTGGACATTGTGGTACAGCTGTTGAGCCAGTTTGAAATCCTGGTGTCTTGGAGTGTCAGATCTAATCCTGCGTACTACGCACTTCTGATCTAGCACTCTGGTAGTGTCTCCATGGAGACAAGTGATGATGGCTCAAGAACTTGAACTATGTATAAGATCTGGATGGAGTTTCTTGCTCCTGGCTGCAGCCTGATCAAACCGTGGCTGTTACATATAGTTAAGGGAGTGAACCAACATGTGGAAATTCTCTCTGTTCCTGTATCCATGTCTGTCTCTGCCTCTCTCTCTCTCTCACTCTCTCTCTCACTCTGCTTTCCAGATAAGTAAATCTTTTTCTTAAAAAAAAAACACAAAAGACCCCAAGATCATATTCCCAAGTTGCCCACACCCTGCCACAAATTCCAAATCCTTGCAAACATGTACTTGTTTGCTTTCTTCTTGGTTTTTCTTTTCCAAAAAGCTACATAAAGCAAATCAAACACTGGTTACTCTGACCTCTTTCACTTAGCAAAAAGCAACTGTATTGTTAACTGAATTGATAATACATTCCTCTTCACTTCTGACTAGAATGCCATTGTATAGATGTACCACATGTGGTTTACTCAAGTACTCCAAGAAGAACCCAAGTTGTTTCTACATTTTGATCATTATGACTGAAGGGACTATAAATGTTCAGGTACAGGTTTTGGGGTACACCTAAGCTTTTGTTTCCTTTATTTGAATGCCTAGGAATAAAATCACTGTATTCCATGGTAAGTATATGCTAACTTTCAAAGAAGCTGACAAAATTCCACAGTAGCTAAGCCATATTTAATCCCAGCAAAATATACATGGATTTCATTTGCTCAGAACACTCACTTCCACTTAGTATTTTATTCATTTAATAGCTTGTAGTGTTATTTCTTGATTCCTATAACTTGCATTTTCCTAGTAATTACTAATATTCAACGTTACTTCACGTGCTTGTGACCCATTTATTTGTAGATTTTTTACCCATTGTAAAATAGATTCTCTGTTTCTTACATGATTTTAAGAGCTTATTTTTTTTTAAGATTTACTTATTTTATTGGAAATACAGATTTACAGAGAGAGAGGACAGAGAGAAAGATCTTCCATCTGCTGGTTCACTCCTCAAGTGGTCACAATGGCTTGAGATTAGTCAGTCTGAAGCCAGGAGACAGGAGCTTCCTCTGGGTCTCCCACATGGGTGGAGGGTCCCAAGGCTTTGGACCATCTTTTATTACTTTCCCAGGCCACAAACAGGGATCTGGATGAGAAGTGGAGCTGCCAGGATATGAATCAGTACCCATATGGGATTCCGGAGCTTGCAAAGTGAAAACTTCGCCACTGAGATATAGCGCCATGCCCCTTAGTATCTTTTATGAAGCAGATTTTCATGGAATTCAATTTATCAATTTTTTTTCATGGTGTTTTTGTTGTCACGTCTAAGAAATCTTGCCTTGCCTAAAATCACAAAGCTTTTTCTTATTTATTTATTTATTTATTTAATAATTTTGGTCTGGAAAATGTAACAGTCTTCAATTTTAGATTTAATTCTATCATCAATTTTGGGTTAATTATTACAGAAAGTATATAGTGTGGGTCAAAGTTGTTTGATATGACTATCAATTCCTTTAACATCACTTGATGGCATTATGATACTCTCTTCATTTATTTATCCTTGCACCTTTAGCAAAAATTAAGTATTGCAATGTGTGCGCACCTACTTGTAATTCAGTTCTACTCTGTAGAACTATGTCTTATCCTTTCATCAGTAACACACTGTTCTGATTACTATAGCTCTATATTAAGTGTTTAATCAGATTATGTAATTCCGGCAGAGTCTTTTTCAAAATTATTTTTTCTCTTCTAGTTCCTTTGCCTTCTCATTTGCAAGTTAGAATCAACTTGCTGATTTCTATGAAAAAAAATACTGTTGTGATTTAAATCAGGCCTTGTTTTAGAACTTACAGAAACTTCTGTAAAATACAGTTGATAACTCTAAAAGAAATACTAGAATCAATCCAGATCATCTAACATTCCGGTTTATGAATTTGGCACTTGAAAATTAGGTAATATTTCTCTTCTAAAATATTATCTATTGGAAAAAACATTGGAGACTGCAGAAATTATAAGGTTTATTTCTTGGTCCAGTACCCTCTGGTAGCAAATCTCATTAAAAATCAAAACTTAATTTTCTTTTTAAATTATATTTTATTTTATTGTATTTTATATAATCCTACTTAGTTGATTAGGGTACAAAGGGTCAAGGGCTGCAGGAAAGTGGGTAATACCACTGTTTCCACACTAATGTCATCATTTTTTTTCCCTGTATCTGGGGTCTGGGGAGAAACACAGGGAGAAGCCCTACCCAGCCTCCAACCCATCCCAGGTCGCCGATGTAAGGCATGCTCCAAGGGTCCTGCTCAAGCAGTTTTGATTGTTGAACAGTTCTGAATTACTGCCACTCTCGCCATTCCAAGCACAATGAAATTTCTTCAGAATCCACTGGCTGACATAGTCTCTTCATGGTTGTGGTTCTGAGATAAGCAGTTCAGGTGGAAGGATCTCCAAAGAAACTTGGTCTGAGGTGATCCCAGACCTGATTCTTGTGTGTGCTTGCCAGTACAGGGTCCAACACAATCTGTCGCCCCAATTAGCTTATGCACATGCTGGTCGTTGCAATTGCTGGGTTAGTTGTTCCAGCCCTGTCTTTGACTGGAACCAATGGGTGTTGCAGTCCAGCCCGATCCTGCCCACTTCATACTCGGCTCTCATGCAAACCTGTGGGAGCTGCAGCCTAGTTGGGGCAACTCCCCATAACCCCCACCAGGCCTTCCCCTACCCTGGTTACCATGCATGCCAGTAATGTACCACAGACTTGTTCAGTCTGTCCCACATCCCATTTAGCTCTTGTACGTGTCAATGGGCATTGAAACCTAGTTCAACCCAACCAACCCTATTATCCAGCCCACATACATACTGGCAGATGTCTTTCTGCCCCGTCCTGGTTTTCATGCTCTCCTGTGGGAGTGGTAACCCACGAGGGAGGTGCCCACTATCTCCCTACTAGGCCACTCCCACTTCCGGATTATGCACTCTCCAGGTGGCTCTGGAGTTTAACTTGGCAGATTTAGCCCCCAGTGCCAGCCTCTGCCAGCTTATGCTACAGGAAAACCCAACCAACCCTCACACACTCTAATTTTTGCTTGCTCCAATCAGAACAGTCAGCCCAACCTGGCTTTTCCCTGATCTAGCTCACATGAGACCCACAGGTGTTGCAGCCCTCCCTGGTCTGGTCTGCCCTCATCCCAACTCACGCTCTCCAGTGGGAGTGGTTGTCTAGCAGGGAAATGCACATTTCCCCCACTGGCTCTGCCCCCTCCCTCCCTTGTTCTCACCTGTGCTGTTTGGATGCTGTGACCGCATTTGGTACGGCTCACCTCACCTTGGTATTCTGTGATGTGCACTGGTATGTGTCGTGACTGTGCCTGGCCCGACTCACATTCTGTTCTGGTACTCAGTTTCACCAGCAAGTGATCTGAACTGGTTCCGCCTGGTCTGCCCCGACCTATGCCAAATGTATGCCGGTGGGTATCTTTCTCTGACCTGGTCTGGGTTGCTCCTAGTTCTTTCAAGTGTGCAGATCAACTGAATTAGTCAACATATCAATTATAAAGGAGTTTAAAAAGATAACTCACCTCATTCTGTACTCTGGTTTCTGTGTCAAAATAGCAACTTCAAACTTGGTTCTCTTTGTCCAAAAGACTGAATAGTATCACACAAAAAATAACTGTTTTGTTCTGTGCCTCTCAATATTTGGACTGTTTGAAGAGTGACCACACAGTTGCTTAGGGACGTAGGCTGCGATTTAAATTATGCAAAAGAAAGATGTAAAGAGTATTTACACCATTTTGAAATAATTCCTAATCCAAAGGAAGCTGATGAAAAGGGTCCTGAAATTCATGTTCATAGAGATCTAAAATCTCTGTTATGTTAATAGCATAGGAAAAATTGTACATTGCAAGTGTTTTCATCTACTCTCTATTTGTTTTTCCCTTTCTTGGAGTGTTTGATGCACTGCCAGTTTTCTTGGTTTCCTAGATATTTCCATTGTGGTAGTTGTAAAAAAAAATTATTTCATTTGCTCCAAATCAAATACTCATCCTTTGTTGGCATGGGGCTGGCTAATGTCTTGAGAAATTTTTAAACAAAGTTTGTGGGTAAAAGTATAACAGCATGTGTTGCACATTGAAGGGAGAAAAAAAAATAAGAGAATTGCTTTCTTTTCCCTATTGTCACATACTTTCTGGCATTGTTTTACATTTATTTATAATACTGTTGTCATTAATATTATGCTCACTTCATTGAAATTATTGTCTTTCTTCCTTTAGAAATAGAGCTGCTCAGAACTGATAAATAACACATCATAGAAGTGGATTATTTAACATCTTGATTAATGAGATATTTTCTACCTAACGATGACAGTCTTTAGAGCTTTGCAGATGTAAGCTTGTCAATTTCAGATTATGAATAGTGTTTACATTTGAAGGATGAACAAGATATACACGTAAAATTGTAAAATTTGCTCTCAAACTCTGTCCATGTAATGATTGATGATTTTGCATTAAAAACTGGCCTTGCCTGTATGTCATTGAGCCACACTGAACCGTATAACTCATGCAAAAAGATTCATGAATATAGATTCAAATTTCAGAAAGTCACTTTTCAGTTTGATGTACTGTCAAGCCAGAAAATAAGGATGGCAAAAATATATTGTGGGTTGGGTCTGGCACCGGTAGCCTAGTGGCTAAAGTTCTCACCTTGTACACACCAGGATCCCATATGAGCACTAGTTCTAATCCCAGGGACCCTGCTTCCTATCCAGCTCCCTATCTGTGGCCTGGGAAAGCAGTTGAGGATGACCCAAAACCTTGTGATCATGCACCCACATGGAAGTCCCGGAAGAAGTTCCTGCATTCAGATCGGCTCAGATATATATATAGAGAGATATTAAACAGCGCAGATACCAGAAAGGGTGTGCAAGTGGAACACAACCTGAGCTGCCTGGTAAAAACATTCCACAAGGAATCTATCGGACATAGGAACTTCAACTTCAGGTTCTTTTCCTATTGATATTTTTGAGTTGAGGATGAAGAGGGCAGCAGCATTTAGGATTTAACCCCATTAGCATATAAGTTATCTACATCACACATACCAGAATTTCTTATTGGAGAACCAGGCTGACTTGGCACAGGTGTTGCATTCAGAATCATACCCATTTGGCTCTCATTAGCCTGTCTGCTCCCTTTTGTCACCGGCAGACTTTGACAAGCTTCACTATTGTCTTAAGAGAAAGATATAACCCACAACACAGTTCCTCCACCTTTGTGACTAATTTTTAACTAGGAGGCTGAGAAACTACACAAAAGCTAAATAAGATTCAGACACAAGAAGAGCAATTGGGTAATCACACAGTAAATTAAAGACTGATTGCTTCAGAATTTTTTTTGCAGGAGGTTTTTTTTTTAAAGATTTATTTATTTTTATTACAAAGTCAGATATACAGAGAGGAGGAGAGACAGAGAGGAAGATCTTCCCTCCGATGATTCACTCCCCAAGTGAGTGTAATGGCTGGTGCTGTGCCAATCCGAAGCCGGGAACCTGGAACTTCCTCCAGGTCTCCCACGCGGGTGCAGTGTCCCAGTGCATTGGGCCGTCCTCGACTGCTTTCCCAGGCCACAAGCAGGGAGCTGGATGGGAAGTGGAGCTGCCTGGACTAGAACCGGCGCCCGTATGGGATCCCGGAGCTTTCAAGGCGAGGACTTTAGCCGCTAGGCCACGCCGCCGGGCCCATGAAGTGTTTTTTTCTTAAAACCTCTTGCAAGGGCCTGGCAGCGTGGCCTAGCGGCTAAAGTCCTCGCCTTGAACGCACCGGGATCCCATATGGGCGCCGGTTCTAATCCTGGCAGCTCCACTTCCATCCAGCTCCCTGCTTGTGGCCTGGGAAAGCAGTCGAGGACGGCCCAAAGCCTTGGGACCCTGCACCCGTGTGGGAGACCCGGAAGAGGTTCCTGGTTCCCGGCATCAGATTGGCGCGCACCAGCCGGTTGCGGCTCACTTGGGGAGTGAAACATCGGATGGAAGATCTTCCTCTCTGTCTCTCCTCCTCTCTGTATATCCGGCTTTCCAATAATAATAAAATCTTTAAAAAAAAAAAAAACACTTCATGCAACTCCAGAATCATCAAATATATGTTAGCGCAAAAAGGCATCAAAAGAAAAGAAGGTTAACAATTGTTTTTCAGCAAAACGCTCCAAGGGACTAGTCTGTTTTTTGTTTTTGTTTTTGTTTTGTCCAGGTGTCCTCAACCCTAAGAAGAAGCAGAATAAATTTATGGTAGCACAATTTATTCAATTATAGAATGAATTCAGCTTCTGTTTGTGTGAAAACCTGTTCTCTCTGGAGTCAGGTATATCCCTGTTCTCTTAAGGAGATAGAGGAATCCCTTCTCATGTACAAGTTAGTTTCCAAACTTGATGCTTGGTGCAGTCAAACATCTTGACTGCATATTCACAATAGTACAAGAATGTATTACTAACCATCCCTGAGTATCTATCATAAAAGGGAAATGACTAGTGCCAAGGTACTACTGGCATTAAGAAGAAATTTTGAGAATTCGTTGAAGAAGGATAGAGTTCCAGTCTAGGTTGAGATGAAGAGGGTAAGCAGTAAAGGGAAAGATTTGAGAAATAACCCCTCAGTGCTGCTCATAACTGGAGATGGCACTTCACGAAGCCAAAAGGACAAAAAGTAAAGCCTGGGAGTACAGGTCATTAACTCAACTCTGCTTCCAAGTATCATGGAATGCTAGTGCTAGAAGTCAGGAAAGATGTCATTATTGTCTGATGATTTTAATTTGTATTGCATCAAATACTGAGAAATAATTAGTGATTTTCCATTCCGTTAGTTACCTGAAAATGTGCTTACAAAAGACCTGAGAGAAACCCACTAGTACCATATTATGAAGAGGAACAGGGCAGGAAATGGGGCAGACATTCATAGCAATCAGAAAATGTGTGTGGATGGGCTTTCTTCTGCAGCAGATGGCCTCAATGAGCAGGGTTGGCAGAGTGGAACTTCCTCTGAAAGACACGGAAAAGATACTGTAAGTCAAAAGGAGACCATCTGGAGGAAGCAGAGGAAATGCCTTCCTCAAAATAGAAATACTGCAAGAAGAAAAGCTCATTTTATAAGATATTTAATTTGGGTTAGCAAAAATATATAAGTCAAATATCAAAAGGAAGAAGTTGGGGAAATCAAATTTCATGAAGGTAAAAGTCAAATTGTTAAATTAAAACCCGAGAAGAAGCAATGAACAGAAACAATACTGCTGAGAATTCACTTGGGGGAAGCAAAATAAATGTTTCAAACTTTATCTGAAGAAGGATGAAAACAATTTGAAGGCAGATAAGTTTTGTGGGAGAAAAAAATTAAGATTTATTTATTTATTTGAAGGACAGAGTTACAGAGAGAGGGAGAGACAGAAAAAGAGGGAGATTTTACCTCTGCTGGTTCACTCCCCAAATAGCTGGTATAGCTCGGAGTAGGTCAGGCAGAAGCCAGCTTCCTGGAATGCCAACCCTTGTGGGTGACAGAGGCCCAAATACTTGGACCATCCTCCTTTGCCTGCAAGCATATAAGCAGGCAGTTGGATTGAAAGTGGAGCAAGTGGATTCAAACCAGTGCTAATGTTATGCTGGAATCATTATAGATACTGAATATTATAAACAAAAATGAGACAGAACAAAGGAAATGCAAATAATGAAAACTTATTCTAGTCAATAAAGCCTGAATTTACAAGACAGAAAACCTCCCTGAAAATCAGCACAAGAATGAATGGAAAAACACTTTAAAATTTTCTTGGTGGCCAGCACTGTGTCATAGAAGACTAAGCTTCCACATGCAGCGCTGAAATCACAGATGATTGTCAGTTCAATTTCAAGCTGCTCCATTCCATTCCAGCTCCCTGGAAAAGCAGCAAAGACTGGCTCAAGTCTTTGGGCCCTTGCACTAACCGGGGAAACCCAAAAGAAGTTCCTGGTTTCTGACTTCCGATTGACTTAGCTCTGGCCATTGCAGCCAACGGGGGAATGAACTAGCAGATGGAAGACCATTCTCTATCTTTCATTCTTTCTAACTCTGCCGTTCAAATAAAAATAAAATAAATCTTTGACTTTATACTTAACTAGTTATATTTATATAAAACATTTGTATCCTCAAAAGTCATAATTTGCAAGCCTCCAGATGTTACTTATATCTTTTCCTTTCCTGTTCTAGCAGTACTCATTTTTCTTTTTTTTTTTTTTTATTTTTTATTTTTTTTTTTTATTTTTTTTTTTTTAATTATTTATTATTTAACTTCAGTAATTACATTGTATTATGTGACACAGTTACACAAAGCCATTTTAAATGGTATTTGAAGCATTATCTAACTTTAAGAAGAACCCAGGACACTAATCAGCACTCCAGTATGGAATCCTGTTGTCCCAAGCCAAGACTTAACTTGCTGTGCCACTACCTCCTAAAATAGCCCTAAAAGCTATTTTAGTCCTTCAGGTTTTGACCTGGATCTCAATTCCACATCATATCTTTCCCCTCTTTCCATGTTCCTGTGATAACAGACAGCCCAACTTCCTAATCCTCTCCTTACTTAGTTTTGTAGGAATTCTCAATGTTGAAAAAAAAAAAAAAGAAAGAAAACATTCCCATCATTGATCTCCCAGGAGGTAAATTGAAATCACAACTTGGGAGGTGATTTATAGGTTGATAAATATTTATCATAATTTAGGTTTCTCTGCTGGAGGTACAAAAAGGAAAATTTCTCAGAGAGTCTGAAACAAAACAATTGCTGGAGCCAGTGTCATTGGCATGTTAAGCATATGCCAGCAGTACCAGCATCCCATATGGGCACCCATTTGTGTCTTGGCTGCTCCGCTTTGTTCCAGCTCCTTGCTAATACACCTGGGAAAATGGTGGATGATGGCTCAAGTCTTGGGTCCCTGCAGTCATGTGAGGGACCTGGGAAAAACCTCAGGTTCCTGGCTATGGACTGGCCTAGCTTAGACTGTTACAGACATTTGTGCAACGCTTTCTTTCAAATAAAAAGAAAATAAATCTTTAAAAAATGCTGACTTTTTCATGGAACTTATTGTTCTGAGGGAGAAATACAGAATTTATATAATTTCCTTAAAATTTAAAAATGAATATGTGAGCCTAATTGTTTTTTCTTTCATTCCTGGCCCTGTAGCAAAAGCATGACTCTTATTTTATCATATTTGGCTGTGTCAACATGTGTTTTCTTTTATAAAACCACAAATTTTAAAATGGGAACTGCCACGACTAATACAAATTTGGAATCAGATTTTCTCTGTCATGACTGAAAAATATCCCACAGATTTTGAGATAAATTCAATATGTAAAGTAACATTAGAGCATTAATCCGCTTAAAAAGAACCAGCAGCCTCTTTTCAATGGTATACTTTTTTAATATGAGAGTTGCTTAATATCTTTAATTGTTTGTTTCCCATGACTTTAAAACTAGATATTTTAATTTTTACAATTTTTAAGTATTTATTTCAAAGGAAGGGTCTCAGAGTAGGAGAGGCAGAAAGATCTGCCATTTATTGGTTGACCCCTCGAATGACCCTAATGAATAGGACTGCAATGTAACAAATAAAAATGTTTTGTTTTTTATTTTTATTTTACAAGCAACCAGGTCTGGAAAAACTTGTACATGTTTGGTGAAAAGCAATATGAGGTTAAGATAAGAATGTATAAGTGTTGAGTTAGTACTTGAACTGGGAAAGGTAGATGAATAAAATTTAGAAATTCTAAAGCATATATACCTGTATGGAAATTAACATTTTTCTTGTGTTGGAAAGCATGATATGGAGAAATTTTATTCCATGGAATTATAATTATTAATTATAATTATTCTTGTACTGAAGACTTAAGATTAGCATTGCTTTTGTGATTCATTTACTAACCGCTAAGTTCTTAAGTGCTTCAAATGAGGAAAATGAAGTTTTCATTCATGAGGATAGCAGTGGGAATGTGACTTGAAAATACCACATGATTGGAATATGGCTTCCATATGATTAAGTTCCCACAGATATATCATTATGAAGCTTCTCGAAGGAAAGGAAATGCTGCACCTATCAGTAACACTAAGAATCCACATACTAACAAATACAATTGATTACATACTCCACAAAGTATCAAGTCTTGCTTTTATTTTGTTCCTGAATGTAGAAAGAGAAAAACCCATCAAGAATGAGAAAAACATAAATTTGTCTAATTGATAATCTTACAGCTACCAGGCTCCAAAACACACTATAGGTTAATTTCTATTTATGAATCATTGAATTCTAAGTTTTTGAAAAAAATTTTTTTTTTATTTGAGTGGGCCATAATTAGATGTCTTTCTCAGGGGTCAAGTCAAATACTCTGTTGAAGAAGATAATAACATAAGTTCTCTCATCTTTCTGAGCTAAGTTTTCTTTTTTCCTTTTATTTTTTCAAGTTACATTTCATAGGCTCTGGGGTTCCCCCAACCCCTCCTCATACCCTCCCTCTATGGTGGATTCCTCCACCTTGTTGCAGTATTGCAGTTCAAATCCAGTCATGCTTCTTTCATTGCAAACATATACCATGTATAGAGTCCAGCATTTATTGTCCAGATAAATTCAGCAGTTTCTTGGGGAGACCATCTCTGGTCTGAAAGCAGAGTTGGCAAAATATCGCCCAGACCAATTAAAAGCCACAAAATAACATCAACAAGAGTTTATAACATTATGGAGTTAATTGACATGGTATTGAGTGACCAATATGTTAGAAAATGCAAGTTCTTAACCACGTCCTGTGACTACCTAATTGACATTTCTATTTTAGTTTATACACAACCGGCAGCTATACACCTTAAAATGGCTATTGGGTACTATTCAGCTGTCTCATGTCTATTTTCATTTTTGTATTTAGCAGTTTATAGTGTTGAAGCATAATTTTTACTGAACTTAGCAGATTTTAGGATAGTCTAAACTGACTTTTAACTCTAGCAAGACATATGTCAACAGTTGAGGTGCAGAACAGTTTTAGGAGGGGTGTGCAGAGAAATCTTCAATACCCTAGTGAGTAGTAACTTATTTTCATGTCCTACCTAGTAAGGTATATGTGAGTCCAAGCTGACCGTTTCCTGTCTGGTTCTAAGCTTTCCTTGTTGTTCTCTATCTATTCTAATTTTTTGTTTGTTTGTTTTTAGGGAGGGGGGCTCCAGAGCAACCCTGATGGTCATTGCAAGAGAGGGTGGGGATCCAAAGTTGGAACTAAGTAAGGACCAGAGAAAGCTCCTCTCCCCAGTCCTGAAGGGAGTTTACTGTTCTTCTGTTTCTGTGGACCACTCAGGGCTCCTGGCTGTTGTTCTGATAACAATGGATCCTGCAAGGAAGGATTTGGGCTTCTTCCATCCCATGTGGGAGATCCAAATGGAGGAGTGGATGACTTCAGAGTTCTCGGTCTCCGAAGGCACTCCAATTCCCTGTTGTCTCCTTGTCTGTTGGGATGTAGTCCTTGCTGCCTGTACTATAGTCCCTGGTGAGGATCCAGGAGTCTTCATGGTTGGAATACAAGCCTTCTCCTGTCCACCTGCTGCACTCTGGCCCCCTCTCCCCCCTGCTCTGTGCATATGACCTCCTGTTAAGAGGTTGCCTGAGCTAAGTTTTCTAAGGCATCCAGGTTGCTTTTATCTTAAGAATACCCAGGCTGCCTTGTTTCAATTGTATTTCAGTTCCATTCATGGACTGTCTGCACCTTTCTCCAGGCTTTATGCTCTTGAACTTTTAAATTTGCTCTGAACTCCAGACACAACATAATACTTACACAGATTTTTTTTAACTGGATATTCTGTTTTGAATTTTGTCAAACAGAATGGCAAAACAAATAATTTAGAAATTGCTTGACTTCATGTATTTCTGTGATTGAACTGTTTGGATATCTAAGAATGGTATTTTGATATTTTTAAATTTAACTCAGAAAATACTCAATCTTACGTATTTTTCACCTTTCTTAGAAGATGACTTTGTGATTTAGGATTTGTTATTAACTATGAATGAGAATAGCAAGGTTACCTGAACCAGCTGCTAGCACCTCATTTTATGTTCATAATAATGAAGTGAGAATTTTGGCAAGTGAAAATCTTGATTTATACTGAAGAGGCAGGGAGCATGTGTCTGACAGTGTATTCAGACTCAAGCTTGGTGGTTTACAAACTGGATGACGTGTGTGTACAGTTTAAGAACTGCTTGGCTGTATATTACTCTCCTGAGTTTTGTATACAAAGTGATGAAATATTTTATTCTACTGATGTGATTCCTCATTTCAAGAGATGAGATGTTTGATAGAAACACTGCTAACATTTCTAATGAATTCATATGCTATTGTTCCATTCCCTTTTATGCTGCAATCCCAGCTGAGAGCTCAGGAGTTTGTGTTTAATCACACTCAGTTCATGTCTATCTTTCAAAGAACATCAGGATAATGACCAATAAAACTGTTTGGAAAAACTTAATTTCTTAATTTGGTTTAGTCTGATTTAAGAAGACCTAGCTTTAATTCCTCAGAAGAGTTCATTTTTGTTTTAACTGTTACTTACACTTTCCAGTCTTCATTTAGAATATTTTGACTTCCCTTTGAGCTTAAAAAAAAAAAGATAGCTTTCATGCACTTTTAAAGGTGCTAATACAAGAGGCTGCAGTTGATGGTAGAAGCGAAAGTGAAAAGACTGAGTAGAGAAAAAAGAAAGTGTAAATGATATCTGCATCATATTCAGAACCTGAAATAAAGAATTTAGTGAAAAAGTGCTGGCATCCATAAACTTCTAAGAAAGGCTTTTACCTGGCCTAGCCTGGCCTGGCCCCAGCTATTGCAGGCATTTGGGAGTGAACTAGCAAATGAAAGACACCCCTTGTCCTTGTCTAAGAAATACATCTTAAAAAAATCTTTTTAAAAATAAGATGAGCCAAATGGATAAAACGTCGCTGCCACCCAATAGAGTACCACTTTCTCTCGCTCTCTGACCTAAGGAGGTCTATCTATGTCCTTGGTCTTTTCTGTTGCACCCAGAAGAAAATCATGTGATAACTCCTCAGCCCGTGCTTTAAGGAGTTTGAATCTTGGTTATTACAAGAAAAGCTCAACCACCTTACCTGTCTCAGGGAATCAGGCACCATGCTAAACATTGGGCATCTCTGTGTCTTTTTGAAAATAGTGAAAATCACTTCAAATTATCAATATGAAGAAACTCACTATAATTGGTGGAATATGCCAGTTTCCAAGAGACAGATATGTTTTTTCTGATATGTGGTAGTTAAAAGAAATGTAAAAATGTGTGAGAATGAAACAGAATCTTATATAACTTAATTGTTTTCTAGTATTTGCTTAAATAATTTGTAACCTTTCTGCTTTTTACTTACTGATTATTATGGTTAATTCTAACTTAAACCTGTGAGAATAAAGTGCATTGAAATTATGTTTATGTCAATACTAAAAGACAAAAAAAAAGGAAGGAAAGTGGGAAGGGGATTGAAGAAGGAAATATTATCTTCTTATGAAATATGTTCTATTTATACTAACAATACTTCTTAAAGTAGAAGAAAATAAAAAAAAAGAAAGTAATTGCTTGACAGAAAGAAGTGTGGCATAAAGTTGGGATACTCTTGCAATAGCTCTTGTTACTACAGTGAAACACCAGATAAAATTACTTACAGAGAGTTACAATGACTAAAAGCCCAGATACCCATGATGCAGGTTCTTCTTACAAATCCCCCGTGGCAAGTGTCAGTGAGAATGTGGGGGCAGGACCACCTGATTAGTTACGAAGCAGAGAAAGTGGGTGTGCACCAAGTCAGACCTTCATAAAAACTGAAGAGGTCACATGAGAAGTACTTTCCAAGGGAATTCCCCCAATGAGGTAAAATCTACCTACTAAGCCCCACCTTCCAATAGCGCCACCATGGGCCCACGCCATTAACAAACACTTAACATCTAACCCACAGCAACTCAGTTGTATGAAATATCCAGTTTTATTCCTCGTAAGTAGTGAAAACAATAACAAAAGCGAGAAACATGTGGAATTTAAGGACATACACAAACAAAATACAAGAGCAAAACTGACCCTAGTGATGACAAGGATGAAATATTTGAAACAGCAACTGAAATCTCTCTGTGGATTCACTCTGCTTACAAGAATATCTTGGCCTCATTCTCCCGTGCCACTTGGGGGTTTTGTCCTCATGGCAGGATGCAAAGCTTCTGTTTTTCTGGACAGAAATGTTTTCATATCCAAGAAGCCATTGAACCTTCCTGCCAGATTGTAAAAATCCCAAAGGAGAATTCTAATTGGTCCAGTTTGGGAATCCATTGCAAGATTAATCATTATGGCCAGACTTGTGGAGCACTGTGATAAAGTCAGTCTGTGATGGAGAGGTGTACGCTGACTGATAGCCCTGTGAGGATGCAAACATGTAATCCAGGGCAAAGATGTCGATAGTGTATGGATCTGATTTTAAACTCAGTTAATAAGTGAGCAGCATTTTACCCTGTAGAGAGGTTTGCTTCTTTCTCTTAGAAATTAAATTGAAGAAAATCAAATTTCTTGTGTTAATGATTTAAGGACATATTGATAAATATGTATGCCAGAATTTACAATAGAATATCTAATCTAAAAGTAGAGATATTTTTCTGGTTAATTTTCTATTCAAGCTGTTCTGTTAAGATGATTATTCTTTTTGTAATGTTAAATCTTAAAATGGAATTCATCAAAATGTAAATTTGTATGACTGAATTATCACATAATTGAATGCAATAACTTTTTATTATCATTGATACATTTGGAGATATTGCAATTTGTAATAATATATTTTTATTGTAATCCCTTGTGTTATAGCCAAAACAGCTTTGTAGTGGTCCAGTTCACAAATGAAAAAAATAATGCAATTTCATATTTTAAATCATTCAAGAGTGACTTGTTTACTTACATCTAATCCTCTTTTATATGTTTTCCCACTTCCAGTCTTTAAAAGGAAATATTTGACATTTCTCTCCAACAAGTTTCTTTGCCAGTGAACTGTTAAAATTGTCAACAAAAGCAGCAGGAGAGCCTCAGAAGATTTAGAAAGAGCAGTTGAACAGGCATGAATGACCCCTGTCTGCTTAGAGTAAAATGAAGTGTTTACTTTGATATTCAACAATCTTAGAAAATTTCCAGAATAATTATGCCTAAATCAGTATCCTTAAAGTTTTGTCTCTTAGAACACTAATGTTCCATGATAGTTGCTTCAGGAGCTATTCAAGAAATTAAATTTCTTAAAAATACAGTTTATTTTAGAGTTAATCATAAAAGCAAGCATATAAATCCTCTATCAAATTCTATTTCATTGGAAAATATCAGCCTATTTGCTCAAGTTCTTCTCACTTTTGTGCAGACTTTAAAATAAGTGTCTGCCCAAGCCCCATTTTCTGCATTTACTTGTTGATTAGAAATGATGCGTCATCACTTTTGGTTCTGCACTGCATGTTTTATTTGCAATACAAATTAATGTGTGTTGCTTCCTGTAGAATTTGCACTTGAATGCACATTGGTTACAGATGCTCTGCATGCTACTTGGAAGTTCTCTGTATGCTCATTTCCATCCATCTTGCATTTTCCTACATTCTCTTGGGCTTGATCTTCTATGGTGATTGTTTGAAGACTTTAAAGAGTAACCAAGAGCTATTTAGTTGTTTACAGAGAAAGAGCTCAATACACAATCAGAGCAAGATGCTCTGGTCAGGTTTCTGAAAAATGCAGGTACATATGCCCTCACAGGTGTTGCTATATCTTCTGTTCTAGACTCCCACTATGAAGCAATAGTAGTCATACATTAGAATATAGGTAGCTTGGAATTAGGAGTACTGATGTTCAGCCACCTATTTATGCAGTATTCAGTGGGAGGAATGTCAATCATTATTTGTAATGCTTTAACTTTGAATCAGTATTTCCCCATAACCTTGTTTCAGGATCCTGGATTAGCAAAATTGAAAAGAGAACCACAAGAACAAGAGAAGCAGCTTAATAATGTCACTTGCAAATAGATATTTGTATACAACAAGATTGTACTCGATGTTGCTGCCTCTCTAGAAACCATCCTGTTCAAAATGCTTTCCCTCCTCTGACTCCTTTTCTGTATGGTACTTCGCTGACTTTGGGACATGTATTCAGTAAAATGAGAAGAATGTACCCTTTGGAATGGCACCCATTTCCTGTATCCACACTGTCTGCTCTGGAGACCTTCACATAATGCTTATCCTTGTGGAATCCTAGGATCCTTACGAACAGATCAAGGGAGCTGTGAGACAAAATGAGATGGTCTTCCCTTTTCCTTGTCTTTTACAAAATATGTTAAATACTTAATACTTTTGGGGGTAAATTTTGTTCTGCCAGTTTAAAATACGAATTCCCTGATGTAAAGAAGTATTTTGTCACATACCAATTTTCAACAAATATTATGAGAGAATTTCAAATACACTGAAGGGTCAGTGTGACAGTTTAATAGATTTATTTTTTAATAGACATGTTTGTTGAAATCATGAAAAGAATGCCTTTTTCCTACATTGACATTTTTCTTACTAAATGTTGAAAAAAATTCTTAAATATGACATCACACTTTATAACACATATGAGTAAAGCTGTTACTAATGGATTGCAGCTCTTATGGAAGAATATCCAATTCTAAAATATCAGTAATTCTAACTTCATAGGAAAGGTACACATATTTGCTTTGAAATTATACAATAGGATAATGAGTAGTTAGGAGAAAACTGGAGTAAATCATACAGCACACTTTCCTGAGAAGCATTAGTCTCTCAAAGTGCTATTAAGCATTTTGCCATTAAAATTAAAGTAAAAGCATTGTTTTAATATCTAGGACCTGAAAAGCCACACACACACACACACACACACACACACACACACACGCTGCTTTACTCCTGAAATCTGACCATTCTGCATGTATTCTCTTTCTTTCCACTCTCTTCTGTCCTACTCTGAGACAGAAGAGAGTGGAAAGAATTGAAAGACACTGTATATAAATGGAGTCTTGTTTACAGTAATTCCTTAACATTTGTTTTATAACAATTGTTTCATGTTCAACCCACGCCAGCTGTTCCTCAAACATTTTTTTAAAACTAATATGCTTTACACCAACACAATTCTTTACAAAATGTTTGATCTATTGCAATCTTTGTCTTATTACTGCTCTTGTTCTAACGACATCCAGCCCATAGCAAATTTCATTGGAATTTGAGGAAAGTAGCCATTTGTGGAATGGAAAAAAATAGTTTACATATTTCAAAAACTGTAATGTGGTTTAAGAGAAAGATTTGCTTTAAAAAATGTTTTGTACATCAGGACAAGTTTGGGTTCAAATGAAACCAGGAATGTTGAACCACATGCATGATTAATAAATGCCGTACTTCAAGTGAGTTCAGTATTAATATTGACACAAACTTTCTTCCTGCTCTTAATTTTGCATCTTAATAAAGATACAAATGTTGGCAAGCACTCCTATTGACAATTGATAAAATTATGCAAACACAGTGTTTTCCCAGCTTCTAAGTAAATACTGCATATTAATGAATTCCAAAGTGTTTTTGTGCTCCTGTAGGAGCTAAATTTGTGTAGGTGGACCATACATACCATAGATGTGCTTTACCTAAGCTTATTACACTTATCTCCACAGAGCTGCTATTTTCCTCCTAATAAGCAATGTTTAGTATTATCATGAGCTCTGAGGGCCCTCCAAAGATCATTTATATAATGACATCTTGTGGAAGCAAACCTCTCGAGAACTTTTTGAAGATTATAATTGTTTTATATTTATTAGTTTTGGAGCCACAGTAGTGTTTTCAAAAAACTTCCTGCTAATTTATATTCTAGGTTTGATGCTTTAGGTTTGTTCTTTAGTTGTAATAAAATGATTTGTGTCTTAAAGGGATATAGATTTTGAATCAGATTTTTAAGATACCCAATTTTCTTTCTTTTTTTAAAGATTTATTTTATTTTTATTGGAAATTCAGATATACAGAGAGGAGGAGAAACAAAGAGGAAGATCTTCCATCCATTGATTCACTCCCCAAGCAGCCGCATCGGCTGAAGCTGAACCAATCCAGAGCCGGGAGCCTTTCCTTACAGGTCTCCCACACAGGTTCAGCGTCCCAAGGCTCAGGGTCATCCTCAACTGCTGTCCCAGGCTACAAGCAGGGAGCTGGATGCGAAGCGGAGCCACTGGCATCAGAACCAGTGAACATATGGCATCCCGGCATGTGCAAGGTGACAACTTTAGTGGCTAGGCTACCACATTGGACCCAAGATACCCAATTTTCAAAGGAAAATATTCACTCAAGTAATGATTCTTTTATATTTTTTTCCTTGGGATTTAGGAGATAATTCAGGGAATTTGTATATTAATGTATAAGTCTAACTAAAAGTAAAGCAGGAGGCTAAGCGCAGTAGCCGAGTGGCTGGGGTCATTGCCTTGCATGTTCCAGGATCTCACATGGGCATCAGTTCTAGTCCCAGCAGCCCCGCTTCCCATCCAGCTCCCTGCTTGTGGCATGGGAAAGCAATAGAAGATGGCCCATGGCTTTGGGAATCTGCACCTATGTGGGAGACCCAGAGGAGACTCTAGATTGGCTCAGCACTGGCCATTGCAGTCACTTGGGGAGTGAATCATTGGACAGAAGGTCTCTCTCTGTCCTCCTCTCTGCATATCTGACTTTCCAACAAAAATAAATAAATCTTTTTTAAAACAAGGTAGAGCAGAAAAGGAATAGTTTACAAATAATCAAATGTAGTTTTTCAAAATAAACACATGAAATGTAGACTAGTATCTTGACTTCAAGAGAGGCATCAATTTATGTCATTTATTTTACCCAGAAATATGACAATTGTGTCCTGTGGAGACATTTTTTTAAGATTTATTTATTGTTATTTTAAAAGGCAGAACTATTGAGAAAAAGAGAGAGAGAGAGAGAAATATCTTTCACTTGCTGGTTCACTCCCCAAATGGCTGCAAGCAGCTGGGCTGAACTGATCCAAAACCAGGTGTCAGGAGTTTCTGCTGGGTTTTTCACACAGGGGCAGTGTAGAAGGCTTTAGGTCATCCTCCACTGTTTTCCCAGGACACAAGTGGGAAACTGGATGGGACATGGAAAAGCTAGGACACTAATCAGCACCCAAATGGGATGCTGGTAATTATAAGCAGAGGATTAGTTACTGGAACCATCACACTGACCTCTCCGGGGAACACTGTAAAGAAATCATTTAGAAGAAAAAGAGGAGACTTTCAATAAACTTAGTAATATTAGTTTAATATTGTAATGGATTTGGCTGAAATCAAAACATAATTTGTTTTACATATTCTTCCTAAGAAGAACCACTTAGCCTGTCAATCTCTGAGGAAGAGGTTGCACTTCAGAGAATGCTCCTTCATAACAGTAGAAAACACTGATGTTCCAGGCCTCATTCTAAGAGTTCTAGATATTTTAATTCACTTAATATTGCTAACAGTTTTAAGGGAGTACTGTTATTGCCTCCATTTTTACAAGTGATGGATGTGAAGCTTAAAGGAGTTGCATGATTGAAGAGCCTCAGAATGACCCTGAGTTTGGAGACTCAACCTCTGTTTTGTGTACAGGGACACATTGATTGTTTCTATTCTGTACCTCGCATGTAAACTCTCAATCTTCTGTCTCACCTCACTGCCTCCCTTACCTGTTGCCCTATGCTAAATCACACTATTTGAAAGATCAACAAAGTATCAAAACAAAAACAAGTTATGATAAGTGGGAAGACTGGGGGTTTTGAACAGCAGGAGAGTATATATCTTTTGTCTACCTGGCATCTTCCCAAATGTTTGTTTATTGCACCCCACCCTAAAATCTCTTTATAAGAAGGTATCATTCTGTTACCAAAAAACAAAACAGAAACACCTTTCTGGTGAGGAGAGAATATTCAGTTCCAGGTAACCTTGACTACACACTTTACAGAGTGTTTTCATTATGCCAATAGCAAAGTCAGCAGTGTCATTATTTTCTCTGAACTGTGTTTTGTGGCCTAGCATACATTGCTAGTTTCATTACTTGAAATAAGTAAAAGGAAGACCTTTAATTGATATAGGCAACTTTTTCAGACACAACAAGAGAAAAATGAAATGCAGTTGAATATGGAGTTTCCTGTAATGTAACACGACTATTGTGATATTTGTTTTTTTAGTAATTATTATTTCATAAACAGAAATGTGATTCATAAGTCACTCTGATCTCTGATAAGAATACAAATGATGCTTCTTAGGGGAAAATTTAGTGGGGAATATATAAACTACAACATAACCGCAAGTCATAATCACAGAGTTAGATTTAAGGAAGATCCATTATTGTGCCAGATGAGAGTGGCACTGGCAGATGCTCAATAAATAATTAGGGCTGACACTGAGATTACATCGGGACTTAGATAATCCTTTATCCTCCAACCTAGAGTATAATTGCTGGAAATAACATTGCTTTCAGAGAGATTCCCAAATCATGCTTCGGACCCCAGCTACAGGTAACCCAGGAATTTCACGATCTTACTTAAGAGAGTTATGGCTATTCAGTGAGAGGGAACTCATTCTCCAATCACTGTTTTCACAGCCCTGTCCTCACAGTGACAAACTATCAGCTCCTTGTAAAGAAAAGCTTTTCAAGGATTCAATATTCATACTTTGGAAAAAAGGAAAAATGGAATACTTTTGCTATAAAATACCCACTGGCCTCACAGAAAAAAACCCAATTATTCCAAAATACCAGTCCTTGAATGGTTGCTGTTGTGGTTATTTGTAGTGAAGTTAGAAATATTTTGTGTTCCCCCTCTGTTACACAGGCACATACACACATACATGCACTCCATAAACCTCTAGTGGTGGGAAGGTGTCAGCTGAAAACAGCTTTTCACGTGAAAGTTTAGCCTTTACTTAAGAAAACATAATGTACTTGCACTTTTAAAACATTGTTGAGATACTGCTTCTATGATAGTAATCACAATGGTAGATGAAAGTTTCCTTTTAAAATGTGATTATCTGAAATGTTCTGATAAGCAAGATTTAGACTTTATTATATTTGATTTTCAAGATTTTGAAAAAAAAAAATCCAACCAGATTTTGAAATTCAGAAGTCTGGAAACCATTGATCTAGGCAACTAACCTTCCTGGTTAACCTCATAGCAACATAATTCCTTTGTTACGTTTGTGCTGTTTATTTCATTACATTTACAGAATGTCATACCATTACATCCATTTCCTTCAAATATCACCATAGATGCAGAAAATCAGGATATATCAGTTTGTCTTAGTTTGTACAGTGACTAAACTCTATCAGGCTAGTTCAATGTCTAATATAAATCGTTCAAAGCTGATACCAACATATCTTTTTCCTACTTCAAAAATATTTCAGGAAGATCGTCTGGTTTAATACAGTCTGCTTTTTGAATGGATGAATTTCTAAACATGAATAAAGAAACAAATATAGGCAGTAATCTTTGATACAGCAAAAATGAAGTTGCTAGCCAATTAGAAATAATGCAGAAAATGATCTCTGATGGAGTGAATATTTTCTTCATTAATAGACAACAATGTATTCTCAAGGACTGTGGCTTTACTACATCTTTATTGAAAGGTTAGACAAAATACCTCTGAGAGCTGAATACCTGCCGAGTTCATTTAATTTGTGTTTGGGTTGGATGCCAAGAGCCCTGAGTTCCACTTCAGGTGCTATAACTTGGCAGTTATCTTGGATGAGTTGCCTCACCTCATTCCTAAAAGACAAGTCATGATTTACTTGATTTGCAAAATTTTTCACATTTTTAACATTAAATGAATTCAGATCACAGTCACTTTGGAAGTCAGTATGGAGAGTGCTAAGACAACTAAAAATTGATACAACCCAGCTATCCCACTTCTGGGAATATATCAAAGGGAAATGAAATCTGCATATGAGAAAATGTGACCTGTAATCCTATATTTACAGCAGCACAATCTACAATTGCATAGACATGGATGCAACCCAGATGTCAGTTGAAAGAGGAATGGAGAAAGAAACTGGTACATTTCCTCTGTGGAACACGACTTAGCCATTTAAAAGAATGAAATTCCACCATTTGCAACAAATGGTCCCAGCTAGAGACCATTATGTTCAATGAAATAAGCCAATCCCATAAGGACAAATATTATATATTCTTTCTGAGATAAGGCAACCTTTATGCAAAATAAAAGATCAGTAGATATATCGGCAAATATGTATGTGCATATATTCACCTAGAGTAACTGTGTAATTGCGACTAGCACACTGAAAAGTGAAAATGCATTGCACTATGCATCTCTACTCCTGAATAAAGATGGATTCCCAATAACACTATTAAAGATATCTCAAGAATAAGATGCTGGACTTCCTACCATTATCTACACCTACAATATCATGATACACCTAAATAGCAGAATGTAGGGCTTGTGACTATTGCTGAAGTACTATATTGTAATAATATGGGGGGCATTATAAATGGGGAAGGGAAATCCTTGAGCCTATGAAAGTGTATTATGAAAATAAAAGATAAGTGAAAATTAAAAGCAAACTAACAAAATATTCTGCTCTCAAAGGGACCTAAACAGAGTAAGCAAGATCACCCTGCCTTTGTGTCTATAAATAATCAATAGACTGAAGAATTGAAGTAGAACTCTAAATTTTGATTACATTTAAGTAAACAGGGCTGATTCCTGAATTATGGAATCAATAATTTCTTGACAACTTAAACTATCTGATAACAAATATAATATTATTAGTCTACTGGCATAACCCTAATTGTCTCATTTGTTTTAGCACAGTTTTGTAAAAGTTATCAAATTAAGTTAAATCTCTATATAAGAACACAGCCAAGTATCTTGTAAGGAAAAGAGAAGACATAAAATATAGGATGCTGGAACTGCTAAATGCCGTGGAATCACTATGAGACAACTTCTGTGAAAGCGGAACTCTGTTATAGTTATATAATCCCTGGTGATTTACTGCTAGACTCATCCAAAAATGTGCCCTTCCCACTCCAGTTAAAATGTTATCTCCCATCAAAATATGACATCCAAAACAACATGCCAGTAACTCTAGGCCTTAGGGAACTGCAATCAATATCATTCAAATTAACTCTGACTGACACTTTGGTAAATCACCTCTAAGTCAGGAAGGGAATGTTTTTTTTAATTAATTAATTTATTTATTTTGACAATTTTGACATGATTAGGGTAAAAAGGTTCAAGCACTACAGGAAGATGGGCAAAACAATTAGTTCCGTATTGTTTCCTTAATATATCTGATGTAAAAGGGGATTTTAAGGGAGAAGCCCCACCCAGTCTCCCACCCACCCCAGGTCCCAGATGTGGGGCATGCTCTGAGGGTCTTGCTCAAGTGGTTTTGATAGGTCAACAGTTCTAAATTGCTGCCACTCTCACCACTCCAAGCACGATGAGGTCATTGGAGAATCCACTGATTGACATAGTCCATCATAGAGTCTCCATTCGCCCAGTATTTTCATTGCCAACATATAGCTGAGGTGGTTGATTGACTTGTTCTGTCCTCTGTCTTTTGATGGTTAGGGTTCTGAGTCCGGAAGCTCGATTGGGGGGATCCCCAAAGAAACTTTGTGTGAGGTGTTCCCAGACCAGATTCTTGTATATACTACCAAACACAGGGACCGGCACAGTCCATTGCCCCGATCAGCTGGTGGTTGCAATTGCTGGCTTGGTTCTGTTTCCATCCCTGTCTTCCACTGGAACCAATGGGTGTTGCAGTCCAGCCTGGTTCTGCCCAGCACATACTCGGCCCTCACATAAACCAGTGGGAGCTGCAGCCTAGTCAGAGCGACCCACAATAACCCCACCAGGTGTGCCCCCTACCCTGGCTTGCCAGTATGTGTGCAGACTAGTCCAGTCTGTCCCACATCCCCTTCTGCTCTCATACATGTCAATGGGTATTAAAACCTTGTTCCATCTAACCAGCTCAATTATCCAGCCTTCACGGATGTTGTTGGATGTTTATCTAGCCACCCCAGCCCCTGTCCTAGTTTTCGTGCCCTTCCATGGGGGGTGGTACCCCAAGAGGGAGGAGGAGCCCACTATTTCCCTCCCAGGTCACTCCCACTCCCAGATTATGCACTCTCCAAGTGGTTCTGTGGTTTAACTTGATAGAACTAGCCCCCAGTGCCAGCTTCTGCCACCTGATGCTGTGGCTAAGCCCAAACAACCCTCACCCACTCTAATTGTAGATTGCACCAGTAGGAATAATCAGCCTGGTTTTTCCCTGATCTAGTCTACCTGAGGCACACAGGTGTTGTAGCCCTGCCTAGTCTGGTCTACCCCCATCCCAGCTCAGGCTCTTCAGTGGGAGTAGCTGTCCAGCAAAGGAACAACTCCTTATTCCCCTGCCAACTCTGCCCCTCCAGGAAGGGAATGTTTTTACAGCACTTGAGCAGTGCCAAAATAGTAAGGGGTAAAACCACAATTATCACTCCGGAGGTGAAGTGCCAGGCAAGTCTGAAACCAAAGAAATGGCAGTCATATGATCTCAACAGAATATGAGTGAGGGATCTACATCAGCATGCACGTACTGGTTTTGTAACATCTGCTGTACAAATGGTATGCCAGGTGAAATATACATGGAAAGAGAAATAGTTGTTGGTACACACATGTTAAAAAGGTAGCTTAGTAATTAAGAGCAAAGCTTCTGAATCATCATGAAACTATTCACACCTGAACTCTGCCACTTTGTTGAGTTTCAAGAAAGTGAATTTTTCTAAGCTTTAGTTTCGTAACCTATTAAAATACAGAGGAGCTTTCTCTGGTCCTCGCTTGGTTCCAACCTTGGGTACCCACCCTCTCTGGCAATGACCATCAGGATCGCTCCAGAAACCCCTCAAAACAAACAAACAAACAAAACTCTAGAACAGATAGAGAACAAGGAAAGCTTGGAATCAAAGAGGAAATGGCCAGCGTGGATTCACTTATACCTTTCTAGGTGGGACACAAAGATTGGTTACCCCTCACTAAGGTATTGAGGATTTCTCTGCACATCCCTCCTAAAACTGTTCTGCACCTCAATTGTTGACATATGTCTTGTTAGAGTTATAAGCCAGTCTAGACTACCCGAAAAAAAAGCCAAGTTCAGCAAAATTATGCTTCAATGCTATATAATGCTAAATACTATAATGAAAATAGACACGAGACAGCTAAATAGTAATCTATAGCCATTTTAAGATGTATAGAAACCAGTTGTGTATAAACTAAAATTGAAATGTCAACGAAGGAGTCACAGGATGTGGTTAAGAACTTGCATTTTTTTTTTAACATGATGGTTACTCAATACTATGTCAATTAATTCCATAACGTTATAAATTGTTGCTGATGTTATGTCGGGGCTTTTAATTGATTGAGATGATACTCTGCTGGCTCTGCCTTCAGACCAGAATTGGTCTCCCCAATAAGCCGTTGAATTTGTCTGGACAATAAGATGCTGGACTCTATGCTTAGTATATGCTTGCAATGAAAGAATCTCATGTGAACTTGAACATGGGTAATGCAATAAGGTGGAGGAATCCACCATGGGGGGAGGGTTTGAGGGGGTGGGGGGAATCCCAGTGCCTATAAAACTGTGTCACATAATGCAATATAATTAATAAAAAAATACAGCTAATAAAGTATGTATTTCAGCATGGTTGATGGCAGTACTGTATGAGATGCTATAGGTATAATACACAGCCAAGAGCTGAGCAAAAACTAATAGGGAAAGAGCTGCAGTTTCTATTATACATATACATTGAGTTAAATTCATTATAAATTAAACTAATTACAAAATGATGAACTATGTGGGACAACATTGTGACACATCAGATTAAGCTTCGTATTACAATTCCAGCATCCTACATGAATACCCATTCAAATCCTGGCTGCTCTACTTTTCTTTTTCAAGATGTAGGTTTTTAAAATCTTTAATGGGAAAGGCAGATCGACAGAGAAGGTGATACAAAGAGAAAGATCTTCAATCTGCTAGTTCACTCTCCATGTGGCCATAACAGCCAGAGCTGAGCTGATCCAAAGTCAGGAGCTTCTTCTGTGTCTCCCACGTAGATGCAGGGTTCCAAGGTTTTGAGTCATTCTCTACTGCTTTCCCAGGCCACAAGAAGGGAACTGGATAGGAAGTGGAGCAGGCAGGATATGAAGTGGCGCCCATATGGGATCCTGGCAGATGCGAAGTGATAATTTATCCACTAGGCGATGAGCCTAGGCCCTACCTGCTATATTTCTAATCCAGATCCACAGCACTGCACCTGGGAAAGTAACAGAAACTTGTCCAAGAACTTGGGCCCTTGTCCTACGTATAGAACATCCAGTTAGAGTTTCAGGCTTCTGACTTTGGCCTTGCCCAGCCCTAGATCCTGCAGCTGTATGGACAGTAAGCCAGTCCATATGTCTAACTCTCCATCTTTCTAATTCTGCTTTTGGTGTAAACAAATCTTTTGTTAAAATTTTTAAGTTTTGCTGCATTTAACTGTAATTACCTCTTTTAAAAATTTTATTGATGTAAAGAGAACAGGCTTCGTTTGTGTCATAGATAATAATTTTAAAAAGATAACATTTCTCCCTTCCTACTTCAATTACCCTTCAGTCCTTTCTTTATTTTTTTCTCTCACTTTTTACAATAGCATACTTTCAGTTTATAATCTCAGGATTACTGCCCAACCAGCCATAATGTTTGACAAGTAGAAAGACCATTGTTCCAAGGGAATATAGGCAAGGGCTCTAAACAAAGATCAAATTATAAG
Source organism: Ochotona princeps (assembly GCF_030435755.1). Lineage (NCBI taxonomy): Eukaryota > Metazoa > Chordata > Mammalia > Lagomorpha > Ochotonidae > Ochotona > Ochotona princeps. The sequence goes on from NC_080837.1 coordinate 52,318,705, forward strand.
ATATCAGTTTGTGCTTATACTTCTTTTTTGCATTCTCTGTTAAATGTCACATATCAGAGAAAAAGTATGGTATTGTCTTTTTGCGGGACTGGCTTATTTTACTAAGTATGATGATCTCCAATTGTATCAATTTTGTTGTGAAAGGCAAGGTATTATTTTTATGCTTGATTAGCATTCCATTTGTGTGTATATATATGTATATATATTCACCATTTTGTGCACTGTTTACTATATCTTGACAATAGGATGCTGGTCTCTCTGCCATTTTCCATACCCACAATGATGGACATATGATTGTGTATGAAGAACTATACTGTAGTAATGATATAGGGGAACTCAGTCAGAAGGGAGGTCATTGAGGAGGGGATAATGGAAATCCCATGATCTATGGAACTGTAGCATAAAATGTTAATAATAAAAAGAAGTAAAATTTTTTAAAAAGTCAGTTTTACACAGGGAAAAAGATCATATCCAATCTTCAATTATTCCCACTACTAACAACATTAACTCCAAGTACATAGGAATTTTTCAGTATACATATTGACCCTTCCATTCACCTTCAGCTCTCATAAAAATGGGATCATCTGTCGAACATCCTGAATGATCCATGATTTTGTGGGCAATGTTCAACTACTTAGACAAGCAGTAAAACGTCCTGCTTTACTCCTTCAACAACAGCTCTCTGAACGCCAATTCCCTGAATCTCCCCCTGCTGATCTCTGCTGATCCATCAAAACCTTATCCAAAAAAAAAAAAAAAAACCCTTATCCATATTCTGAGTCCTTCCTTCAAGTATCTACTCATTAATCAAACCTTTTCCTATTATTATCAGTCTCTATGATTATTTCATTCTATCATTAGGCATAGTTGTGTATTTTCACCTTTGCTACACTTTTGATGTGATCTGCCTTATATTGCCACATTTTTTAGAGCAGCAATGTAGTTATATTTATAAAGTATTTCAGTGAATTTCATAGTTATCATATGTATGTCATGTTTTAGGCATTATTGTAAGATCTTTTATGTACATTGACTCAACCCCAAATTGTGAGGAAGGTGTGGTAGGCAGCTTCTAAGACACACTCGAATTTTCTCTGTCTTTTAGTATCCACATCTGCCTTATTACCACTGATTTCTGAGTGTGGGCTGGATATAGCGACTTGCTTTTAATGAACATAACATGACAGAAGGAATGGGCATCTCTCTGAATCTGTAGCTTCCACCTGTACTCTCCATGTATTGTGGTAATCCAGACAACATGTCACGAGTTGTGTTAGGAAGACATCCACATGACAAAGATAAAGAGAGCTTTCCCCAAACCCAGAGAGGACCTGGGACCTCAGTCCAATAGTCCATGAAGAACTGATGCCTGCTAAGAGGCAGTTTTATTTGTAATTTTAATCACACAAGATAACAGAATTTTAATTCCATTTTACATCCATGAAAAACAAGTCAGAGATGTAACAGATTAAGTTACTGCCTGTAATGCCAGCATACCTATGGGCACTAGTTCGAGTCCTGGATGCTCCACTTTTTATCCAGATCCCTGGTAATGTGCATTCAGGGAAATATAGTCCAAGTCCATGTACCCACATGGGAGACAGAGCACTGTGGCAGAATTGCATTCAATTAATAAGTCCCACATGGAAATCAAAATTGTTTGGTTCCTCATGAAAATGTTGGTGACTATTTCCACATGGATGCAGGAGCCCAAGCACTTAGGCCAGTCTCTGCTAATTTTCCAGACACATATACAAGATGCATATTCTTTTACTCTAGATCACTTTATCTGCTCTTTTCAGGTTTTGTATAGCTATTGTTCTCATTTTGCTTCTGATCAGAGAGAATCTATTGCAACAGATAAGCAGATTTTCCATTTAACCAACTACTTTGGATAATTAATTAACTAAATATCTTTAGATAAGAGTCCAGACTCACTTCCCTGCATTTTGTTTCATGGTGATATTAGAGTGAAGTAACTCTAGGGTATGGAATAATATAACTGAATCAATGTAACCATGGTAGGAATTAAATTCAGGGTAAATCAAGCGATTAATTCAAGATCAGATCTTCAATGTCTAGGTGATTTCACACTAGATTCCTCTTCAGAATGTTAATCTTGCATATTTATTTCTGGAAACAAAGTTTTTCTTCAAACATCAGCTGGTCCTATTTGTTGAATAGAATACTATCTGGATTTTGGCAGCAAGTCCCAGGAACTACCCCATTTATATTCATATCCAGCACAGAGTGTGTAAGTGAGAACTAGGCCCTGGGTAGCCAACACATTAGCATGTGTGAAAATAACTCAATTAACACAGGTAGAATGCGAGAATGTCCATTAATTCCTCAGGAAACAATGGCTCATGGTGCTAGGATCAATGCAAGGTCTTGCAGATGGTGTCAAACCAACTGCCTTTGCAAAGGCACAATGCAGCATCTGGAGGGCTGGCAAGATCCAACAGCTTCAGAGACTGCAAGTCAGATTTGATCAGAGACACCAACACTTGACCGCATGAGTGTCTCAGCTTCCTGGGATGTATTCCAAAATCCATCCATCTCATCCAGTGTGACAGTCAAAAAAAGTCACACTTCACATCTCTATAGCTAGGCATGTCTGACTGTCACGCAACTCAGCCTGTTTGACAGAATAAATTTATGACATCCTCCAGTGGCTTCCTCACCTTTTTTTAAAAACACATAACCGTTTCTTTCCCTTAGCTAAAAGAACATGCATAACATACAAACTCAGTTACAACTGCAATTTTTCTGTGGGAAAAGGTAGAATAGAATTCAGAGACTTTCATAATTTTGATGATTCTAGAAAATGCTATTTCCTCTATCAGTTGTGGAAATCAGGGAATCAGGTAATGGAATAACCTGAGCCTGTGAATAGTGGGTAAGATCAAGGGTGCTCCCTTTTAGCTTTCTACAAATAAACAGAATTATCTATCTATCTGTGTGCCCTTGAACAAAATGTTTACTTTCCTGGGCTTAGTTTTTTGTCTTTTTAAAAATGGGACTAGTGGTAATATCTGCCTTCTCAGAGTGTTGTGAGCTTTTGTGCATGTAGAATATTTAGCATATTGTCTAGCATATAATGCATAGTGAGCATATGTTAAGCATTTATTATGTTTAAGTCTTAGCTATAAGCTAAGCCATGTCAGTGTCATAAGCGGTTGAGAGAAGTGGGTGTTGGGCTGGCTGAAAAGGTTTGATGAAGAGATTTTCCAGTTCAAATCAAGGCTTCTGAGCTGAGGTAAAAAAAGAAACTCTGAAGGGTCCTGCCAAGTTTGGAAGGTCAGGAGACAAAATGTGTGCTTGCTTGCAGTTGCCCTTAAACCACGTGTGTATGCCATCAGGACCTTATGGCAGCAGATGGAAGTTAGGTGAGGAATTTGGGAGTCAAGATCATGACCACACTGCCATCTGTTATGATTAACTTTAATAATGATAATCAAAATAACAATGCAGTCATAGCAACCAAACATACAGTGTCAACTCTAGTGGCAAACACTGTCATAAGCACTTCTTAATTTGTTTTTAAAGATTTAATTATTCCTATTGGAAAGATAGATTTACAGAGAGTGACAGAGAGAAAGATCTTCCATTCATTGGTTCTCTCCCCAAATGGCCTCAACAGCTGGAGCTGAGCCAATGCCAAGCCAGAAGCTTCATCAAGGTCTCACATGTGTGTGCAGATTCCAAGACATTGGGCCGTCCTCTACTGCTTTCCCAGGCCATAAGCAGAGAGCTGGATGGAAAGTGGAATAGCCGGGACATGAACCAGCACCCACATTGGATTCCAGAACTTGAGGACAAGGATTAGCTAATTGAACCATTTAACCAGTTGCTCTAAATAAGCTATGTGTTGGGAATATTGCAGTACATCAAGCTAAATCTTTCCTTGTAATGCCAGAATCCCATATGAATGTCAGTTCAAGACCCTGCCACTTCTCTCTCTCTCTCTCTCTCTCTCTCTCTATTTCTTTCTTTTAAAGATTTTCCATTATTATTTCATGATACAGTTCCATAGGCTCCTAGATTTGTACCTCTCCCATCCCCAGGTTTCCTCCACACTGAATTCCCCTATATTATTACAATAGTATAGTACTTTATAAACAGTCATAAGCCCATTATTCTGCTTTTTAAGTGTATCCTGACATTGTAAGTATGAAAAGTGGCAGAGTGTCCAGTATACTATAGTCAAGATATATTTAACAGTTTCATTCAGAGATCGTCTTTGATTTGGAAATAGGGATGCATACTCTGTTATAATTTCACATATCTATAGGACTCTATTACACTGTCACTATACATCCCCTTAAATGAAAAGCCAAAAAATAAAAGCAACAACAGGAAAAAATAGAAAGTTTACAATATGACCAGAATTTTCTGATGTGGTCAATTTTTATGACTCAATTTAGATTATGAATTGGTAATTTAGTAGACAATGATGGGATGCATTAAATACAAAATGATGCCTCTGATTTTTTCCATATGAGAACTTACACAATTACAATTATGAAATGCATCCATCTCATCTACACAGGTAATCAACAGTTTACACAGAAAGTTAGATATAAAACACATTTCTATGTACATATATACTTAACATTCTATTTGCTTATTTTTCTTGTTTGAATAAACACACAGGGAAAGAGAAGAGAGAGAGGGAGAAAGAGAAACTGTGACTTGTCTTAGTCAAAAGCAGGAATGCGAATCTCAATCCTGGTCCCCTTTGCAGGTGGGCCTCCCTTGAAGGTGATAAGTAATTGAGACATCACTTGCTGTCTTGCAAGACACACATTCATTGAAAGTTGGAATCAAGAGACTTAAACCCAGGCATTAGGATATGGAATGCTGGTGTCTCAAGCCATACCTTAAATGCTAGAACAGATACCCTGAAAATTACATATTTAATGTAAGCCTATTTGATATAACAGAGGCCCAACAGCAATATGAATTAAGATACTACAAAGCCATCTGCAATCAACTCTTAATCATTTGGCTTTGTTATAGTCAATATTCCACTGCAGGAAAGGAACTTTTATTCACTTATGTGTCAATTTAGCTTGGTGATGAAGAATGTGCTTCTTAGTTATATTGTGCTGGTTTAAATTTTGCCCCATGTCACTTCCAAGATTCATAAGTCTAAGAATTCTCATCTAAAGTATATGAATAATTGTAATATTTACTGTGTGTGCATTGCTGCAAAGCAAATTACCACAAAACTGAAAGACTGGAATTCAAGTGTGGCTTTCATTTGCAGTCTCTCTTAAGACTGCTTTCAAGGTTTCAGGAAGGGTTGCAATCTCAATCTCACCTTTAGCCTTGACTGGCTGAGAATCTGTTTTTAAAAATTCCAGGGCACAAGCTTGTCACTAATGTATAACTCAAAATCAGATGAGCCTCATAGATACAAATGAAGAAAGAAATTCATTAATACATACTCACTGAGGACCAGCAATGTGGAGAGATCAGTGATTGGGGTATAAGATTGTTAGCTGATGTCACACATTTCCTGAAAATTCTAGAGCCTAGAGTGTTCACTTCAAAGAGTTGCCTCTCTCACTGAAAAAGCATGACCACACTTAAACTCTGTGTTGAAAAACTGAAACTGAACCTTAAGGCTATCATTTGAAATGTGGCCCTATAGGCTACAAGAGAACTAACAATTCCAGGTGCCTTGAGGATTGTGAGAATTTCTCATTCTTTTGGGGGTGACATGGCTACCAACAAGTTTCCCATGGGGTTTAAGATACCACTTGGGTCACCTGCATCCCAGTGCTGCCTGGGATTAAGCCCTACCTCAGTGCTCTTCCTTGGAGGCAAAAGGGGATGGACAGGTCAAACACATGGGTCCTTCCACCCACACGAGGGCTCCATGTGGAGCTCCTGGCTCCTGGCTTTGCCCTAACCCAGCTTCAGCTGTTATGGTAATTTTTGTGTCTCACTGTGTTGTTCTGCCTTCCAAACAAATGAAAGTAAATGAACTATTTTTTTAAATTGTTATAGATATTTTGCATCAGAGCATAATATAGAATAAATATTGGTAGAAAACTCAACAAAAAGATAACATATTAAACTTTAAAATAGAATTACTGATATATTTATCTGCTTAATACTCTTGCTGTGCACAACATAAAATCAGTTTGTCATAATCTTAAAACACTCTCTTTTTTGTTCTGAAAGCTCCAGAATAAATTGCCATTCTTTGACTTTCTTAACATAGAACAAAAACAAATTTTTTTTCTTGGAAAAGGTGAATTATCCTAGCTTGACAGAGGATTATTAGCATACGCAATGCAAGTTAAGAGATTAGGTTGACAAGTAAAAAACAAGACTAAGAAAACATGCACACCTTTTGAATGTGTTTTAATACATAAATGATTAAAAACATAACTATATATGTTAATTGCCACCAACTGCAACACAACACTATTGGAAGACAATATTAAGTCGTGGAAAACAGTACATCTTTAATTATTTGTCTATTCTATAAACAAGTTTAATTGGAATCTAAAAACAGCAAGGGACAAAAGCTCAGTTCATTAGGGACCAACTAACTGTAAAGGGCAGATAAAAACCTTTTGTCTGATGTAGATGTACCTTCCGAGCACCATCAGAGAACGCCAGGCAGCATACTAATCAGTAATAAGAGGTGTTCTCATTATTAAGCTTATAAAGCATAAACCAGGTCACCACAAGCTTTGAAGGTACTGATCATCAATTATTTCACTAATTGTTTGTTCTGTTTGCATGTCTCAGGGTAAAAGGAAAAAGTCACTGAAGCGAAAAAGAGACACCAATAATTGCTACCTCAGTGACAGTTAGTTTTTAGTATCTCATTATTTATGATTTGTTTTGTTGTGCATATGTGACTTTAAGTCTACTCTATTAATGTATACTCCAGAAACCTACTGTGTAACACTTGCAAAAGAATTACACAAATTAATCAGCAAACTCAGGCATAGAATCTGCCCTGCAAAGTCCTACAAGACTTATTACTGTGGAAGCATGTGTGTGAATGTGTGTATGTGTGTGTGTGTGTGTGTGTGAGAGTGAGTGAGAGAGAGAGAGTCCTTATTCACCTAGCAAGTTGAATTTCTTGCTATTGAGGAAGTCCTGCATAGGATGCTACAGCATAAAATGTCAAACTTTCTCTGGTGATTGCTATTTTATTTACAAAAACTGCAAGGCTTTCAGTCTGTTCTAGTACAGTATTTTTATTATAACTATAATAATAGGAATTAACAGGAGACAATGAAGCTGCGCGGATCCAAAGCCAGGAGCCAGGAACCTCTTCCAGGTCTCCCACACATGGGTGCAAGATTCCCAAGGTATTGAGTCCTTGTCGACTGCTTTCCCTGGCCACAAGAAGGGAGCTGAATGGGAAGCAGGGTCACCGCGATTAAGATCGGGACCCATATGGAATCCCAGCGCATTCACGACAAAGACTTTAGCCGCTAGGCCACTGCACCGCATGTAGGAAATATTTTAAAGTCCTGAAGGTTCCCCTACCCCTGACTTAACTCTGACTTAAAAAACAAAAAGATAGGAATTTGCTTTTGCAGAACTACTTTCTGTATGATATCAAAATGAAGCACTGAAGTCCTAGTAAAGAACATTAGTGATCTCTGTCCAGAAAAATTAGAGTAACTATATACTGTCAAATTAATTATTAGTCACCTGTAGAAACTGGACAAAACCCCACATGCTTCTAAAGGGAATAAACTTTTTCCAAGAGAACTGTACCAATGGATTAAAGGAGTGTGAGTTTTCTTATTCTGAAGAACGTAAAACAAAATTCTGCTAAATGGTCGGGGGAGAGTGGGGGAAGAGGTTCTTAAAAGATAGCTGGCTTCCTTGTCAAATTAACATGGGAAAAAGGAGTTGTTTCAATACTTTGCAGGAGAATAGATTTCTGGTAACTGCACCTGTACTGTGGAAAATTACACTTCAATTATGCATAGTAATTATAGCTGTTGTTTAAGCATTATGAAAAACCCACGGAGTGCTAGAAGGTATATGCAACTTGTGTAAAGATTCTGTCATTGAGTAAGGGAACATGGATTGAAATCCAAAGCAAAAATTAAAAAAAAAAAAAACCTACGGGAAAATATGTCTCTGAATAACTGACATACCATCATAAAATATCCAAACTATACCTGCTAATCACTTTCAATAGTATGTAGCAAGGTAACCAAATTAATGAAATTTATATGCTACTAAAATGCCCTTATTAAGCATCACCAATGCATTGTATCAAATGATAATATGTGGTTAATCATGGCCAATATATTACTGTTATTTTGAATTTTGGGTCTTTGCCCAGGAGGATTTAAAAACTCATTTTTATTAGGCTCAAGTAAAGGACTTATGGCATATTCTGTTTATTAAGTAAGGTATAATGGAAATTAACCTAGTAAGTTTTAAGTATTGCTCATACCAATCTCTTCATTTCCAAGAATGAAGATCTCAAATAATTTGATTGGCAATAAATGACTTAAAGAGAAATACATTCTTTCCACTCCAGGAGTCTCCCAAATTGGCCACTCAGTGTGTTAGGTCAACTTAGTTTTGAAACATTTCATATAGATGGCATTGAAACTGAAATAATTGCTACAGTGAAATAAAAGGAAATAATTTCTATAAAACATGATTGAAATCATCAGGCTAAAACATCCACATCTCATGACATCCTACAGGGGTCCCCATTTTAAGGACTTCCATTTTAATTCCTTCTCTAGTTTTATCATCATCATTGTCCACAATAATAGTAAAGAGGGTTAACAAATAACTGCCGTAACAGAAGTTGGACAGGGCATACATAATAAAGTTTGATTCAGTATTTATTAGCTTACAATAAACTAAGTTTAAAAAGTAAAATCATCACATCATAAATATTTGTTAATACCAACTGATAAAATATCATCTCTCTGTTTCTCTTGGGTTATTCTCAGGTTAACTACAAACTAAGGATTGGTTTCTGGGGAGATCTTTTAGCATTCTTTTTCCCCTTCATGGTATCAGTGACTGAGCATGAGCATGCACCACAAACTTCTATTTGAAAGCAATAGTCATAGTTCATTGTTGATACTAATATGATAACCCACACCACTTTTTCTTAACTCTCATAATTGACTTCTCCATGCTTAACCATTTTCTAGCCTTTCAGGGTAATAGAAAGCACACATTTAAAACATCACCTCCCTTGGGACTGATTGTGCCTTAGAACTGCCACTGAAGTCAATAAGCACTTTGTGAACCCTCAGACTGGACTCATAATGAGCAGAGCTGATGAGAATCAGCTTCCCAAGCATGGCTAGTGCTGAGTCTTCAAGGTCATTTATCATTTTCATCTTAGAAGTGAGACCCTTTATTTCCACTCTCCTCTCAAATAGGTACACAATTAAAGGAGGAATTAGTCTTCCCAGTGACAGTTTAGTAACAAAGGGCATGTTGAGCCCCATATCCTCTCATGACCAGATGGTCTCTGTGCCCAAGCCATGAAAGCAACCCTCAATGAATATCTGATTTTTTCCCCTCAGAACTTCTGGCTGTATTATTTTTCTGCTGGCAAAAAAAGAAAAAATCCTCCTTGTAGGTTTGCGCTGCATCATTTAATTTTATCTATAAACTCTGAGTCAATCAAAACAAAATGGCACCTTTTAAGCTGTCTATCCAATAAGCTTAGTTCCAATTGCCATTCTTTAAATTCTAAAAATCCAAGATTATAAGCATGTGTTTAGAATTGTCTGCCATATCTAGGACAGAGTAGCAGTTATGACAAAGTAAAGAAAATGCTTTCATTCCAAATAACATGCTTGTTATCAGCTTTCTTCAAACAAACCCAAATAACACAATGCTTTCAGCAATTTGTAACATGTAATCAATGGTAGGATTCTGGACAAATGACAATGCTATTAAATCTAACTCTAGTGCCATTTACAATTTGGACAGGCTATGAATTAGTGGAAAGATGATCTTGACAATACTTTTTGGCAAAGACTACCCCTAAATCTTACCATTCTTTTTCTGAGAAACAGAATGAAAGCATTCTATGAAATTGGTAATTCTATGAAAGGTATCTGTATTAATAAGGGCATGCTATGCTGCAGTAACGATCATCCAAATTACAGGGGCATAATGTAATAAAACTTTATGTTTACAGTTTTATGTGAGTTTTACTTCTTTCCTGTGGTGCTGTTCTCCAAGTGGTAGTAAGAGATCTTGAGCAGTCATCATTGCACAATTACACCATCTGAAATTATTGACCTGCAACATCACTGTAGGAAAGTTCTTAACTGGCCAGCAAGGATATGATACCTCCACTCTGTCCCATGGCTGTGTCTAATCACATACTCCAACTCTGTAGAAAGGGAAGCTGACCCACACCTGTCACATTGTACAAAAATTAGCTCTAAATGGATCAAAGACCTAAATCTACACCCAGAAACCATCAAACTAGTAAAGGAAAACATTGGAAACACAATCCAAGATATAGGAACAGAGAATGACTTCTTAGAAAATATGCAAAAAAGCAAAGGCAGTCGAAGCCAAAATGAACAAATGGGACTACATCAAGCAAAAAAAGCTTCTGTACAGCAAAGGAAACAGTTAACAAAGTGAAGAAGCAACCAACAGAATGGGAGAAAATTTTTGCACACTACACAAGTGATAGGGGACTAATATCCAGGATTTACAAAGAGATTCAGAAACCCAGGGACAGCAAAAAGTTCAAACAAATAAACAAAAAAACCCAACCCTGTAGTAATAAAATGGGCAAGGGAAATAAACAGACATTTTTCAAAAGAACAGATTCAAATGACTAACAGACATATGAAAAGATGCTCAGCCTCCCTAGCTATCAGAGAGATGAAAACCAATTTGAGGTACCACCTAACTCCAGTGAGACTGGCCTACATTCAGAAATCAACTAACAATACCTGTTGGCATGGATGTGGAGAGAAAGACACCCTCCTTCACTGCTGGTGGGAGTGTAGGCTAGTACAAGCACTGTGGAAATCAGTATGGAGAGTGCCTGGAGAATTGCAAATAAGCCTGCCATATGACCCAGCTATCTATCCCACTCCTAGGAATATACCCAAGAGAAGTGAAATCTGCATAGAAGGAGATCTGTAATCCTATATTTGCAGCAGCACAATCTACAATAGCAAAGACATGGGAACAATCCAGATGTGCATCCGAAGAAGAGTGGTTAAAGAAACTGTGGTACATTTACTCCATGGAATATGGAGTATTATTCAGCTATTAAGAAGAAAGAAATGGGGCCCGGCGGCGTGGCCTAGTGGCTAAAGTCCTCGCCTTGAAAGCCCCGGGATCCCATATGGGCGCCGGTTCTTATCCCGGCAGCTCCACTTCCCATCCAGCTCCCTGCTTGTGGCTTGGGAAAGCAGTTGAGGACGGCCCAAAGCTTTGGGACCCTGCACCCGCGTGGGAGACCCGGAAGAGGTTCCTGGTCCCGGCATCAGATTGGCGCGTACCTGCCCGTTGCGGCTCACTTGGGGAGTGAAACATCGGGATGGAAGATCTTCCTCTCTGTCTCTCCTCCTCTCTGTATATCCGGCTTTCCAATAATAATAAAATTAAAAAAAAAAAAAGAAGAATGAAATGATACTATTTACAACTAGGTGATCCCAACTAGAGACCATTGTGCTCAGTGAAATGAGTCAATCACAAAAGACCAAATACCATATGTTCTCTCTTATATAAGGAAACCAGCATGGAAAGTGTAACTTCAAAAATCCGATCCATACTGTTTTAAAAAAAAAGGGGAGGGAAGCTGGAAAATGTAGGGCTAGTGTGACTAGTTAATGACCACACACTCTATTAATTTCCTTTCTCTCTTTTTCTCTTTTTTCCCTTTTTTCTTTCTCTTTCTCTTTCACTTTTTCTTTTGCCTATCTTCTCTTTACTTCATTTCTTCCTTTTTCCTTCCTTACTTCTTTCATTCTTTCTCTCCATTCTTTATTAATTTGCAGAGATCTGCTGATTCACTGTTCAAATGCCCATAGTAGCTGGGGCTGGTTCAGACCAAATCCAGTAGCAAGGAAGTCCAGCTAGGTCATATGTGTGAGTGTTGCATTCCCAATTACTTCAGCCATCACCTACTGCCTCCCAGGTTGTGCCTTAACAAGAGGCCAGGATTGGAATCAGTGCTGGAATTCTCATCAGAATACTCTAGCTTAAACTAGTCCAAATGCCCACTGCTCTACATTTTCTAGATAACAAGAATTGAGCTAAAATTAAAATATACACATAATAGCACTGATGTCAACATGCTGTGTGTGTGCTGGAGTTTACTGTGTGTTGGAGAGTACTGTGATAGAAAAAATAAATAAAGAAAAGCAGAACTAATCAAGAGACCCAAGTCGCCATCCCAGTGGCTTTGGAAAAACCTTTAGCTTTTTCAAATCTCCTATTTCCTATTTTATAGGGATAGTCATATCTATTGTCGTCACTACTCTTAGGAACAAAGAAATATGTGGTAAGAATTAAATAACATTTGTTACACACCTAAAACAATACCTCATACACTCTAATTGAATGACATTGTTGGATAAATGTGTTCTTCCCAATAAAACTTATAAAATCATTATTCACAGTTCTCCTGGGAGGAGATATAGGAAAGTAAAACATGGACTGTGGAGTCCAACAGCCTTGACTTAATATAAGATGAGTCACTGCAAGAGCAATTTAGCATATTCCTGTGTTAAGCTTTATGATTAAAACAAGTCTGATTTTCCAGAAAGTTTAAGGACACCAAGAAGTAAAAATCAGAAAATCATCAGCCAGATGATTTTTTTGGATGCCCTAGTTTGTGCTTGCACCCTAGTATCATGCATTATGATGATTTCTTGAGTGCCCTACCCCAATTTGTCTGATCCACCTAAACTTCATCTTTGAATTAAATGAATATTGCTCTTTTTAAAGCCTGAAGACCCAGAAGCATACTTCAGGTTTGTCTGTGTCATCTTCAGCACCCGAAGGAAGGCTCTTAGTAGTACCTTCATATATTTCTCTAGCATGTTCTGTTTTTCTTGTGGGCAGTGAAATAAAAGAAAAAGCAATTTATAAATAATACCTAATTCTGTTTAAGGAAAAAGAGGATTCTGAGGGAAGATTATGGCCTTGGCCTACTAAAATTTAAGACATGGAAAAGACTAGCAGAGATAACATTAACTACAAAAGACAGAGAGTTTAACAGAAGTCTTTGATTCCACCTTTCAATGAAGGAAGCAAAATGTAACGACACCTATCAGTAACATAATCATGTTTGAAATTGCTAGGGAAGTCAGTTATATGAATTTGCTATTTCTTTTGGAAAGATAATCAGTGAGCTATCTTGTCACATATCCTACATAAGTTCTTCTCCATTTTAATTAGTTAAAATGTTCATGTTTTGTATGTCCAATAACCTCAAATTTTCTTAGCAGTGGGAAGGTTTCTCATAAATCCCATTAAAAAGACTTTGTTAGAATACTTATTCTGATTCCCTACCAAATAACAACCTTATGCAATTACCTTAATTAGCACAAATCTTTGAGGAATAAAAAAAGTGCTGTTTAATTGATCAGCTAGTGTCCTTCCCAACTCATGTCCTACCCAGAATTTCAGAATGTGGCCTTAGCTGGAAATAGTATTATTTCAGGTGATTTTTAGTTAAGATGAAATCGTACCAGAGCAGCATAGGCCCTTAATCCAGGAAGACTGGTGTCCTTTTAACAAGAAAACACTATATGAAGACAGAATCATGGAAGGATTACAATCACGTAACAAGGGAGACCTATTTGAATCATGCAATTGCAAAGCAAAATATGCCAAAGATATTTTCTAGTCAGAAACCACTAAGTAGTTAGTAGATAGGCGTAGAAAAACTCTTGGGTTCCCAATACCAAAATCTCATGATGCCTAGATTTTGAATTGAATGGTTCAAAATACATTACTTATGGTTCAATTTATTATGGCAATCTATTATTGTAGCTATAGGAAACTGATATAACTTCATTCATAGCAATGCAATAAATTTTAATTGAAATAGTATTTGTAGAGTACTTACCATGGTACTGCACATAATATTCACACATTAAGTGTTAGTTCTGCAATGTTACTGATTTAGAGAGTAATAATTAACATGGAAATAACAACCTACTACCCTCTTAATTCATACATTTCACAAAATACAGAGTTAGATCCTTGAAATATTCATTAATTTTCAAACTAGAATGAGCCACGCAAATATAGAAGAACATTAGATGTTATTGGCTATAGATTTTGGATGCCCTGTGTTGGGCATTTTAAGGAAGGAGGCCAAAATTAGTTGACTGAAATTACTGAAAAAATTTTTAAAAGAGTCATGGTACTTGAGGCTTCTAAGCCTAAAAACCATAGAAACATAAAGAAATGTTGAAGCATTAAGCATACAGTCATAGGTCACTTACTGGGGGAAGGAGAAATAAAAAACGGAATCTGAGCAATTAAATGAAAGAAGAAAAATTCATGGAAGGAAGCAAGGAAGCAGACTAGGCGCAAGAGAACAGACCTCAGTGAAAAGAGAACTTCTGCATGGATTTTATTTAGCTTGTGCTGCTTCTAAAAACAATACTTATTCATTTTTCCCTCTGAAATTTTATTTTCAGAGATAAGGCATTTTTGAAAATACAGAGGAATATAAGAAAAGGAAATCACCATCCATGCATTCTTAAGCAGAACCTAATGACAATCCAAAGAATTAAGTTACCCTGAGAACAGAAGTCATGTCTGTCTGCTTCACTATATTCTCCTGTACTTGGTAGACAGAGTATACGTAACCAATATGCATTAAATGACAAAACAAAATTTGTTTCTGAGTTTTTACACATGTATGTATTTTGCAACAGGAATTATGCTGTATGTATCTGTCATTCCTCTTTAGAATCTAAGCTCCAACTTCTTAGCTTCATCCTTTCTTTCTAGCGTCAATAAGAGCAGCCAGTGCACGCATCAGAAAACTTATTACAGCGAACTGGTTTGATGGCATGACCAACAATTTATTTCACAAAATGATGATCTAAAATGCTTGACTAACCATAGCACATTATATGTTTATGTTTCCCAAGTTGATATTTTCACTTAATGATAAATGTCTCCTTGATCAAAAGCAAGGAAAACAGAAAAGAAAGGAATCAGATTTCCTCAGAAAAGTTAAGGTAACCTAGCCGTGATACAAACCTGCAATAGAAAAATAACTGATGAAAAGACATAGCTATTGGTATATGAACCAGGTTGGTTGTTCTACTCCTATTTAATAAATAAATCCAATTATTTTGGAGGAAAAAATCTTTAAAGATATAAAACAATGATTTTATAAAATATTGTATTGCTCATGAGAATAAACACAAGAAAGCAAATCAGAAAACAAATTCCCCTGAGAAAGAAGTTATGTTTTCAAACACTCGCAAAGGAAAGCAAGAAACTAAATTAAAAATTCTTAGTTCCAACATAATTAAGTTTTTTTTTTCTAAGTGTTACCTCTATTAGGCAAGATACGTTTCCCAGGGTTCCAGGCTAAGCCATGAAACTTATTGGAAAAGGCTTCTCTGAGATATTTCTCACATGTATAAAATCAGAATGTCTCTGAACATTACATCCTTTCAAGATAAAGCAACTGCAGAGGACTGGGTTACATATTTGAGAAATAAATGTAACCAAAGACAAGAATTCTTCCCACTACATTTTGTAAGAATATAATTTCATTTTACAAGTGGGGCATGTGGAATTTGGTTGTTGAATAATATGATTCTTTGTTGTCCATGCACTGTTGCATACTCCTGTCATTTTAGAAAGTGAATCACTTCCATGAAAAGATTAATCATATGACATAATTTAAAGATAATCTTGGGACATCATGCAAAATAGCCTTAAAATGTGAAACTATGTGCATCTGGAATTTTAAAATAACTTTTGAATAATTGTATAAGGCAAGTAGTCAATAGTATCACAACAATTATTCAGTTGAAATAAATAAATAATAGGACAAAATTAGTTACTGTCCCCATTAAATTTTATCTTTAAATTAAAATGAATTAAGGAATATATGATCATATTATTTTTAAACAGAAAAAATAAACTAAAATTAATAACTGTCTTCTCCCAGAGAAGAGCAGTATTATACTCTTCATCTTCATCTCTGCAAGAATTTATGTAGCTTTTAAATAAAAATTTGGGATTACATATTAATTGTTATTCTGTAATGAATATTTTTCATTAAAATGTTTATGTTATGAACATTATTGATCTGGAAATTGGAGATTTAATTTCAATCATATTATGATATTATATAAAATTTTTGTACTGTAGTTTATTTAAACAGCCAAATATTACTAGATATTGAGGGCATTTCCATTATTTTGATATTATATACACTAAATTCCCAGAAGCAGAACCTTGTGGCAAGTGTATTATTTTAGATTTATTTACTTATTTATGGAGGTTGGGATTGGAGGCAGAGAATTGGAGAGAATAAACAAAGTATACAGCTTGGGAAGATGTAAGTTAAATCATATATTCACAAATGCCATTATTATTCATTCAGTAAATGTCTAAGTTTGCAAAAGAGACAGTGAAAAGTGAGATTGTCATTGTGAGAACATTTTGCAGTGGATTTACACAAGCCTACTATGTATCTAAGCTTTATCATGTATTCAGGGCATTGCCTATTGCTCCTGGGGCTGTGAATGAACAAAACAGCAGAAGACCAAATCAAGCAGAGAAAATGATGCAATCCACAGACACAGTGAAATGAGTATGCCAGTGTAATACAGTTTATAATTTTACAGCAAACTTTTATAAGCAGGAGTGCACTCAAAACTCATAATTAAAAGAATGGTTTACATAAAACAGTAACAGCCATTTATTATTAAATATCATGTACTGTACGTTGTTTTTTGTGCTATATTTTCATGCAACTCTCAGGAAAATAGGTTGGTTTAATCAGCATCATCCCAAACACAGAATAAGGCATTGCAGTACCAAGACACTCTGATCATTAGTACACTACCAGAGGATAGAATTTCTCAGCTTTAGTCCAATATTATAAGACTGCTATGGTATATGTAGTCCATTGTTGGCCACAATATCATTATGTGGCACAAATGCCAATGAAAAGACATTGTGTTCATGACTCAGAAAGACTTGGTTTTGTTAAGGGAGTAATCCCTTCCAAAGTGAGCTACAGGTTTAATCTAATAATCTCTTAGACTTTTCTGCAAAAATTACCGAACTAATTCTGAAATATATTTATAAATGCAAAAGAATTAGAATCCAAAAGATTTTTATGAAGAAAACATGGTTAGAGACTTACATAAAATAAAAGGATAGTGAGATAATACTTGGTTACCTATTTCAATGGCTAAAATGAAAGATAACAAAAAAGAAAAAAACAAGCCCAGAATGACCACACAAAGTATAAGCATAAATGTGGAGCAACTGGAACTTACATACACTGCTGAAAATAGTTCCATTTTGAAAAATAACTTAGCAGCTAAACATACATACATTGACAATAGGATTTTTCTGTTCCTCTCCACCATATTTCCCCAAGAAATGCAAATACAGGTCCACATACATATTTGTACACTGCATATTTGTACACTAATATTTACAAAAGCTTTATATAGTTCCCTCCTCTAAAAGAAAAAATAAAGCTCCTCACATACCCATCATCAGACAGTAAACACAAAAGCCACATAATAGAATTAAAACAGAATGAACTATTAATACCACATGGATGAATCTTAAATAATTAGCTGAGCAATAGAAGTGAGATAATAAATGAGAACATGTTCTATATTCATGTTGATGTAAAATTCTTGAAAATGTTACCTAATTTATAGTGACAGAAAGCAGATCACTAATTGCATGGGGAGAGATGAGAGGATGGGAAATGGATCAATTACAAACTAACACCACGAAATTCTTGGAAGTGATAGATATATTCATTATTTTCATATGGCAAAGGTTTCAGAGGTTTGATAGGTATGTCAAAACTCATCAAGTTGTGTGCTTTAAATATGTACGCTTTCTTATACTACAATTACATCTTAATGAATCTGCAAATATAAGTATGAAAATGCCCATTTCAGCTCAGTTCATCTTCCTTACTTTGGGCAATTTACCAGTACCAGATAGCACCTTACTTTAAAATGTCTTTGATTGCAATGTTAAAAAAGCATTTTTCGTATATTTTGTTGCCATCATTTTCCTTACTATTTATTACCTTCCGTATCTAGTAATTGTTCTATGGTTACTAATACCATTTTTAAATTAACTCCTTGTGATATTTTAAACATCCTAGATATGTGAAAGTTTGTAATTTTTCCTTTTTAATTTTTAATGAACATGTTTCACTCTCATATCCATTAAGTTAATTTTCTCAGACCCAACAGCAGTGTTTACCATGGTGTGTGTGTGTGTGTGTGTGTGTGTGTGTGTTAAGAGGTCAAATTTAAGATGATTACACAGTGGCCTAACACATTGTTAGAAGACACATGTGGAGAAAATTTAATTTCATTATATGATAATTGAGAATATCTAGGGGTATTTGGTCTAAACTTTTCACTTATTAGTTTTAATTTCAATAAGTAAGTGTTTGGAAGATTCAAGCTACACCTGTGCTTCATAATTATCATAGATTTGAAAGGAAAAATTCTCTGTACTGTCAATTTCTTTTTTGCTTTCCTTGTCTAATCACTATTAATTGGTACAACAGAATCTTGATGGAGGTTGAGTAACCTAAAGTCTAAATACAGAATATACCAAAAATCAGAAACACTTTGAACACTAATGTCATGCTCTGAATGTTGAATTCCACACCTGAACTAATGTGGCAAGCCTCTGTCAAAACGCAGGGGCATTAAGTATATTGTACAGAATTGCATCAGGCTATATAAGGTGCACATGTAATACCAAGGAATCCCATGCTTAGACTTGGGTCCCATTGTCCAAGAAATCTCATTACGTTTATGCAAATAGTCCAAATTATGAATTGTTTCCGGTACCTAGCATTTTGGAGAATGGTCACTCACTTGTACTATATTCCTCAAGCATTAATACAAATAATTAGGAAAATACGCAGCAAAAAACTAGAGAGACCTGAAGGATAAGTATATACAAATGACAAATAATTGAAATGTGGCTGATAAAAACCTCTCTTTTTAAAAAATGCTGTTACGTTTCTCACTTGTGAAATGTCAGAAAAGAATAACCAAGTTGAAAAGTGCTTAGATGTTAACCTTAGTACATTTGCTTAAACACTTGCACCACTTCTTTAAGAGTTGTAGATAATTTCTCAAAAATGACTCACTTTTCTCCTCACTCATAGGCCCCAAATTTTTTAAAGATTTTCTTATTTTCAGTTGAAAGTCAGATTTACAGAGAAGGAGAGATGGAGAGAGAAAGCAGGATCTTCAATCCACTGGTTCACTCCAAAAATAGCCATAATGGCCATAGCTAAGCTCATTTGAAGGCAGGAGCTTCTTCTGAATCTCCCATTCGGGTGCAGGGTCCTAAAGGCTTTCCCAGGTCATAGATAGGGAGCTGGATCAGAAATGGAGCAGCTGGGACATGAACTGTCCATATGGGACGTTGGTGCCTCAGGCACCAGCTTAGCCTAAACTATCATGGTGCCAGACCCCAGAAGCCCCTAGTTACTGTGTCTGTATAATAATGCACCTTGTGTCCAGGTAAATTTTGTTAAAGAACTTGTTTCATTGAAGAAACATTTAGTAATTCTTGAGGGAACATCATTATCATAAAAGTATACTTGGACAAGCTTAAGGTTATCTTTTTTCTTCTAAGTAGTACTTACCTATTTCAGTCTCAGAACCTTTCAACTTACACACTGTTCACCTAAAAATAAATTTAAGTCAGGGAAAATAAATTGTATCTGTTCATCTCCAAGAGAGTGTGGAAGCTGTTATGTACATACAGTTGCTTGGAGGATCCCAGGCCGGTCTTTGCATCCTGCCTCCTCTAGGTATTTTTTTCTAAAAGGTATTTTTCTCTAAAAGGTAGTCAGTTACGGCTGCCACAATGATCATATTGTAGTCAGCAAGCAGGATGGCCACATTTTAGTTTCACCAGAGACTAACAAGATATTTGCATGATGGTTAGAACAAAAGAAATGAGCCTGGTTGCAGGAAATTTTAAAATACAAAAAATAAAATACTACAAGAAAAGTAGCAGAAACATTTTTGTTGAGAACATTCATGCTAATCATTCATGGGGATTTAAAATCATGCTGCTGGCATATTTCCAAATCCAAGAGCAACCTATTTTTTTTAACAGAATATTTTTGAAATTGAGACCCTTTTCCAAATTTTCAGTAATTGGCCCACTTTCTGCTTGCTATGGTATTACTTCATGGACTTAACCTCTCCATAAATGAAAGCTTAACCTTTCAAAGATGGATACCATTCTGCAGCTGAGACTATTTGTCCAGCTGCTTGGGGTTTTTAAAATATGACTGCCAAAGGGAGAGCTACAAAAGCCTACACAGTCTCACTTTAGGGCAGACGTGATGGCAGAGCTATAGAGAAGCCTTGTTATACCAAACCACATTGCTAAGGGGGATTTTGAAAGAAGCTACTGGACATGAAAGAAACACGCATGGAAAACAGGCAAAGAGAAAATCTAAAGCCGCCTATCACTTGTGCCACTCACCGCTAAAGCTGTGGGTGCTGATAGTATTATTGTTTAATCTCTCTGAAGAATATGTGGGAGAAGAAAGCACAACATCCCCAAGTTGTTACTTTGTCACAACTTTGCAGAATACATAAGCACTTCAGTAAATACACAGATTTTTTTCTTCAAACTGTAAATCATCTGTGAGCCACCACTGTTCAACTAATTACAGCAAGAAGCTGTGCTCATTAGCTGTTCTCATCTGGCTCACTGCACGACCTAAATAGTCCGTAAATGAGCCGGCAATTATTGCTGTATTACCACTACCAGCTCCGCTCCCATCAAAATATCTCCACCAAATGTTACGCCTGTTGGTATTATCAGGTTAGAAATTTCATAAACATATTGAAGCAGTTAATTGGGAGATTATTTAAAAAATGTGAAAATAGAATCATCAGTAAAAGACTTATCATCAAATCCCAGATAGGCGGCTCTACCTATAGGTAAGGATCTTGGAATGCAAGCATCTGGGAGGACACCATTACCTGCTTCTAAATGATACTGGATAACTGGGAAAGCAAGGCATAATCAGTCATCTGAAATGGCAGGAAAGGATACCATGGGTACTTATGCAACCTAAAAATGATCTGTTGATAATGATCAAACCATAACCAGCCAAAAATGTGCTCTTGGTCGTAGGACTTCAAGGAACTTTGACCAAACAAAAATGCACATTTTAATGTCAATGAAACATCATCATTTCAGCCCCCTCAAGTGGTACTGAAGGAGGACTGGTGGGTGGTTTGTTTGTTTGTTTGTTTTATTGGTTGGTGGGATTCACTTTCTCAAAAAGTGTATGTATGTTAAAAAAAAAAGGAAACAATAAAGTAGTTGGAAAAATAATTTTCCATCACTTCAAATATTTTGTAAGCATCTATTTGAATTACAAAATAATTGTCTGCATTCTCAAATATTCCTTGAAATTTGGGTATTGTGGCACAGGGTTTTAAGAAGCCACTTGGGACATCTACATTCCATGGATGAATGCTGGTTTCAGTCCCAGATCCTCTGCTCCTGACCCAGCACCCTACTAATGCATCCACAGAGGCAACAGATAATGGCTCAACTGCTTGGGCTCCTATCAGAACCATGGGCCCAGCCATGGTTTTTAGCCTGGCTGTTGAAGGCACTTAGGAAGTAAACCAGCAGATACAGATTCCCTCTCTCTCTCTCTCTCTCTTTCTTCTCTCCTTGTTTCCTTTTTTCTCTCTGTTACTCTGTTGTTTAAGTGAAAAAGAAAAAACTACTTTTAGATGTCATCTTTGAGTTTCCTTTTAGTTATCGTGGCTATCAGAAAATCACACTTTTTTTTAAACTTTCTATAATTCATATTTTACATTCACTCAGTTTCATTCAACTTCAGTTAATCCCATTTAATGTGATCCTAAATGTAAACCCTCAATATTGGGATACTTTATCTTGTTTTTCATCGTTACCTCATATGATTCCTTATCAATTATGATCCTGAAAAAACTTAGAAGGATTAAAAAAATACTGACAGCTAATGTGACTTCTGATTCTATGGGCTTCTCTTACCCATCATCAAGGAGGGGATCAATACTTGAATAACTAAATAGGTTATTTTATTTGTACGCTTGTTTGCATACAAGTAGGAAATTATTTCGAGTGGATGAACTAGTGCAGTTCACCAGGGTAGGGTTGGTGCTGCAATGTAATCTACATAGCGCAAATTATTTGACAGAATTTGGGAAGGATGAAGGGCAGAAGCAATCACTAATGAAATGCTCTAGAAAGATGTTTTTCTGATGCAGACATTGACAATAACAATGATTCTGACAAGTAATTCTTCCTATTAACAAACTAATTGCTATCAACAGACAAAAGAACTAGTATGTCATATTTGGCCAATTATTTCTAGCTGCTGAGATTTATAAAGCATTCTTCTGATATGATCAGTGAATACTGATTTTCAAAATTTCAAGAAGTTTTCAACATAATCGTAATATTCTTCAAGCTATAGGTGCTATCCTGTAAAATGGATCAATGTTTTTGCATACTAAAAATTTCATCAATTCCAAAATACATAGGTAAAAAGAGAAATTTTTTTTCTTTTAAGGTCCTTCTTAGAAAGACATCAAAATTCTCTTCCCTGCCTGTCTCTTTTGATTGCCTTCCCTTCAGCAGAAATTCTACAAACCAACTAGACTCTACTGCAGTATGCAAAGCAACAATTTCAGCATTATCTGTGAGCTTGTGAGAATGCAGTATATTGGACACCAACCTTGACCTACTGAATCAGAATCTGAATTTTAACACACCTGAGAAACAAAAGGTCTTTTCTTTACATGAAACAGAAGTCAGTCAGTGTTAGAGGATCAGAGACTGAGCAAATAAACACATAGTTTTGACTATTTTAGCTATTAAACATTTGAGAAATATTTAGCAAAGATCACTCTTTCATACTCATAAAATATATAGCATCATGTGCAAAGCTGATTATAGAAACAATCCTTAATCTGTTTGCAATGTGTGAATGATTTCAATAGGTATTTTGGAATGCCTGCTTTGTGCTCAGTATTATGTTAAACGCAATGAACAGCAAGCTCATTCACCAGTTGCCCATGACCAGTAGCTTTATTCCTCCCAGCCTGTGGTTATACTATAGTTCAGATTCCCAAAATGCCTAAAATTCTTTCATTTTTTCACTCATTTTTGAAACTATGGTGTTACTTTAACATCACATTTTCAAGTAGACAGTATCTAATTTAAAACCATGTTGGTGAAACTGAAACTCCAAGTTCTTTAGTGACTGACCAAAATTATCAGCTTGTGTACTTTGGAGACTCAGAATTTACATGTTCATCTGTAAAGGACATCTTTGTGTAAGATTTATTTTATTTATTTTAAAGGCAGAGTTATAGAAGTGGAAAGTAGCAGTGTTCGGGAGTGGGGGTTGGTTCTTCCATCTTCTGCTTCACTTCCCAAGTGGCTTTAACAGTTATACCTGGACCAGGCCAAAACCGGGATCCAGGAGTTTCTTCCAGTCTCCTGTATATGTGAGGGAGCCAGGCAGTTAACCTATCTCCTGCTTTCCCAAGTGCATTAGTAGGGAGCTGAATCAGAAATGGAGCAACCGGGCCCGGCGGCGTGGCCTAGTGGCTAACATCCTCGCCTTGAACGCCCCGGGATCCCATATGGGCGCCGGTTCTAATCCCGGCAGCTCCACTTCCTATCCAGCTCTCTGCTTGTGGCCTGGGAAAGAAGGCAAGGACGGCCCAAAGCTTTGGGACCCTGCACTCGTGTGGGAGACCCGGAAGAGGTTCCTGGTTCCCGGCTTCGGATTGGCGCACACCGGCCTGTTGCAGCTCACTTGGGGAGTGAAACATCGGATGGAAGATCTTCCTCTCTGTCTCTTCTTCTCTCTGTATATCTGCCATTCAAATAAAAATAAATAAATCTTTTAAAAAAAGAAAAAAGAAATGGAGCAACCAGGACTTGAACCAGTACCCATATGGAAAGCTGGCACTGTAAGTGATGGCTTAACGCACTACACCACAGTACCAGCACCAGGGAATATCTTAATGAATTAATCTATTAATGTGATCTATTTCATTGAACAACTGTGTATGTCACTCAGCAGTGGAAATATGCAACGAGAGTCTTTAGGTTTTTACAAGATATTGAGGCAGGATGAAAGAAGTGGTGATGTGCCAGAAAACTTCTCTGAATTAACTCTCAAAGGAGGTTCTTTTCCAATCATTTAGGAAATCAGAACCATTGAAAGATCAGAGCTGAAGCATTTACCCCATCATGTAAACAGCAGAATCCCTTCCATGGAGGACATAATTGGGTATTTTCTCATTATCCTCAGAGTGTAATTTGGACTTCTGTTGGCCAAAATGGGGAAAGAAAGACAGGAGACTGAAGGAGGCTGCTGTTTTAGGACACAAAAGCCAGCAAGAGGGTCATTTGTACATCCCATTCATGGAGGATAGCCTAGAATGAACAAAGCACTTTGACCTTTAGGTAAATCATGCCTAGTTTGACAGGAAATTGGAAAATGAAACCCAAGTCAAGTACTAGACATTTCTTTACAATGTACTTATTTAGAGAAGAAAGAGAAGTTAGTTCCATGAGGATTTTTAAGTTCATCAGAGCAAAAAAAGAACATCAAACCGAATATAAATACTAGAGGTTCAAATTGTTTTCTGTGGAGTCCGTTTCTTTATTTCTTTATATAAAGGAAAAATAATAGTGAAGTAAGAAAAAGGGGGCATGTAGCAGCTACCAGATTAAATTTTAACTAAATATCAACTACTATTTTTATGATCATAACATTCATAACTTTGAGGATTTCCACAAATTCGTAAAAATTGGTATTGAGGGTAAAAAGCTAACTTCTCCTCAGTTAAGTAACAAAAAAAATTGATCATGTCCAGTCAGGATTTTATAGTAGTGGGATGCTCTGTGACATCCACCATACTGTATAGCATTCCAGCTCAGAAATTGGCCTCTAGATGCGAAAATGAGAAGCAAACAGTTCAATGAGAGCTTTAATTGGAGTAATAGAATGGAGTCTCTCATGTTCCACTCCTAAAGAGTAAAAGGATTGTTTGGGGAATTAAGAAAGTTCATAAACTGTGCATTTTCCCTTCCTGAACTGCTAGTCACTTATGGGACGGCTGAGCGGTGGAAAAGAGGTAACTCACAGCTTAATTGCCAAAGTTAGATAGTGCTGGATGGTGCCAGGTATTCCACATGGTAAACTTTAGCTATAAAATTGAGAGCACAAAGAATTAGATTCCATACCCAGCTTCCTGTGAATAATTCACTTTGGAGAAAAGGGCAGAATTAAGGGGCAGAACTAGGACTAGGAACTCCTCAGCTAGATCACCAATCAGAATTCAATTCATCTTTACCTCAAAGAAGTGAAGTATGAAAAGCCTTTGGAGGAAATGTGGGGAGATGAAAACAGAGCTTCCCCTGCCAACCAGCTTGCTTTTTCATCAATCCATCGAGGTAACTATCAAGTCAGGGATAAAGTAGAAGCAGCCCTGTCCCTCAGAGAAGAGACCTACAGAGCACCTGTCAGGGCAGGCCTAGTCCATTTTCAAGAAACCAGTCTCCAGTATCAGCTGTTGTCCAATTTTGAGCTTTCTTAGACCACCTGAAGATAGACTTTTGTTGAGGAATGCTGCTTCGAAATGGACTTGAGCAATGCCAGATTTAAAATTCATAGGACTCTTTTCCCAAGGCTATCTTTCACTTGCTATTCTCCTTCTAATTCCAAATTATGTTCAGCCATAATAACTAAAATAGCTATCAGAGGTTCGACAATGAGATCAAAAGTACTTCAATAATAAAATGACAGCAGTAAGAGTCCTTAAATTTGAATATAAACTCTGTCCCATTATTAATTTCCCAGGATATTAAAAAAGTGAAAACACTTATGCACCCCACTTTTGAAATAGCGCCAATTACATATGATAAAATTGAAGCCCAAATGAAAATTATCTTACAATTGAAAGTTAAACTGCAAATATTTCAAGTTAAATTAAGGTCAGACTTCTTGTTCTGTTCAGTCTTAACTACCAAGTTTCTTTACTTGAAAGCTTGGTTGTATTGGAGTTCTTTCAACAGGTGTAATAATTCTGCCTTCTAATGGATGAGGAATAAGTTTCTTAGAGCAAGTGGATCTGAATTTATCTATTTCAAGGCTCTAATGAGCCTGTCTTTCCAAGGCTACAGAAAGATAATCCAGCTTAGAGCCACATCTCCAATGAAATCTAATATAAAATAATCTCAGCCCCTTAAGTAGTTATTACAGGGAAAAAATATCTTTTTAACCAAAACGTTTTAGTATTTCTGAAAGTTAAAGCAAAGACTTGGTTTTATGTGGGAGAAACCATGTAGACCAATAAGATCTTAGGTTCTACTTAGTTAGACTGCTACTCATGTATGGTAGACTTAATAGTCCAAAACTGAAAATTAAGTCAAAATGGGGAACTCTACTACAAATAGGTCAGTTTTTCATTATTTTATGTATCTATGAAATAAGGTTGGGAGAATAGTGATGGCACCTATGCATGGCTTTTTCTCAGTAGGAGGATGTGTTAGATGTCTCTTCTTTTTTGTATTGGCAAACTTTTAATTGTTCATTTTGTCTAATATGAGATGCCTTTTCTTTTGAATCAACATGTTCAATTTCTTAAATTCCTTTCTCTGTTTGTGCTTTGTGATTCTAGGACACCAAGGGTGAGTTAAAGATAAGTCTCCCTTGAACACTCACAGTGTCTTTTGGGCAAATATTTTCATTCCATACCACACCAGCTTCTTCCATCGCCTCTTTTGTTGAATTGTTTTTGTCCCTTGTTCTTTACCAGGAATCATTTTAATTCCAGGTGATACATGACAATGTCTACAGATATGTTTTATTTCATAACTTGGAGGGGAAAGATATGCTAATGACATTGAAGGATATAGGAGCTGGTAGGATAGCAACTGCCTACAGCCAGCAACTTCATGTGCACCAACAGGAATTGTCCAGTCCAAAATGTCAGTGGAGCCCAAACAGAAATTTGTCCATATGTATATAAATGGACTTCACAGAAAATTCTAAACCTCAGCTGTACAAAGATTTCCGTGGGGAAACCATCTCACAATATTGAACTGTTGCTGTTGTTAAGGTTTACATAGCTGAGACCCCTAAGATGCAGAAGTAGATCAGTGCCCATGATACAGTTTTCCTTACTGCTCATAATACTGCCTTTCCTTAGCTTTTCATTGTTCCTAATTTAAAGCAGCTTTTCTTTCTTGTGCATTTGCAGTGATGAGATATGATTCTTACCTCTAATGTTACAATTCGCGTCAGGAAACACTGTTGAGCTTCCAGTAGTTTCAAATTGTTGTTTTGATCTTTTCCTCTTCAATGCATGCAGACTAGAATGCTTTTTGGATTAGAAAATCAGGACTCCTTACTTCTACTTTTTTTCTTTCTTCGAGCCTAGAGACAAGACTCTTGGAATTCAAAACCTGACTGCTCGTGGTCTATTATGGAACCATGTAGAAAGAAAAATGCATGTTGTCAGCAACTTTTGTAATCTGGGAACTATAAATTGACTACTTTAAGACTTTTACCTCCTGCTCTCCTGGTACTTGAGTCTGTATGTTAGACCCTCTCTCTACTCTCAGCTCCAGAACCAAATTCACAATTGTCTACAATAGTGATTGTTTCTGGACATCCACTCAGCAACTCACAACCAAAATAAAATAGAGAATACATTTAAAAATAATATAGTCTTGTGTAGTAATAGAAGATATTGTTTTGTGAGACACAGGTATCCATTTGCATTTGTGTATGTATACATTCTGTCATAACAAAAGGTACATGTTCCTACTATGCCCTGGTTCAGAAATGTAAGGCATATCCTTTTGAATGGTTCTCTGGCTCATTAAACAAGGAAAGTATTTACTCCACAGTCATCTCCTACTCCTATAGTACAGTAAGACCACTCAGCCGCTTCTGGAGCAATGGTGAGGTTATCTTAATTTTCTGAAGAATACTTTCTTTCCAAAAAAGTCTTCTAATGACTATGAAATATCCTTTTCTTGTGGGCGTTAAACTCTAAGCAAATATATATTGGATAAGTAAATGGATAAATCAAAGAACATGCAAATCCACACTCAAGCATTACATAAAATATTTCACAGATAAAATTACTTATTCACAGGAAATCCCCATTTAATAAAAATGAATGAAAATCCAAATATATAGATAAGTTGATTATCTAAATAAAATGAGTTACTATTATGATTCCCAAGGTTTATCAACTCCCAATTTTCATACTTTTTTCAAACTCTTTTTTTCCCCGGACAAATAATTAATTCAACTAACCAATTTTTTACATTGTTGATCAGCTGGAAAATGCAGGGCACTCTGCTAGATGCTATGAAACAAAGAGAGCAAAACAAATCCTCCCCTGAAAACACTTCTTGTCTTACTTAGTTCATTGACCCCTGTATTTTTTTAAGGAACATTTTAATTGAAAAACAATTTTAGTCACATAGCATCTAGATAGTGGATGTTTAGGGTATAATTTTCTCTCAAAGATTAAATGGCATTTTTTAGACAACTTCTTCAAGTGAAGGATTTTCTTTAGCCATATGGTCCTGATTCTAAACTTTCACTACAGTAATGGAGTTCTTTAAAATTTTAATTTTTCATTGGAAAGCCACTTTTTCCTTTTTTTTAAGATTTATTTATTTTTATTACAAAGTCAGAAATACAGAGAGGAGGAGAGACAGAGAGGAAGATCTTTCGTCCAATGATTCACTCCCCAAGTGAGCCGCCTCGGGCAGGTGCTGCGCCGAGCCAAAGCCAGGAGCCAGGAACTTCCTCCAGGTCTCCCACATGGGTGCAGGGTCCCAAAGCCTTGGGCCGTCCTCAACTGCTTTCCCAGGACACAAGCAGGGACCTCAATGGGAAGTGGAGCTGCCGGGATTACAGCCAGTGTCCATATGGGATCCCGGGGTGTTCAAGGCGAGGACTTTAACCACTAGGCCACACCGCCGGGCCCAGAAAGGCAAATTTTCAAAGAGAAGGAGATACAGGAGATCTTCCGACTACTGGAGCACTGCCCAAGTGGCTGGCAATATCCAGAGCTGAGCTGATCCAAAGCCAGGAGCCTCCACCAGGTTTTCCACGTGGGTGCCCAAAGCTTTGGGCCATCCTCTACTGCTCCCAAGTCATAAGCCTGAATGGGAAGTGGAGCAACCAGGTCACAAACTGGCACACATATGGGATCCTAGCATGTGCAAGGCAAGGATGTAGCCACTGAGCCATCATGCCAGGCCGTGATGGACTTCTTAAGGAGTTATGTTCACAAAGATAAACAACCCAATAAACTGTACTTATTTAAAATATCTGAATACTCAGAATCACTCTTTAACCCTACAATTTCCAAATCCTATACTCTCCAAAGTTTAAGATACCAGGGATGCTGGGTTCATGATGCCCATATGCTCTTATTCCTTTATTTGTTTCTCTAACTCATTCCATATCTCTGCTTAATATCTATTAACTATAAAATTACCATGATGATTTTGTTTTAATTTTTTTAAATATCACCTGGAAGAGGTTAGATATAAGAGTAGCAGAAATGATGAGACTTAGAAATATGCAGTCATCTGAAGGGCAAAGAATGGGAAATCCCTGCTACCTGAATCATAGTGTTTTGGGGAAATATAGGTCTTAATTGTAGTGCATAGTGCTTTATTGAATGTTCTGACAAGTGATTATTTAATAAATCAGATACGCACATCCAGAAGCTGTTAATTAACACTTCTGGGCCTTTAGGATTTGAGTCAGTAAGTCAACATGATTCCTACACAGTGTGACACTCTTGAGAAATAGGAAGAATCATGAAGCTTCCAACAGTGATTAACAAATTTAGAGTCATTTGGAACTCTAAGTGAATTGAAACATTACAATATTGTAGAAATTTATCTTTCCTTTTTTATTCAAACACTGTATATCCAATTGATGCCACAAGAAAAGTCTTTTATACATGTCTTCCTGAGAAAAGAAAGACCAAGGAACTATTTGATTTTTCTTTTGTGAACTTGCTTATTTATTTGAAATTATGTAAAGAGAGAAAGAGAACAAAAAGAAATAGAGATTTCCCCATCCTCTGTTTAAGTCTCCTCTAATGTTAGCAATGGCCAAGGTTGGTCCAGGCTGGGAGCTGAGAACTCAATCTATGTCACCCACAAGAATGGCAGCAGGACCTCAGTTGTGTGAGTCATTCCTGCTGGCTCTCATGGTCTGCATTGGCAAGAGGATAGAATCAGTAGCCAGAGATAACCCCAATGTGAGACATGAATGGCTCAACCGCTATCCATATGGCTCAATCCCTATCCATAGGAATCGTTATGAACCCAGTATTAGACAGGGCTGTTAGCCATTGGCTCTGCCAAGGCATCATCAATTAATATTATCAACGGATACTTAAGTCACATATGCTTACACACACAAATATACATTGGGGGGGAATGTATAATCAAGTGGTTTCCTCTCCCTTTTCCTGACTGATTGGAGAAGGCTTGTTTAAACAAGGATAAATTCCTGAGTTACACAGCAGAACAGATATGTGGAGTTTTTAAAGTCATGTGATAATTTTCACTTCATCTTAGGCAAAAGGCCAAGAAGCAGTTGTGTGATAACTTTCAAACTCCAGTTCTGTAGCAGGAAACAATGAAAGTATTCCTTGTTGATTCCATTACTGTCTGACCTTCTCCTCAATCAATTTGACCTCCTCACTCAATCAATTGAAATAAAAGTTTCTATTTTCTATTATGGCAAGTCTGAAACATTAAAGCTTAGATTTTAAATTTTTACTTTTTTTTCCAAGCATAAAGTCCAGCATGTTATTGTCCAGGTAAATTCAACAGTTTCTTGGGGAGACCATTTCTGGTCTGAAGGTAGAGCTGGCAGAATTATCATCCCTATCAATTAAAAGCCCCAGCACAACATCAACAGCAATTTACAACATTATGGAGTTAATTGATATGGTATTGAATAATCGATCTGTTTTTAAAAAATGCAAGTTCTTAACCACGTCCTGTGACTACCTAATTGACATTTCTATTTTAGTTTATACACAGAACCGGCTGCTATACACCTGTGTATTTTCATTTTAGTATTTAGCAGTTTATTGTGTTGAAGCATAATTTTTGCTGAACTTGGCAGATTTTAGGATAGTCTAAACAGGCTTAAATATCTAACAAGGCATTTGTCAACAGTTGAGGTGCAGAACAGTTTTAGGAGGGGTGTGCAGAGAAATCTTCAATACCCTAGTGAGGCGTAACTAATCTTTGTGTCCTACCTAGTAAGGTATATGTGGATCCACGCTGACCATTTCCTGTCTGGTTCTAAGCTTTCCTTGTGTTTCTCTGTCTAGCTATTCTAATTTTTTTTTGAGGGGTGGGGTGGTCCGGAGCAACCCTGATGGTCATTGCCAGAGAGGGTGGGGATCCAAAGTTGGAACTAAGTAAGGACCAGAAAAGTCTCCTCTCCCTAGTCCCAAAGGAAGTTTACTGTTCTGTTTCTGCAGACCCCTCAGGGCTCCTGGCTGTTGTTCTGATGACCTTGGATCCTGTAAGGAAGGATTTGGGCTTCTTCCATCCCATGTGAGAGATCCAAATGGGGCTGGGTGACCTCAGAGTTCTCAGCCTCCGAAGGCACTCCAATCCCTGTGGTCTCCTTGGCAGTTGGGATGTAGTCCTTGGTGCCCGTACTGATAGTCCTTGGTGAGGATCCGAGAGTCTTCATGGTTGGGATACAAGCCTCCTCCTGTCCACCTGCTCCTCTCTGGGGTCAACCACCCCGCTCTGTGCATATGACCTCCTGTTAAGAGGGTGTCAGGATCGCTTTTGATTCCCCCTATATGTCTTTGTATTTGTACTATTGTCTAATACTGCTTTGTAAATTTTTAATTTTTATAGGACTAATAGGAACTATCCTTATTTGTAATGAAATATTTTTCAAGAATTTTGCTTGAGAATTGATTAATTGAAAGTCAATGATCTAAGTTCACAATGGTACATTTTTTATCTAGGAACAAGTTGTGAAAGTATATGTTGAAGATTCAGACTCTCTTACATGTCAGATAGTATGAAGGAGGTGGGCTGAACAGGAAATTGAAAAATGGAATAATATCTAGAAAGACACCTGATAGTTCAGGAGAGCAGGAATTTGATGAGGGCCCATATAAAAGAAATCCTTTAGAAAAGAGTAGGTTCAGAATTGGAAGGCTGCCTCTCCTTTGCTGGAACGGAGTCTGTCAGTCTGCTGAGAATGCATCCACGCTACACAGTATTTACTGACTGTTGGCATTGGGCGTCTCACAGCATGGTGGCATCAGGACAGTCAGACATGGCAGCTCAGGGCACCAAGGCAGAACCTGCCAGTCCTCTAAAGAATTAGAGCTGGAATTACAATAGTCACTACTTCATTCATCAAATAGTCACAGACTAGGTCAGATGCAAAAGAAGGGGAAGTAGACTCTACTTCATGAGAGAAGGATTGAATAGTTCAGCTATCTTTACTGTACTACACTTGCTCAAGGAAGTGAACGGTGATACTTGACCTGAAAGATGAATATTAAGAAGGGATTCTTGGAAATTATTTTTTAAGATTTATTTTTTTTTTATTGGAAAGTCAGATATCCAGAGAGGAGGCGAGACAGAGAGGAAGATCTTCCGTCCGATGATTCACTCCCCAAGTGAGCACAATGGCTGGTGCTATGCCACTCCGAAGCAAGGAGCCAGGAACTTCCTCCAGGTCTCCCACGCAGGTGCAGGGTCCCAAAGCTTTGGGCTGTCCTTAACTGCTTTCCCAGGCCACAAGCAGGGAGCTGGATGGGAAGTGGAGCTGCCGGGATTAGAACCGGCGCCCATATGGGATCCCGGGGTGTGCAAGTGAGGAACTTAACCACTACGCTATTGCGCCGGGCCCAAGACTTGGAAATTTTAAAGGGTTATACATTGGGAATGAGAAGAAAAGAGCTGAAAGATGAAAAAAATGAAGTTAATTTTACATTTTATCATTGTTATTTTACTTTTTAAAAACGCTTATTATATATTGTAATTTTCCTCAGCATTCAAAACTCAAGATTCCTTTAAACTTCAGCTATTTAGCTCTTAGTATTTTCATTATTAAAAAAATAAGACTATTTAGAACTAAGTCATGTAATGTACTACTTCCATGTCTACTTCCTTTCACAGATTTTTGCTTTGGTTGAATTATTACTTGCTTTGTTTCATTCATTTTTCAAAGATCTAATTTTTTTAATGGAACATCGAATATTTCTTATTAAAAATGAAGTGCAATTTTCTTATTAGAATGAACTGCACTGTACTCCATAAAAAGTACAAATATTAGATCTTAGTAAAAATTTTAATAATTTATTTAAAAAGTAATAAATTACATTAGATAATCTTTCTTTCCTTAAACTATGTTTTGAAGCAGTCTCTATTGTAAGTCTGGCCTTCCACTCCATACAGGTTGGTTACCTCATAATAGTTGAAAACTGCGCTTCAAAGTTCATTTGTGACTCTGACTTTCCCTGCTCTTTTATTGAACCCTTTGCTGTTTCACTTCTTGTTCATTGGCACATTTTTATACCTCTAATTTGTTTTCTGAGAGCAGGTACATAGAAAGTGAAACCAAAAATTGTTTCTTTCACTTATTTAACAATTTATCCAGGATTGTAATTTAAAAATAGATTTTACTTTCTCTCAGAGTTTTAAAAATACTGCATACTTTTATTTGCACTTTCATTCCTATCTTACAGAATATCAGTTCTTGTCATTAGAGAAGGTCTATTTGCCTTTGACTATTTCTCTCTCTTTGAAGACTTTCCATATTTCTAAAATATTCCTAGTGTTTCGAAGTGTATGATAATATATTATAATGTGATGTCTCTTCCAAACAATGTGTTGGAATCTGGGTGGATATTTCCTAAGTAGAAATTCAAGACTTTAAAATTTGGGTTATTTTTTATACTGCTGTTTGGGTGATTTCTTCCTACAAATTCTTTGTATGTTCTCTTTCCAGAATTTCTGTCAGTTAAACATTCAGGTTTTTTATATTGTGAAATAACTGTGTTATTCTTGTTTATTTTTAAATTATTATATCATATTCTTTTTATATGTATTTTCTTTCTGGAATTTTTATTTCATTGAAATTGATCCTCAGTGTCCACTTTCTACTCTATTTTTTATCTATTTATTTGTATGTGTGTGTATATATATGTATATATATAATCACTGGGTTGCTTTTACAGTTTTATGTTTAGTCCTTTAATTAGCCTGCTTAATTTTTGCTATCTGTGGTAGGTGGAATAATGAACACAGCCCACACATTCCCAAATTCCCACTCCCAGAAATTGTGAATATGTTGTATTACTTGGTAAGTAAAAAATTTGCAGATAAAAGTATGGTTGCTAACTGCTTTCTTCAAAAAATCCCCCTGAATTATCCTGATGAACTCAACACAATTACAAGGAACATTTAGATATGTAAAGGGGAAGGAAAGGATTAAAATGGGTTATTGCATATGATGAGAACTCAGTTGGCCGTCACTGGGCTTGAACATTGAAGAGAGCCTCAAGCCAAAGAAAACAGTCATCATCCACAAACTGGGAAAGGCAGGGAAACAGATTCAGTCTTACCATTACCTAGATTCTAGCCTAGTGAGAACCATTCTGGACTTCTGACTTCTAGAAGTATACAATCACAAAATTTTGTTGTTTCAAATCACTACATTTCTTGCTAATTTGTTAAATCAATAAGAAATACACTCATATTTTAACTTCTAAGGCACTTGTCTTATTCATGAATACTGCCTTTCCACAGCAGCATATTATTATTTGTGGAAAAATCTCTTTTTTTCTCTGACTATATTAAAAAATAGAGTGTGATGCTGTCTCTCAGTGTCTGTCTGATTTTTTTCTGAAATCCTTTTCTTTCTTTTTTTTTTCTTCTTGTCTTTTTATTTTACACTGGAAGCTACTCTCAAAACTTCAGTGTCCTTGACCATGAATTTATATTAAGAGCAAGGCAATAAAATGATAATTGGCTATGCTTTTGCCTGGGTAGCCTCATTTGCCTGTGGACAGTACTGCAGGTGAACAGGTAGAAGTGTTACCATTTCACTAGGAGGTTCCCAAATGTTTTTTCCCCTGGATTAGTTCCTACAGAGAGGTGTCGAGTAATCTGAGGCATAAAGGTCGGTGGACAATATTCTGGGAATTAAGCAGAAAAAGTAAACTATGAATCATTTTGTTGAAGATGCAAGCTCTTTGGTATTAGGCAGTTGGTGAATAAAACTTCTGCTGCCTGCCCAAGTCTGAAGCTGTGCAAGAGATGGAAGTACACCATTGTCTTTTTCACTGCTGGGTTAAAAGAATGTGGCTTAGGTATCAGGGTAAATGGACTTGCTCAAGTACCCATGTGCTTGTCCAGACTTGTGTCAGGGACCATTTGAGCTTATAAAGGCAGTTCACGCATCTATAAACACTGCCTCACATTGAAAAAAAGAATTTTAAGAACCATTTAATTAGGTCCTCTTATTTGTGAAACTTACATCAATAATTGTACTCAGCAATTAGCTCAATCTCTCCTTGTCCATAGGAAAATGTTGGGCAGGAATAAAACAAGAACATTGATGTAAGGGGGTACTTTCAAAAATAACCTAGAGAGTAGCAAGAAGGAACCCCCAATGTACCTGGGTTCTCAGCAGTACCCTGGAAGCCTGGTCTTCAAAAGTCAATCTTTCTGCTGAGTATCTTCTGCTGGACTGAGAACGTAAGACTTATGGCACAGACTTTAAAGCAATCCTTCTGATTTCAGCTTCAACTCTCCGCAGGCTGTTAAACTTCTTATGTAACTGGAATTCAAAACAGTTAAGTGATTGTTAAATCCTCTTCCATAGTCTCGTGCAAGTACAGTGATGTGATTTCAACATTTTCACTCTTCTGAGTTATTTAGCACCAGTCCTACTTCCCTTTTCCAAAACTGTCTGCTATAGCATCCTGTTCCTGCTATGCGTACTTGAGACTTCAAGCTTTATGCAATTTTTATTGATATATTGGGCAATTTATTTTTAGTCAATGAAGATATATTTAACAGTGCATGAAATTTCTTTTGTATTCTATATTTTTAAATGAATATAATGAATATATACATGGGGCTTTACTTGGATACATATATGTTTTAAAATCTACGTACAATTTTTTCATAATATGCAGCCTTTTGAAAAATCTTGTATTCTTTTTGTAACCACCAAAAAAAAAATCATACATTTTTAAGAATTTCATGGGCCTGGTGCGATAGTGTAATGACTAAGGTCCTTGCCTGGAACGCCCCGGGATCCCATATGGGCACCTGTTCTAATCCCGGCACCTCTCCTTCCCATCCAGCTCCCTGCTTGTGGCCTGGGAAAGTAGTCGAGTACAGACCCAAAGCCTTGGGACCCTGCACCCGCGTGGGAGACCCGGAGAAAGTTCCTGGCTCCTGGCTTCGGATCAGCAAATAACCAGCCATTGTGCTCACTTGGGGAGTGAAACATTGGATGGAAGATCTTCCTCTCTGTTTCTCCTCCTCTCTGTACATCTGCCTTTCCAATAAAATAAATCTTTCAAAAAAAAAGAATTTCACAAAATTGCAGTCTACTGAAATGTTATCTCCGTTCATTCTGACTTATTTATTTATACTTTTTTTCCTTCAAATAAATTTAGCCATCTCTCATTTATATAAATGGTCCACTTAGTTCATTTAAGAACTTTTCCAAAAACTTTATTTTGTTATAAGGCAAATAGTATTTGAAAAAGTGTTAATAAATTATTAGCACTTCATAATGAAACATATTGCACAAAATACAGTTTCCAATTTTAGAAAATGAATTAATTGAGCAAAATATGTATGATAAGATTTAACATTTGGACCTGACGAAGTAGCCTAACTGCTAAAGTCCTTGCCTTGTATGTGCCGTGATCCCATATGGGCACCAGTTTGTATCCCAGCGACCCCACTTCCCATCCAGCTCCCTGCTTCTGGCCTAGGAAAGCAACCAAGGGATGGCCCAAAGCTTTGGGGCTCTCTATCCGTGTGGGAGATCCAAAAGAGGCTCCTGCATCCTGGTTTAGGATCAGCTCAGCTCCAGTCATTGCAGCCACTTGCAGAGCAAATCAGCAGATGGAAGATCTTCCTCTCTGTCTCTCCTCCTCTCTGTATATCTGATTTTCCAATAATAACAAATAGATATTTAAAAAGAAAAGAGTTAACATTTATTTAGTACACATGTTGGCACACCATTATCCACAGGAAAATCGAGGATACTGAAGCTTCAGCGACTTACTCAAGGCTTTTTAGTCCAATCTTATACACTTCCCAATGTTCATAGGCTTCTGTAGACTAGTGTCTCATATTTTCCTTTAGGTTATTCTTCAGATATTCAACAAAAATAAACTATAGAAAATATTTATGCCTTTGATAACTTAGTTTCTATTGATGAAATGGGACCGTAAAGCACTGGTATCCTTTTTCTTTTGATTTTGAATATTGATAGAAATCAAGCACTGTTAATAAACAGTTTAGAAAAACAAAAAGTAGCACTAGAATATCAATGTAGCATAATTTACCCTAAAAAATTATTCCTAGGCGGGGATGCACAGTGGCTTGGCACAGGCCAGAAGCAGGGGAGAGAGCAGACCCTCGTTGCTGATAAAAGAACCTCATTCTGTATTTCACTGATACACTTTGGGATTCAGCGGCTTTACTGTTTTATCAACCTCTGTTATTATTGCTGCTTAATTTTAATGGATGAAGGGAGGATTTTGGTGTGGGTGGCCTGCTTCTTCTTTTTGTTGTTGTTAAATGTAGCAACAAACAATCAAATCAAAGCAAGAATAACACAGAGAAAATGGGTTGTGAATAAACAAAAAGGCCAGGACTCTAGTATTGAGTGCAGTTTCTGGGGAACTATTAACTACACCGTGATTGGCAGATTTAACAGTACCTTCTGCTCTCTTTTGCCAGCAACTGTGTAATTATTCCAGGTGTTGTGGTGGAATGACTCTATCAAATTTTATAGGATTAATCAGCATGTAAATGTTGGCCGGCTTCAGGTTCAGATCCAGACTTCAGGTGCAGCATTTAGAACAGAGGGAAGAACCACTTTTTCACTTGTTTTTAAGAGGGATTTATAAACAGGTCCTACAACCTTTGCCCCACAAATGTTATTTTATGCCATTTTACTCAGAACAACTTGTCTTTTGAGTACTAAAATAATATCTGTGTATTCAGAGGTTTGAAAAATACTTGGAATTTATAATATACATCACTACTGCAACTCCATACTTCCTCTTTGAAATTTGGAGAAATATTTTAAACCTTTCTATTCCACAATATATCACAATAGTAAGTTTTGAAAAAGGAAATAAGGTTTCTATTATCTTCATCTCTCAAGTGTATCTTTAGTAGTGTATACGAGAGGTTCAAGAGGGACTTGGGACACTGTGAAACTCATTATTTGATTATGTAACTGTTTGGCATGAACTCTTCTACTCATAGATATCCAGTGGCTCTTAATTGCCTACAGCAGTCACCTTCAGTTATTTGTTCTTGTCAAAAGCAATTTAGGCCTCCACAGCAGGGCAGACGCACAGCCCTCCTCAAATAACAGAGACACAACAACAGAAGCACAGCGCACCTGGGTAATGGGACAGGAGAAAGTGAAGAGGGAAGTGACATTAAGAAACTTCTGAAAGTTTTGAAACCCCTCTGACCATTGGCCTCAGCTGAGAAGCACTCCCCTTCAGTATAAGTGTCCAAACATCTCAGTTTGCTGTTCAGATCTCTGTAATTCTAATATAATCTATCCACCAAACGATGCCAATCCTCTGTGCCAACAACATGAATTCTTACCAGACAGTCCTCACAAGCACACACTTATCCCTACCTCAAGTATTTTTCTTTTCATTTTCTTTCCAAATCAAAGACTCATTCAGTATAGTTTTCCTAATGGCACCCACACAATTGTGTTCTCTTTGTCCTTTTAAGGAGCACATGCTCGAACATCAATAGAGGCAATTAAGGAACACTTAAAATAGATGCTGAATGTCCAATAAATGCTGGGCATATGATCTTCCCTGGGGAACTGGTTTAACACTGCTACCATACTTAGGTGATCTGACTTTTCCATTGTCTGATTTTTGTACTTTTTTCCAATATTCTTAATGGCTAACTGAGAGACCACCATATTTCATTTTGAAAGATGTCGAACATGACATGTGATTCCAGTGTCCACTAAATGTAAAGATGCTGAAATGACTTAACTCAGACCAACTGAATCCGCATTCTTTTTAAATTGAAGATAGTTATTTTATTAAATATGCTATAAATTCCAGCAAACTGATTAGATAACCAAAGATTCTCATATACCCATTACTTGTCAATGTAGCTATTGCATTCAGGAAATCAATTATATGAAACTATTTTGCTAATGTGCTGTAATAGTTTATAAAATAGGACCCAGTGCAGCAGCCAGTCAGCTAAAGCCCTCGCCTTGCACACACCAGGATCCCACATGGGTACCGATTCTTATCTCAGCAACCACTTCCCATCCAGATCCCTGCTTGTGGCCTGGGAAAGCAGTTGAGGACAGACCCAAAGCCTTGGGACCCTGCATCCACATGGAGACCTGGAGAAGGCTCCACACTCCTGGCTTCAGATCAGCTCAGCACCAGTCATTGCGGACTCCTGTGGAGTGAATCAGTGATGGAAGATCTTCCTCTCTCTGTCTTTCTTCCTTTCTGTGTATCTGACTTTCCAATAAAAATAAATAAATCTTTTTTAAAAAGTTTATAAAATACCTAATAATAAGGATTTCTATTTTGAAAAACAAAGAAGTAGGGTGAATTTATAGGTAATTTTATGTATTCTTGAATTCTTTATTCTGCAGAGAAAAAGGAAGCTAATACTTTTCCTATTTTTTATGAGATGACAACAAAATACAATGCAACCTGCATTTTAGGCTATTCTTTATGTTTTATGCTGTGACAAAAAGGAAATATACCTTTATTGTGGTACAGTGTAACAAATGTCTTTCTACACAAACTAAATTCATCTATATGATGGGAACAAGAAGCTTAAATATCAATGCTCACAGATAATGGCAAATAGAGTGATATTATAAAATTGGCAGAACATAAAACCCAATTTCTCATTTTTTACTGAAAAGCTGAATCTGAATAGAAAAGAAATTGTTAGTAACGTGGAGTTGGGCATTGGAGTCTGCAAAATAGGAGAAAGAAAGACACAGTGAGGCTGATAGTAATGAACGCAGCATGATGAAGACGTGATCAGGTGGTAGGAACGTGTAGGTGAATATGAGAACCTTGGAACAGGAGTTAGCAGGCCTTGTGGAGTGCTTGTGTTGTGAGTGACAGAGAGAACTTGGCCTTATGAATATTAGGAAGGCACTGTCATCATGAACAAAAAAAGGAAATTCAAATTGGTTTTTACTTGGCTGGAGAATAAGTATATTGATCAAAGGTGATTACTGGATTATTTTAAAGCATAACTTAAAAGAATTACCTACTGAAACTCACTTAAAAAAAGACATCTAATGTGTGGACTTAAGTTATTATTTCTTAGACATGTCTTGTGGGTCTGGTTCATTCAGAGTGTGTATGGAGACAGTGTCTACCCCCTTTATAGGAATAGCTCTCTGAACCAGAACTGAGATGTTTTGGGTAAGGAAATCCAGAAAAGTCCTGTATAGTGCTCTAATAGGTGTCTAGCACAAAAAACATTCCAAATGGCTGCATCTTACTCAGCATTCATTTCCTTTCCTGGATATCTGGCTGGATATTTGTATCAGCCAGAATAAATAATATTATACCATTAACAAAAATATCACAGGCCCGTGGCAGCAAAGATGTATTTCTCACTCACGGATCCTTCATGACAGGGCATCTCCCTATCTCATGGTTACTCAAGACACAGTTGAGGACTTTTCATCCAGACATAGGTACCTGGATCATCACAACAGAGAAAAAATGATAGGGACTTGGGCATAGGTTTTCACAACATCTGCCCAGAAGTGCTACACATCCTTTCTAACAACATTTCTGAGGTCAAGGCAAAGCTAATGGTCACACTGTGTTCAAGGAATTAGAGAAGCATAATCCTATGATGTGCCTAAGAAAGAGATGTGTCTGGAAATGCCCAAAGACAACGTGCAGCTGCTATGAGATAATGCTTGCAGGAGCATTATATATATGCAAAGGTTTAATGTTACCAGATTACTAAGTGTCCTATTGTTTATGTGCACTTGAGTAACTGCCACTTAGTTTTTCTACACTTTGACAATAACCTCCTGAATAAATATAGAAGTGTTTCATAAAGTTAGTGAAAAACACATCTTATGAAAATGTATGCATGGTTTCAAAACTTTATTGCACCAAATGAAATTTTTGATACCTGTTTCCCATGAGCTTTATTTTCTTTTTCTTTTTTTTTTTTGAAGATTTATTTTGTTCTTATTGGAAAGTCAGATATATAGAGAGGAGAGACAGAGAGGAAGATCTTCCATCCGATGATTCACTCCCCAAGTGAGCACAATGGCTAGTGCTGTGCCGATCCGAAGCCAGGAGCCAGGAACTTCTTCCAGGCCTCCCACGCGAGTGCAGGGTCCCAAGGCTTTGGGTCTGTACTCGACTTCTTTCCCAGGCCACAGGCAGGGAGCTGGATGGGAAGTGGAGGTGCCGGGATTAGAACAGGTGACCATAAGGGATCCCGGCGCATTCCAGGCAAGGACTTTAGCCGCTAGGCCACGCCGCCAGGCCCTATTTTCTTTAAAGATTTATTTTGTTTTTAATTTTTGTTGGAAAGTCAGACAGACTGAGAGGAAGATCTTTCATGAGCTGATTCACTCCCTAAGTGGCCGTAACGGCCAGAGCTGAGCTGATCCGAAGCCAGGAGCCAGGAGTCTTTTCTGGGTTTCCCACATGGGTGTAACGTCCCAAGGCTTTGGGCCACTCTTGACTGCTTTCCCAGGCCTTAAGCTGGAAGCGGGATGGGAAGCAGGGAGGCCAGGATACGAACCAGTACCCATATGGGATCCTGACGTGTGCAAGTTGAGGACTTTAGCCATTATGCTCTTGTGCCCCGAGACTCTCCCATAAACTTTTCAACATGTCACTTGCACTTGAGCGAATGATGCCCATTCTTTACACAGAAATTGCTTATCCTTCCAACCTTGGAATGCATACCCAAGGAGTTATAGCTATACCCATGTTTGCCTCCATGTCACATGGCCCAGGCAACTTTGTAATTAATACCTTGGGGACAAGAAATAAATCTAAGGCTTCTTCATTCAATCATTGGCTAATCTCCAGAGGTTCTTTTCCTTAAACTGTACTTCAAGAGTACTAAGTAGCCTTCTGACCCTGAGGATGGTACTCCCATTCTTTTGTACCTGGAGGTGCAGACCTGATTCTTGAAGACTGAAATGACTCCTGTATACAAGCTAGTTTTTAAAATTAATTATAATTTTGATTAATTTACTTCTTTGAGAGACAGAGAAACTTCCATTCACTAGTTTACTCCTGAAATGCCAAAACTTACAACCCAGAACTGAAAAAAACCCAGTGCTCTGCAGATGGCAGGAAACTAATTACCAGAGTCATTCTCACTGTCTCCCGAGGTCTGCAATAGTAGGAAGCTGGAGTCAAGAGCTGGAGCCACAAATCAAACTAAGGTACTCTGCTGTGGAACTCCAGGCTCTTAGCTAGCTTAATAACTGGGTTAAACTTCTGCCCCTAGGATAATTTTTAATAATCTCAACCACTAAGACTAACTAAAAACAGAGAGCCCATGCCTATTTACACATTTCAATTCTTAAAATGAGCTTTAGCCATTGTTATAAAGAGTAAGACTGTTAAATGTCTCAAGTTAAAACAACTAAACTGTTTATACCCTTATTGGTTCCTTTATTGTGTAGTCTGAGCTTTGAAAATCTTGTTAAAATGACAAAATAGAAATTGCATTGCTGGGGGACAATGTGTTTTTCAAAGGCTATTTTCAACAGTGTATTTTGATGTACTTACACACCAATTTAAAATTTCCTTAGAATAATTACACTGTCATAATCCTGTGTTGCTGCATTCTTAATGTACTGGTTCTATACTTAAAAGACCTGATAGTTTAACATTAAACAAAACTGGCTTGCTGAATTTAAGTGGAACTTATATTGCTATATCATATCAGGAAACCCAGATTGAATAACGTTTGAGAAGACACATCAAAACCCACAATGCACAGAAAAATCTGGAAAGCTGTTCTAACTTTACCAGAAAGCAAATGATCCATTTTTTCTATTCTTGGGATTTTTCTGTCCTTGGACTGCAAAGACCTAGTTGATTCTTGGAGACTAATTCCTAGTAAATTGGTTAATGGGCCAAGTCCTTTTTGAATAAGCACATAAAAAGGTTGTACATAGCAGGGAGTCCTGAGAGCAATATTTTGTTAATGCTTCACCAGAAGTAATATTCCTTAATGTGTTCTTTTTTATTTTTCTCATCTAATGGACGCTGTGAAGTACCTGATCCTGCCTTATTTGACCACAGAGAAAGTGAGAATTGTCAGGGCTATCAAAGTTAAAATGTTCATAAAAAAGAACAAATAGCCATGTCTTATTCTGACTCTTCCTACTCTTGCCTCTGGTGTTTCTTTCCTTTTAATTTTTTCCAAAGCAGTTCAGTTTCTCATACAGAAACCAAAGGTTTTTTTTTTTTTTTTTTTTTTTTTGGTTGGTTGGTTGGTTTCAAAGAGCAGAAATTGGGCCTCTTTTTCCTTTCCTTTTAGGCTTAGAAAAATGTTATTGACTTGCCAATAGGAACCTGGGATCTAGGTTACTAGCCATGGTTCAGCATATTTTCCATCCTTAGCTAGATAAATGTTTGAGTTTCTTTGGGGCCTCACTGATAACTCTTGCAAAACGTGACCCCACTGGGAAAGGCCCTTCTCAGT
Source organism: Ochotona princeps (assembly GCF_030435755.1). NCBI lineage: Eukaryota > Metazoa > Chordata > Mammalia > Lagomorpha > Ochotonidae > Ochotona > Ochotona princeps. The sequence continues at coordinate 52,363,009 of NC_080837.1, forward strand.
CATTCCCGCGTGAAGATGTCAGCACTTCCATCAGATCCCATCTGCAGCTGGTGCTTCGGATTTCTGCTGGTTTTCCCCCGTGTCAGTTCAGTTTCATTCTCTAACTGCTTCCTCATACACCACAACAGAACTCTGCTGCTCATACATGCCTGAACCGGAAGGAATATATAACCATGAAGGGAAACCATAAGCAAATTTCCATTCAGTGGAAACCTGCTAGCCACATGTCTCAAGGCAACGAGCTATTTCTGCTGCTTATGTTAATTAACCATGAGAAGAGATCTGCTTATTCCTGCTTCTATTATTTGTTCAACTGAACTTCCCGTTTAAAATGCACCTCTCCTCTTTGTTCTGTCTGCCCAATCTACTTCTCTACATCTGTGTATGAATCCAAGCAGAACTGTTTTCTGAATATCAATGTAAGAGCTGGAAACATTCTATTTCTTCTTTTACTCTAGGTAGGCACTTCTAACGTATTATGAGGTACATATGATGTAATCTAGAATCACTTTCTAAATATGCAAAAGAGCAATAAAGTGAATAGTGGGGAGAAAATCCAAGCACGTCTATTACATAGAATTTTTAAAAGAACACACATACCTACATGACAATACTTCAAATAGATCATTGGAAAATGGAATTTAAAAAATAAATGTAACTTGGTGCATAAAATTTTTGAAATACATATACATGAGAGGTCTTCAAAAAGTTCATTTTTAAAATAAAAATGTAGTCCTGTCTACCTTAAATTGAGCCCCCATAAAGATTGAACCACTCTCCTACTCTCCAGCTTTGTTGCATATATAATCATTTCTTGAAAATGTTAGCTTATATGCTTAAGAACAATTTATGATCATCTTAAAAAAAATTACTGTTATTTGTATTTGAAAAAGAAGACAGATGGAAAGCCAGAGATCTTCTATTCACTGGTTTTCTAAAAACCAGAAGCCAGAAGCTCCATCCAGGATTCCCTCATGCGTGACAGGGATCTAAGTACTTAACCCATCACCCGCTGCCTCCCAGTATGGGCATTACCCAGAAGTTAGTATCAGAAGAAGAGTCAGGACCTGAAGCTAGGCACTCAAATATGATGTCAGAGTGACAACTTAACTTGCTAAACCAAAGCAACTTCTCCTAGACCAATTTTTTTTTAAAGAACTAAATATTTAGCCTTACCAAAAAGATGTTAACAAAGTTTGAGAATGAATTACATATGTCTTACACTCACTGCCATATCCTCCTATTATCCTGGAACTTCATACATGTTCCCACATAAGAGAATACTTTTGGCAGTTTCAACACATCCGATACTACTTATCAACTATAACCTATATATCAGGACATTATTCTTTACTTCTTTATCTATAATTTGTATTCTTTCTATGGAATCCCAGAATGTTAATAAATATTGCATATAAAACAGTACCAAAATCATATAATCTTCGAAAAATTGAGTTAAAGTTAAGTTGTTCTATCAACTGGAACCTGTGCATCAGGGAATTATTCTAGAAATCTACTTACAAAAATCTTTACCAAAAATTTACATTAGTTTTGTGATTCCACGATGTTAATAAATGTTGCATATGAATAGTTGTCACTATTTAAACTTTTTGTTTGTCAAAGCACATTGCAGATCAGCAGGAGGAAAATAAAGCATTTTGCAACTTAATGTTTATGCTTTAAACTAGAAAAATATTTTTCAAGGCTAGATAGCAGCTCTAATTTCTTAAATAACAAGAAAGTTCAGATGCTGGAAAAGATTTTGAATTCTCTCCTCACCATTTCCTTCATTTCTTGGAACTAATCCCTTTGTGAATGAATATAGAGGGTTGAATAAGCAAAGGAAATGTGCTTTACAGCAGTCAGTGTTTTGGCATAGTGGGTTAAGCTGTCACATCCTAGTGTCAGAATGCCTGTTTGAATCCTAGCTGCTCTGCTTCCAATCTAGGTCCCAGCTAATGTGCCTAAAGGGGCTTCTGGCTTCAGCAAGATTCATACCCAACTTTTGTGACCATTTGGGAAGTGAGCCACTGGATGGATCTCTCTCTCTCTCTCTCTCTCTCTCCCCTTCTTCTCCCCACCACCCCATCTCTCTAACTGCCTTTTTCATATATATAAAGTGCCTTACATCAACTTGACAAAGGTAAATATGGTCAGAGAATTTAGAATTTAGAATTTAGAAGCTCCTAGTAGTGAGTTCATGGAACTTATGGTTTCAAACTTTATATGAAAACTGAAATTTTTCATCCCCAAGTTCTATGTTTTTCAGATTTTTATTCTTACTTTTCAAAGCAAATTAGATTTTTTGAGATATATTTCCTTAGTTGTTAAAACTCCCGAGTAGCTTTCAATCTTAAAAAAATAAAATAGCTTTAAACAGAAAATACAATAGGAGAAGCTCCCAGTCCTTTCCATTTAATCTCAGAAAGATGTGAAGTAAAAGTATTGCAAGTGTGGCCAGGAATTTTTCATTATCAGAGAGCATTCCTTGAACTTACAAGCCATGGTATCCTGGAATGATGCATCAAAAGCTTGTTAGAAACAAAAGTTTAGATGCAGAGTGGCATGTGGATACCTGTTTTTCTCAGCAAAATAATTCAGCCATTGTAATTATTTTTAACAGGATTGGGCTTCACACTGTGGGATAATGAGCTGGAAAATGTATTTGTTTTAAATAAAGGCATTTTCACACTACAAGAACACACAAACATCTCTGAAACCCAAATGCGCCCGTCCAGCGTGCCTGGTAAAAGAGCCAATTTGATGTTATTTCCAACTGTGTAGAAATAATTTGCTACAAATTCATGCTATAATACTAACAGGTGCTTCTTGAAAGAAACTCCCTGAGTCTTGAATTGCCAAGGCTGCGACAGCTGGAAAACACTAAGATGTTCTCTTAAATGGCATCTCAGCCGCTAAGATCTATTCACATCCTAACTCGAAGCAGTATTTTCAGGGCCGTATTTCATGGCCACAGATCCAAGCTAGGCCCTCAAATGACTCTTTAGATCACACTAGATTTGTGGATGTGCATTAGCAATAATAAGAAATAACATTCTAAACCAAGAAAGGGAGCGAGTGTTTGGACCAGTGGTTAGGCTCCCGCTTGGAACACACATATTCCTCTTGCCGTATAAAAGTGCGTGGGTCCAAATCACAACGTTTCTTTTGATTCTGACCTCTTGTTGACACATTCTCTTGGAGGTGCAGTTCATGCCTTCAGAACTTGAATCCCTGTTACTCACATGGGAGTCCTGGATTGAGTTCCAACTCCTGACTTAAGCCTGTTTCAGACCTGGCTGTTGGCTTTTAAGGAACAAACCAACAGATTGGAAGTCCATCTCTCTTGATCTTGCTTTCACCTCTATCTTTTCTCTTTCTGAGTTTCAAAGAAAACAAGTAAATTATTATTACATTTTTATAACTTTTTCCAAAAATTTAAAAACAAGCTGTGAATTTATGATTCCCAGTCAAGTCCCTGGAGAATAAATAAGGGCTGTCAGATATAAGAACCCTCAATTTCACTTTTTGAAATAAAGAAATTGAACAATAAGTAAAATTATGCAGCAGTACCAAATAGTGAACAGAATACAGTTCAAAGAAAGGAATTAGAAAATATCCGAGGCTGTATAGCAAATTTCTAGAAACACAAAAGTGTAACACATTTGGATTGATGTTTTGGACAATTTAGGAAATATCATCAATGCTTGTGATTCTTTTTTGGACCTTTCACGCAGTGCCACCCCCCCCCACTTCCAAGTTTGTTGTTGGGTCCTGTTGCGCTGTTAGCAGTTTGATGGTTCCAAACATTTTTTTCTTTTCTTTTCTCTTCTTTTCTTGTCTTTTCTTTTCACCAATTTTGTTTTCTCCTATTGCTCTAAAGTGTCCCTATACCAGTACAAACCCAATTTTAGAACTTCACCAGAGTGGCCGGACCTGATTTCTCAGGTTGGAGTTTCCAGGTAACAGATAAAGAATCCAAGAATGCACTTGAAAATATCACTGACTTCCAAAATTCATTGCCACTGAAAAGGCAAACTTGTTTAAGGCAGCTATTTTCATAGGCTGAAAGCCTCATTTTCAGACACCTAATTTATATACATCCCAAGTATCAGAAGAAATGTAATTAACTTTAAATGTCATATACAGTGAGACCTTTCTCCTTTGTTTTACATTGTGTCAAGCATATAAAAATGACTAAATTGGTTTAATGTTTAGTCTGATAGCTGAACTGGCAAATGAGGCAAATGTTTTCCTTCCAGAACTGATGTTGCTACTCTTGCTGCTGCTCTTGATTACCTTGGGGAGAGAAGTAATGTTTCAAGTACACAACACAGGGGTGTTTGGAAATGTAGAATATGGAATTTGAATTTTATTGCTATTCGTGTAAGAGTAGATCCAATTATCCTCCTCACACAGACTTCTTAAAACGTTCTTTGGGGAACCACTAGGAAGACTAGGTGTCAACTGGTGCAGTCTGTTTATTTATAATTCCAACCCTCCCTATTGTCCCTTGGTGCCCTTGCATGGGAGATCTTTTGTTTTACTGAGCTGCCTATTGGGTTTGAAGAGCTGGGGAATGTGGGTTGAAAGGGATGAAATGTTCTCTCTAGTAGAATGGGAGAGAACTGAAGTTCAAGGAAGGTGGCAGGAGTCAAAGGTTCTGAGTCCTAAGGAGACATGATAGGAAACAAAATCTTGAAAAACAGCTGTCAGGTTTTATACAGGGTTACAAAATTTAAACTCTGAACTCATTTCTTACTAAATTGTGTGATCTCATTTTGAATGAGAAAAGATGGTTTCCATTTTGTGTATTATATTAAAGAAAAACATTGTCTATGTTCTCTATACTTAAAGCACTTAATTTTTTAAGTTTTTTTGTGCTAAAATAAGGGATCATAAACTTTCCCAAACACAGATATATCTTGTTCCTTCCAAGGAATGAAAGGCCTTGTCCTCATAATACAAATCATCATTGCTTTGTATTTACCTCCCAGAACATGAAGGACACAGTGAACGCTAGTGCTTCAATCAGAAGCTACAGTTTGTCCTTGGCAAACAAAAAGTATAAAAACATGAGCATCTCCTGACAATATTAGAGTGTGATAACATTTTAAACAAGACAACTTTCAGAAATGTTTCATGTTTATGGCCTGGTTCTGACTTATTCACACAAACACGAGACTGGCTTTCTTTATGGATTTCTATCGAACAGTCTCAAGTGAGAAGACAGATTTATTCTCAAATCCCCAAAACGGAGAAATTGATTACATCACAGTGTTTAATTAGGTTCGTAGCTATGCTTCAGTTTCTCCTTAAATCAAATTAAAATGAAATCTACATCTGTGATATTCACAGGAGCAGAAGACAAGGAGAATGTGTTTTATATATATATATATTTTTTAATTATAGAGGCAATATTATAAAAGCCTCAGCAGACAGGTATACATTTGCAAAAGTCACACAAATCTCTTTTCACCTCTCCTCCACTAAATTCTACCATCTTATTCAAACATAATTATCATTTTTCAATTATTACAGGCTTTTTCTCAAACTCTTTCTCAAACTCTTTGTTTATTTTTCTTTGTAATTTCTAGTTATACTGTAATTGCAAAAATGTCCTAGTAGTTTTATGTTTATCAAAAAAATATTGAAATCCCGCAGAGGGGTAAGAGCTTTATTATAATGGCTTTAATACATTTTTCATGAAGTTTTTTTTTTATTTATTATTTTTATTACAAAGTCAGATATACAGGGAGGAGGAGAGACAGAGAGGAAGATCTTCTGTCCGATGGTTCACTCCCCAAGTGAGCGCAACGGCCGGTGCTGGGCCTCCGAAGCTGGGAACCAGGAACTTCTTCCAGGCCTCCCACACGGGCGCAGGGTCCCAAGGCTTTGGGCCGTCTTCGACTGCTCTCCCAGGCCACAAGCAGGGAGCTGGATGGGAAGCAGGGCCTCTGGGATTAGAACCGGCGCCCAAATGGAATCCCGGCATGTTCAAGGCAAGGACTTTAGCCGCTAGGCCACAGCATAGGGCCCTGCAATGTATTCTTTTTATTATTATTATTAATTATATTGCATTATGTGACACAGTTTCATAGGCTCTGGCCCCCCTCCCCCCATGGTGGATTCCTCCACCTTGTTGCAGTATTACAGTTCAAATCCAGTCAAGATTCTTTCTTTGCATACATATGCCAAGCATAGAGTCCAGCATGTTATTATACAGATAAACTCAACGGTTTCTTGGGGAGACCATTTCTGGTCTGAAGGTAGAGCTGGCAGAATTATCATCCTGATCAATTAAAAGCCACAACACAACATCAACAGCAATTTACAACATTATAGAATTAATTGATATGGTATTGAATAATCAATATGTTAAAAAAATGCAAATTCTTAACCACATCCTGTGACTACCTAATTGACATTTCTATTTTAGTTTATACACAGAACCGGCTGCTATACACCTTAAAAATGGCTATAGGGTACTATTCAGCTGTCTCGTGTCTATTTTCATTTTAGTATTTAGCAGTTTATTGTGTTGAAGCATAATTTTTGCTGAACTTGGTCAATTTTAGGATAGTCCAAACTGGCTTATATATCTAACAAGGCATTTGTCAACAGTTGAGGTGCAGAACAGTTTTAGGAGGGGTGTGCAGAGAAATCTTCAATACCCTAGTGAGGCGTAACTAATCTTTGTGTCCTACCTAGTAAGGTATATGTGGATCCACGCTGACCATTTCCTATCTGGTTCTAAGCTTTGCTTGTTGTTCTCTGTCTATCTATTTTAATTTTTTTTGTTTGTTTACTTTTTTGGGGGGGTGGTCCGGAGCAACCCTGATGGTCATTGCCAGAGAGGGTGGGGATCCAAAGCTGGAACTAAGTAAGGACCAGAGAAAGCTCCTCTCCCTAGTCCTGAAGGAAGTTTACTGTTCTTCTGTTTCTGCGGAGTGCTCAGGGTTCTTTGCTGTTTTCCGATGACCTTGGATCCTGCAAGGAAGGATTTGGGCTTCTTCCTTCCCATGTGGGAGATCCAAACGGGGCTGGGTAACCTCGGAGTTCTCGGCCTCTGAAGGCACTCCAATTCCCGTTGTCTCCTTGGCAGTTGGGATGTAGTCCTTGGTGCCCGTACTGATAGTCCTTGGTGAGGATCCGAGAGTCTTCATGGTTGGGATACAAGCTTCCTCCTCCTGTCCACCTGCTCAGCTCTGGAGTCCCCCACCGCAATGTATTCTTATGATTTGTGTCTTTTGCCCTAAAATTATTTACTTTTATCTTCATGTTTGAGTAATAGAATATGTATAAACACTTAAATTGTATTGGTTTTCATTCAATGAACATTATTTGACTTAAAAAAAAAGAAGGAAAACTTGTTATATGCCACACATGAATGAAACTCAAGAGCATTACACTAAGGGAAATAATTCAGCCACAAAAGGACAAATGCCATATGTTTTCACATATATGAAGTATATGAAACTATCTTTTGAATTTTTATTTTTCATGATGCAGTTCCATAGGCTCAGGGATTTCCCTCCCAACCTCCGCATCCCCCTGCCTCCCACTGATCTTCCCTATACTGTTACAATAACATGGTCTTTCAACAGTCATAAGTCCATCACTCTGCCACTTAAGTGTATCATGACATTATATGTTTTATATGTACACACAATGGTAAAAAGTCCAGCTTGCAAAACAATGTGAATATATGAAACATTGCCGAAGTGTGCACAGAAAAATTATAAAGAGAATATTTTAATATAATATGTAATTTACTGCAGCAAAACATTTTCATTCAAATGTTTTGAGACATTTTTTCATTTATCTTTGTATTCAAAGTGATTTATTTAAAAAAATGATGCCAATTTGTGTCTCATTCCTTAGTAGGTAATATTCTGTTCCTTTCCAGAAGCTATTAGTATGTTTGTTTCATCCTTGGCATTCTGATATTTCCATGCTGCATCTAGGTAGGTGTCTTTTTCAATATGTTCAGTGCTTGATGATTCTTTCAATAGGACACATTAGATCTTTATCAGTTTGGAGATACTTTCTTCTTCCTAATTTGAGAATTCAAATGTCTGCTCTGGCAACTTTCTTGGGGCTCTGGATTCACTCCATCGTTCTCTTAACTCTCTTGATATCCATTATATATTCATGATCTTGGTTTGTGTCTTGCTAATGTTCTTACCTGTATCTTGTAGAATTTATGCCCACTTTATTGTTCAGCTCATCTGTTAGGTTCTATTTTGAAATAATCCTTTAAAAAACAAATGAAATAATCCTTTAAATTCTACATACATTTATTTATTCTTAGATGGCTCACTTTTTATAGCAGTTTACTCTTGATTAATGAATGCCTTTTGAAAATATCCAATATACCAAGAATAATTTTAGAAAATGTAAAGAGCTATTTATTTATTTCAAAGGTAAAGTGAGAAGAAAAAGGGAGATTGAGAGACAGATATTTCCATTTTCCATTTACTTATCTGAATTTGCATATCAGCTATCAGTGGGAACTAAACTATACTGAAACCAGGAACCAGGAACTCCACCCAGGCCCCCTTTTAGGTGACAGGAACCCAAGTTCTCGTGCCATTATCTGCTTCTTCCCATGTATGCTGACAACATAGAGTAGCTGGCACTTGAACCAGGTCCTTCAAATGGATGTAGGTGTCCGAAGCAGTAGCTTAACGTGTTATAGCACGATACCCACTCCTAATTTCCTTACTATTTTCCTCTTCTTACCTCTTTGACAGTTAATTCTTATATTATCATGTTTTGTTTCCCATTACTCATTTATTTTTGTTGCAATTATATTCTTTCAAATCACTCACCCTCACTTTTTGAGAATTTAAGCAATTGGTTTGTTGTCACTTTATCCAACACTGCTGTTGCATTAATTCTTGTTAGTTTCCATATCTACATGGAGGAGCTTCTCACCTTCACTATTTTTTCAGTCATCAACACTAATAGCCATGCCTTACACCTTGTTAACAGTTTTAACCTCTCAATGATCTTGATTTCACTTATACCATTCTTAGACTGCTAGTTTGGAGGTACTCTGTCATACCCTGACTCAATCAGTACATTCATCCTGCCAGAATCTCAAATATGTATGTCTTAGTATTTTTTTAACTTTATTTCTTATTCCTTGAGAAATTTATCTTCCCTCCTATATCAACTTACACTGTCTGGTCAGTTGTTACATTAAGCTCTCTTCCGTAGTGTCTTCAAATCCTTTGACTCAATGTTGTTTCCTTACAGTCATTTGTCCACATACCTGGATGAATCTGCTGTTCTGGCTACTTCAAACCTACAACTAGGTAATTGATAATGGCTGAACTATCTTACTTTAAACATAAACTGGTTTTTTAATGGTGCCAAAAAGTCATACCATAATTGTGTGTTAGTTTTTGTATTCTTTTACTCACAGATAACTCTCTCATTCCAATATTTCAACATATCCACTCACACCCTCATTCTCAGCTGATGACTATTTATTTCACTGAGAAAACTAAACAAGTCATGAAAGAACTTCCACACATTTTATTCCTATCTCCTTCCAGATTTTCATGACCAGAACTTCCCACTTTTCCACACCTGTGCCATAGCTATGCATGCTCACCCTGTACTAATTACGAATGACCAACCCCTGTTGTTCCTATTCAAAGCCAGCCTTCAGCAGATCCAACATTTTATGGAAATAATCCTAGATATTCTCTACTATGTGTTTCTCATCAAAAGGCAAACATGTATGTCTCCCTCCTTTAATTAAATCTGTGGACATCACTATGGGAGCCAGAGGGTAAAAAGGACAATCAATGCATTCTATTGCAAACTTTGTAGATACCTTTAAAACAATTTCTTTACATTGATTATGTTACTTTATGGATTAATATCTAGAAATGGGGCCCAGACACAATGTAATTAATGAATAACTTTAATTAAAAAAAAAAGAAAAAAAAAAAGAAATGGGGCCCAGCACAGTAGCCTAGTGGCTAAAATCCTTGCCTTCAACACACAGGATCCCATATGGGCACTGGATTGTATCTTAGATGCTCTACTTCCCATTCAGCTCCATGGTTGTAGCCTGGAAAAAGAGTGAATTACTATCCAAATCCTTGGGACCCTGCACCCTGTGGGAGTCCTGGAAGAACACTTGACTCCTGGCTTCAGATCAGCTTGTTCCAGCCATTGGGGCCACTTGGGAAGTGAACCAGCAGATGGAAGATCCTTTTCTCTGTTTCTCCTTCTCTCTGTAGTTCTGACTTTCCAAAAAAAAAAAAAATCCAGACATGATTGGTTTGACTCACCTTTTCATTTCCTGAAGAAATTTGAGGGTATTCTTCCAGACTTCCTTTGAATGTTAAGAAGCCTCTTGTTCTTAGAACAAATATGTGACTCAAAACCATTTATCTGTGTGGTTGATAGTTTGTTTTCTCATTCTTCTACGAGCACAGTCTGCTTATACCATAGTGACATAGAAATGAAACGCAACCTTTTCTCCCCCAGATGCATCACACACTGTCTTGCTTAATCAGGCTTTTGAGTATGCCATGTAGTAGGCTTGCTAAAATTTGGGGAGAGGTGGCAATAGTTTATCCCACAAAGTGACAATAATCGCTATCTATTCCTGACCTTTGGAACATCCTCAGCTAATTTTGTCCACTTGGACTGCAGGCCAGTGGCATTTAACATTGACTCCATTTCTCTCTTCTCCTTCACTTCTTCTCCTCTATCTCTTCTCTCCTTCCATGTCAAGCAATTTATCAGCTAGCTTCCTAAGATTGATATCACCTTCAGCGGAATTTTGGCACCAACTATTAAAATAATTGGTTTTCACATTGTTGCAGTTGATTGATTGATGTAACAAATCAATTACAGACTTGTGTTGAAAATCGTTACCCAATTCATGCATATGGAAGTGACAACAGGAATCAAAAGCTGAGCAGTTTTATAGCATGAATGGATGGTGGGACATCAAGTTATCTCGAAAGGACCATCAATAACAGGAATAAATACAAAAGTTGTTCACTAAACAACATTGAAAGTAACAGTGGTATCAATGCTTTGCTCTAAAATTTTGGAGTAAGTAATTAGCATTAGTTTGCTTTTCCTGTATGCATTGTATTTAAGGATAACCAAAAGTCACATTTGATAAGCAAAAGTATTTGTTTACATTAAAGATAATTCTAGTTAATAAGTGTGAAACGAGTTACAGAATCTAACTAAAGTTATAATTTTCACTGCAGCTGAAGATAAAAATAATTGAATCACACAACAATCACCAATACTAAATACCAATTTTATAAAAAAGGTTTAGTGGGAAACTTAAAATGGGAATTTCAGGCAGTTGCTCTCAGAATTTGTGATCAGTCTTAGTAGCACTAAATAAAAACAACTATTAGGTGTTTTCGGAGTTTACTTGTACTGATATAGGCCAGTATATATAGGACAAGCAAAGGTATTTTCATGTTTGTATTCAGACAGGCATGAATAACTTTCAACTCTGTTATAATTATTATAAATAATGAGAACACTATATTATTTCCAGTTACATTCAAAACTATTATTTTTATTTTAAAAGGAAATTATAAATATCTTTAAAAATTAAAGACAATGTATTGATTTTGTGGATTCAGACATGATAGGAATCAAACCCCATCCTTAACAAGCCCTAACATTGGAGGTGAATATGAAGGTAGATGTTATACAAGTTGTCATTTAATTCATATTGGGTGGATAACATGATTAAAAGGTAGTAGAGTATTTAACCAAGTTTGATAATGAAGCATTTTGTGTGTTGTTTTAAAGATTTTAGATTTTATATAACTGACTATAGGATTTATTCATTTATTTATTTGGAAGGCAGAGTTCAGAGAAAAAACGTTCATTCCCAAATAACTGCAACAACCAGGACTGGGCCAGGCTGACCAGGTACCAGGAGCTTCTTTCAGGTCACCTAAGTGGGTGTCAGAGCCCAAGCATCTGGGTCATATTCTGCTACTTTTTCCAGGGGCATTAGCAGAGAGCTGGGTCAGAAGTAAAGCAGCCAGGACACATAACAGCACCACGTCGGATTCCAGCATCACAGTCAGCAGCTCAACCTCCTATTTCACAGTATCAATCCTATCATTGCCCCTTTAAAAGCAGTAAATTGACATATTATTTCTGGGGTGGGAGGAGGTTAGGAGGGTCATCCTCCTCTGTTCCAGAAAAGAGTGTTTGATTCTTCCTTCCTTCCTTCCTTCCTGCTTTCCTGCCTTCCTGCCTTCCTGTCTTCCTCTCTCTTTCTTTCTTTTAAGATTTTTTATTTTATCTGAAATTACTACAGAGAGAGAGAATCTATTCACTGGTTCACTTCCCAAATAGCCACAATGTCCAGAGTTGGGTCTATCCAGGAATGCGAGCCATTCATTTTTAAAGTATCGGTGATACAGTATACCAATGCACTATGAATCAGCTTTTTAGAATTTTAAGAAGCAGCTTCCCTAGGAATACCTTGTATATTTGCTATATTCCAATTAAGTAATAAAGATTTCTAAAACACAGATGAAATGACATAACCTAGATTGTGGTTGTTTTACAACAGAAAGGCAAATTGGAGTCTTGCAGTTTTTTCTCCAATCTCAGAATCAAACTTTCTTTCAAATACATACATATGAAATAGAAATTAAGATGTTTATATTCATCAAGCATGAAAAGAAGGGAAGGAAACCTGATACAAGAGATATAGTGATAAATGTGATCTGGGATGAACCCTGCATTCTAATGGCATCTTTTAACAGTGCCCTTTTATAGCAGCACACTTGTACCAGCTGTTGAGTGGTCTTACTCACATTCACTTTAGCCTGTACATTTAGATGGCATGTACAACCCAGTTTCTATCTTTAGAATACTATTTGGGCCTAGGTTATACAATATTTTGAACTCCATATCTTCAACATCAAGTGCAAAGACCAACTGGATGGAAAGTATTTCTTGCAGTCCAATGATTTATTTAAATCTCCACCTGGCTCTTGGATTCCTAAGCAGCATTTTAATCTGGATACTGTAACACAACCAGGCCCAATTCTACCATGCATTGATGTGCTTTTTGCAATAATTTAGAAGGAAGGTACACACACCTGTGTTTCCCACCAACACTTTATGTATTCCTATGCAAAAAAAAAAACAGTCAACCATGTCATTAGGTGATCAATCTGTTAGTCAACAAATTTCTTGTATAGAAACTTGAAAAGCATTTTCATATATGGAGAAAATATTACTCTATCAAAATTACTACACAAAGAAAGTCATAGCTATTAGCTATGGCATTTTTCAACAAGCCAACATGAATTAGATAAATTCCATTCTATTCTGGCCTGTTATTTAAATATGCCATAAGCACATACTGCAGAAGTGTCCAAAAGCCAAGCAACTTTCACTCAGTGTCTAATGGCTACTGTTCAGTATCTAAAACTATTCCAACAGCAGCAGCAGCGATAATGGCCTAGCCCTCTGTGACCTGGAAATCCTCCAGGAATCAATCTGCATTAGCAAGGCTTTGCCTTCACATTGCCTGCTCCTTCACCAACCTCCCCCTATGCCTTGGTGGGAAGACACTGGCCTCATTAGCAGTCCAGTTTCTCATTTCTTTTGGTATGAATCTGATCAAACTTCCACTCTGAAAACGCTTAAAATTACTGCCTCTGAAATATGAATTTGGTAAACTACAATTACAAGCCTCTTCACAATGCCAAATCTGGATACATTAGAGGTCACATCACATTGTGTAAGGATGGGAAAAGACTTGCTAGGATTGCATCTTGTTCTTGTTTACCTGTATTTTAATGTATTACTACAGCTTGAATGTTTAACTCTGCTCCAAATTCATATATTGAAGACCAACCCCCCAAGCTGATGGTGTTAAGTGGTGCCTGTGAGAAAAGATTAGGGCATGGGTCAGAGCATTCACAAGTAGGAATGGAGCCCTTAAGAAAGAGATCAGAGAGAGCTTCTAAGCCCTTTTGCCTTTCCACCAGGTAAAGACATAGCAGGAAATTGTAATCTGAGACACTGAATCTGCCGGTGGCTTGATCTTGAAGTTCTCAGGCTCTAGAATTGTAAAAAAGAAATTCCTATTGTTTACAGATTACCCAGTCTAAATCTGTTATAGCAACACAAATGGACTAACGTGTTACTGGTGACCACAATGACCTCAGGATAGATCCTTGTGATCCAATATTAGACATTGTGCTGTGTCATTTCAGGAGCATATGGCCTACATGTTTGACATCACCAAAATTATTCCTAAACCTCAGGCTCTCTACTAGCTGACATTAGCCCATAGTGGCAGTCTTGGAACTGACTCTGCCACTTATGAGCTGAGTCAGTGTAACAGTTACTTATTTGTGTTTCAGTGTCTTCATTTATAAAATAGGGACAGTAGTGGGTAATAGCTTCTAATGGATTCTTTGAGAATTAAATCAGTAAACACTTATAAGACCTAAGAGGCTATAGGAATGCCAGAGGAAAAAAAACTGTGAGAAATTTTAAGTTGTATGTAAAATTGAAAAGCCATATTTGAATGTCTAGGGTTATCGTTGTAGGTTATTGCTGCTCAGAGTGAATGCTTTGACTCCAAAGTACAATATGCTTGGGAAGGTACATTTATCCAAACATAAAGGATGTGGTAGGAGCAATATGAGGTTCAGGGGTTTCCAGAAAAAGCCAAAAGGAAATGTGTGAGTTTATAAATATATACAAAGGGAATTATTAGGTGTCGTTCCATGTGATTACAGTTGAGAAGTCTCAACAGATCATCTGCAGGTGGCAGACCCTGGGATGATGCTCATATGACAGCCCAGGACTAAATGCCTCAGACCAGGGAAGCTGATGCTGAAACTCCCAGCTCAAGGTCTACAGCCTGAGAATCCAAGCAGGACACTGTGGATATTGAGTCCTCGAATCCAATAGCAAGAGAGTCATGAGAAAAAAACATGTCCCCTTCAGGGGCAGATTCCAAGTCACTTCTTGTATTTGTTCTCTTGGTTTCCCCTCACCCTGGCTGGCTGGATGGCATCCATCTACACTGAGAGCAAGTCTTTCTCATCTATGCCACCCACATTCAGAGATTAACCTTTTCTGGAAACACCCATAGACACATATCAAAATGCTATTTTTCGTGTGTCTAGCTGTTTCCTAATCCAGCCAGGTTGGCACCTCATATTAAAAGTCACAGAAAAGAAAGGACATGAATTGCCAGAAGAATTGATACGAATTTCTTATCTGCTAAGAAAGTTATAATAAACTGAGGAACATTAACATCCTGTCTCTTCCTTCTATTGATGGAATTCCAAGTCCCCAACCACAGGTCATCTTGTACCGTGATTCTAATGTTGTTGCCCAGAACTGCAATATTCTCTATTATTGAAGATAATTATTTTCATGAGCCTTAAGATATTCATTCCAAAATCTCCCATCTGAGTACATGGGAGCATCTGTAAAGTCTGATGAAAATATAAGAAGCTGGGCTCAGCGCAATAGCTCAATGGCTAAATCCTCAGCTTTTAAGTGCAGGATCCCATATGGGCATCAGTTCATGTTCCAGCTGCTCCACTTCCCAACCAGTTCCTTACTAATGGCTTGGAAAGCACTGGAGGATGGCCCAAAACCTTGAGACTCTGCAGCCACATGGGAGACCCGAAGAAGCTCCTCAGTTCTGGCCATTACATTCATCCAGGAAATGAACCAACAGATGGAAGATTTTTCTCTATATATCTCCTTCTCTCCATAAACCTGATATTCCATTCCAATAAACAAATAAATAAATGAACATTTTTAAAAATTTAAAATATATAAGAAGTCCTCAAAAAGTTCATGAAGTGTCCAGCGTGATAGTTAGCCTCGTCTTACACATGCCAGGATCCCATATGGGTACAGGCTCCTGTCCCGAATGCTCCGCTTCCCATCCAGTTCCCTGCTTCTAGCCTGGAAAAGGAGTCGAGGATGGCCCATAGCCTTGGAACCTTGCACACATATGAGAGACCCAGAAGAAGCTCCTGGTTTCAGATTAGCTCAACTCTGGCTATTACATCCACTTGGGGAATTAACCAAAAAACCGAAGATCTTTCTCTCTGTTTCTCCTCTCTATATATTCACCTTTCCAATAAAAATAAATAAATCTTTTTCTAAAAAAGTTCATGAAAATGCATATTATGAGCCAAGTGATGTGTGGATTTTGAAATGTTTTTGCAGAAAACTCAGTTCATACTAACTTGGTATAACGTGTTAGAACAAGTCTAGCTTTAAGGCACTAAAAAGGATAAGACAACAAGTTTAAAAACAGCTCCTGCTAGAGAGAGAGAGAGAAAGGACACACACAAAATTTATGATGAAGCATGGGTACAGAAATGGTGAAAACATTGATGCTTTACAATATTCTTATGGGATAATGCACCCAAGGAAAACACCAGCTTGCAAATGCATAGCTCATTTTAGGAAAAAAGTGGGTTGATACTGAAAATGCAGCCCACAGCAGCATGCCATTCACATTACTTACAAAGTAAAGCTTTAATCTTATCTATGCCCTGATGAAGGAGGACTCATTTGTACCAATGATTAGCAGCAGAAACGGTAACAAACGTCATAGACATGTCAACTGGTTCAGCCTACAAAATTCTGGCTAGTGAAACAAAAAGCAAACAGAACTGTTTCACCATTTCAGCCTCAGACAAATAAAATTTCAGTGGAAATTTTCAACAGTAGTACCAAGATCCTAACGTATTAGGATGAAACATGGCTTTACCAGTAGAATTTTGAAGACAAAGCACAGTACCAGAAATGGCAGGCAACAGGTGGAAATGGGAAAGCAAAAGTGAAGTAGGCAGAAGCAAAGGTAATGGCAATAGGTTGTTTGTTTTTGTTTGTGCTCAAGATACTTTACTTGTTGACTTTCTGGGGGTACCAAAGAATGAAAATATACATTTATAATAAAAGTGCTCTGATAAATTTAGCCAAAGCTTTAGCAAAGAAAAATCCTGAAAATCTTTGTTAAAGTCCTTCTCTATCACGACAGTATTCTTGTTCATTCTCATAGAACAAAGGCAAATTTGCAAGAATTTTGAAGGGAAGTTATTAGATATACACCTTAACAAGTTGATTTGGTAAGTTTTGGCTTGTTTTTGTTTCCTAATCTTAAAAAAATTGCTTAAAGGACATTCACCCTTACATGATGGATTATAACCCAGTTGGAAAAATAGAGTGAACTCCTAGCTTTTGGAGCAAAATTAGTGTAACTGAGGATCATTATGCTTAGTGAAATAAGCTGGCTGCAAAAACACAAATATCATGTGTGTTTGCTGATTTTTGGTAACTAATATACAGAGTACAAAATGTATATGAGAAAAATTGGCATTTTTAAATATGCTTATTATTTATAGTACTTGTCTATACTCTTGACTAGCAGTGATTTTTCTATTTACTTCTTGTTGAATTATTTGTTGAGTGGAGGCTTAAACTTGTGATTATACAGAAAATCAAAAATAGGTCACTGTGAAAATTAAAAGAAATATAAAGGGGAGAATCAAGATGGTGGAATAGGGTAAGGACACATTTAAATGGACAGAAAAACATTTAATCAGGATGAAGCAGAGAGAACATATTCCAGGAAATATGAGAGGACAGAACAACAGCAGAGGGGTACCTGGAGACTGACAGACACAGGAAAGCAGCAGACACAACGTGTGGTATGGTGTTGTAGTGACTGATACTCCAGCTGCATTCAACTAACGGCAATCTAAACTCCACCAGCAGCCAGAACTCCACCAGCAACCAGATGGGAAGGGACTTTCACTGGGAGCTTGGGAGGTGAACCCAGACAAAGAACTGTCCGTCCTGCTGGTCCGTTTGATTTGACCAGGAGCAGAGACAGAGCAGCAGATGACAGACAGGCGGTGCCAGAACAGGGTGGATTTCACAGCCCATTCAGTCCCCTAAAGCTGAATTGGGTGCCATTTTGTGTAAGGGGGAAGGGCAAGGGAAAGGACTGAGCCTACGCTGAACTGGGAGTGAACTCATTTCTGACCCGGTGAACTGCAGTGACGTGGCATTCTACAGATTCCACTCAAGTCTGGGTAGCCCACAGACCTGACAGCCAGCTGATCAAGAACTCTAATAGTGGTTCCGTCAGGTGCCATTTTGTACACTGTGGCAATAGCTTTAGGACTGCAGGGGATAGCAGTGAACTGCGCGTGTGCTGAGCTCGCGAGAACTCACTGAGTTCCGTGGATTACACTGGTTGCACAGGAAAATAATACCGACTGTGGCATCTTACAGGTGAAAATATGTCCGTGTGACACCCAGACCTAACGGCCAACAGGTTCAGACAAGATCAGCACCACCAACAACCTAACTATATAGGACACCTGGTGTCTCCCTAATCCTGGGACCTGCTCCAACCGGAAGTGGGAGAAAGGTTATACAGACAACGGTGCAGCCTCAGAACAGAGGTGCAGCGTGGTGGAGAGGTGGAGAGGTGGAGAGTGGTGAGCCAAGAGCCAGGGCTATGGAGACCACAGTGGAAATCTAACATAAGAACCCAGACCTGAAACTTGCTGGAGGTTGTGGCACAAGTGGCTGCTAGCAAAAAGTTGTGTACCAACCGCAATAAGTAAAATCGCTTTGTAGACCTGTGGGTGACACAGCTTAGAAACCTGCCCCAAGGAGAAGACTCTGCTAAGCAGAAGTACAATGACCAAGAACAAAAGAAGAGACAAAGGCACAATAAATAGTACTGAAAACTCCCCTGCAAACCCTATGCCAACCTCAGAGTTCACTGAGGAAGACATCGAGAAAATGGGGCATACAGTTCCATAAAACTCATTTTAAAGCTTCTGATCAAAAATGAGAAACACATACAAGAGTTCAAAGAATTTAAGGAAGCAATAAAGCAAATCAAGGCTGATATATCAGCAATTAAGAACACAGTAGAGCAAATTAAAAGTACAGTGGAGAGTCTCCAAAATAGAATGAAGCAAGCAGAAGAAAGAATCTCAGAATTGGAAGATATTTCCTGTCATCAGGGGGAAGCAAACAAAAAACTGGAAGCAGAGCTGGGTCAAGCTGAAAAAAAAAAGTATTCAAGAATTTAAAGACACTATTAAGAGGCCAAATGAAAGAATTACGGGAGTCCCAGAAGGTGTAGAAAGAGAAGCTGAGTTTGCCAATGTATTTAATAAAATAATAAAGGAAGATTTCCCTAATCTAGAGAAAGAATTGGGAAACAAGATCCAGGAGGGGCACAGAACTCCCAACAGGCTTGACCTTCACCAAGACACATACATGATCATCAAGCTCTCTTCAATTGAACATAAGGAAAAGATCCTTAAATGTGCACGTGAAAAAAATCAATTGACATATAAAGGAATGCCAATTAATATCACAGGAGATCTGTCACAGGAAACTCTACAGGCAAGAAAAGAATGGAGTGACATTTTTCTTCTAAAAAAATTGTTGCTCCACCCAACCTCCCACCCATCCTAGATCCCCAACAGGAGGTGCGCTCCGAGGGTCCTGCTCAAATAGTTTTGATAGTTCATCAGTTCTGGATTGCTGCCAATCTCACAGTTCCAAATGTTACTGCCCTAACCTCAGATACAGGGGAAAATGATAATATTAGTGTGGAAACAATGGAATTACCCACTTTCATCCTGTAGCCCTTCACCCTTTGTACCCTAATCAACTAAGTAAGATTATTAAAAAATAATTTTAAAAAATTTGTTGGCTTAGGATAACATATCCAGCAAAGCTTTCTTTTGTCTTTGAAAATG
Source organism: Ochotona princeps (assembly GCF_030435755.1). Taxonomy (NCBI): domain Eukaryota; kingdom Metazoa; phylum Chordata; class Mammalia; order Lagomorpha; family Ochotonidae; genus Ochotona; species Ochotona princeps. The sequence goes on from NC_080837.1 coordinate 52,382,820, forward strand.
AAATAAAATTCTTCCACAGCAAAGAAAAGGTAAAATAATTTGCGTCTTCCAAACCTGCCCTACAAATGATACTTCAAGATGTTTTCTTGACAGAGAAGAGGAATAGCACCTACCAAAACCAAAGGCAAATGGGAAGAACATCCCAGTAAAATGACAACAAAGGACCAAACCAATAAACAACCCATGCCTAAAATGACAGAACCAAATTACCACCCATGTATATTAAACTCTGAATGTAAATGGCTTAAGCTCAATCAAACATCATAGATTAGTAGACTGGATTAAAAACAAATCAACATCTATTTATTGTCTAGAAGAGACACACTTCACCAACAAAAATCAGCAGAAACTGTGTCACCTGGGTTTTGTTATTTTCTGTTAGTTTCATCTCTTCAAAACACTTTCTTCTGATTAAATCATTCAATGACTCACAGATCATACAGTAGAATCGTTTTCTGCAAGAAGGTTCTTGATTTTCATTTCTTCAGCTACACGTTAGTCATTTAGTAGCATGTTATTCAACTTCATGGTGTTGTTAATTTCATTTTTCTCCCTGATGTTGATTTTGTTTTGTGGCTTTTCATTTAAGGGGATGTATAGTAGCTGTATAATAGACACTGTCATATCTAGTAACATGTCAGTTAACTTTATGGCATTGTAAATTTCTATTTTTCTTTCTATTGTTGATTTTGTATTATGACTTTTCATTTAAGGGGATGTACAATAGCTGTAAAATGGAGACTAACATCCAGATGTGAGGATACAATGTAGTATGCATTTCTACTTCCAGACGAAGATGGACTTGCAGTGAAACTGTTCACTATATTTTAACAATAGGATGCTGGACTCTCTGCCATTATCCATGCCCGCAATGATGGACATATGACTGTGTATGAAGAACTATATTTTAGTAATGATATAGAGGAACTAGGTGGGGGAGGGAATTGGGGAGGGGATAAGGGAAATGCCAGAAGCCTATGGAACTGTATCATAAAATGATAATAATAATAATAAAATGTAAAAAAAAAAAATAAAAAAGAAACTAAATAAGACTTAAAAAGAAATATAAAAAGAGTGGGGAGGGCAGGGTGCAAAGTATAATAATGCTGTAAATATTGTATATGTGTGTGTATATAAAGAATTCATATAAGACTGTATTAATATGGTTACATTCCATGGATTCTCAGTTCTCTAGAGATAGAATCAACGTTGATATTTTACTTACAGAAGTGTTTTGAGGAGGATGCAGTTTATATTGAAAAACGGTTGATTTTTAAGACCCTTTTTCCTTTAACTCCATTTTACTTGAACTTTTTGACATCCTCTTATATAGATTCTGAATTTTCTTTTTGTATTTTTTTCCTTTAGGAAGGCTTAAAGTGAGGGCTTGAGGATCAGGCAAATCTGATACATGATCCAAGTTTGAAAATTACTTAATTTTGTTGAAGAAGAAAAAAACGCTACTTTCTCTGGGAAAATTCATTTTCTTGTTACAATTTTATGAATAAGTCCTGTAGTATCTAGGCTACTGGAGAATTTCTTTATCACGTTTCTAAGTGAACGTTCCTCCAGAGCCATCCTCCTCAACCACAAGTTGCATTTACAGCCAGAAATCTAGCTATCCTGCAGACTGTTGTGGATCTCCTATCTTTATTTCTTCCTTCCTCCTAATTTCATGCTCAGAGCTTTGAGCAGGGTTAGGCTACCTACAGTCCATTGTTGTCACAGGGAGAACATTGAATGGTTCCAACAAATCTGTACATCCTCTTTCCTTGGACACAGGGGTAGATTATCAATGTAATTTAGATAAATATTTGGTAATTTTTGAAGATTCTTTGAAACAATCCTTCTCTCTGTTTCATTGTAAAACTGTCTTAGCCAAATATGAATGATGAGCCATTTACCACTGCCCTAGATACTTGTATTTTTTTTAATTTATTTTATTTTTATTGCAAAGTCAGATATACAGAGAGGAGGAGAGACAGAGAGGAAGATCTTCCGTCCAATGATTCACTCCCCAAGTGACTGCAACAGGGAGTCAGGAACCTCCTCCAGGTCTCCCAGACAGGTGCAGGGTCCCAAGGCTTTGGGCCGTCCTCAACTGCTTTTCCAGGCCGCAGGCAGGGAACTGGATGGGAAATGGGGCTGTCGGGATTAGAACTGGCACCCATTTGGGTTCCCGGTACATGCAAGGCGAGGACTTTAGCCGCTAGGCCACCATGCTGGGCCCACTGCCCTGGAAACTTCTAGAAGAAGTCTTCAGACTATGAGAAGAGCCAGATACATAATGAAGTCAACGTTGTGCACAAATCAAAGGCAGAAGCAAAACTGACATCACTCAGCAGCTCTATCAAGCTAGCCTCAATATTGAACATATTGCATATTTATGCCAAGAGACTTTTCTGCTTTTGAAACTTTCTGAGTTGCATTGTCTAGTCGTTGAAACTAAAAAGTCTTTATTATTCATATCCAGCACCAAACAGTTTAAAGCTTCATAAGGTTGCTGTTGGCTCTAAATCTTAGGTAATTCAAATGCCCCTAATGAAGAACATTAGTACATTCTATTCTAAATCATACTCAGGCCTGTGGCTCTTATCTTCCCGTGTCTTTGGGAATGTCTCAAAAACCACTCAGGATACCATATTCTTTTCTTTTCTTTTCTGATTGCCTTGTTTCAACTACTCATTCATCGGTTTCTTCACCAGATCTTTCTCTTCTCCCTGACTTCCAGGGTTCAGTGCTAACTAAAACCATTTCTCATTCATCAGTGATCTCATTCACTTCTGTTTGTGTTATCCTGACTCCCTAACACATAATCTTAACCTAGTTATCATTTCTGAATTCAAGATTCATACATAAAATTGCCTGCTTGACATACGTGCTTGCATGTCTAATGCACATCTCAAATCCAGTAGTGCAAAACAACTGAGAGCCTGGACTTTCTCCACAGCAGCCCTGGAAATAAGCTGTATATGAGGCCTTCTCTATCCCAGTTGATGACATGTCCATCTTTCCAGCTGTTCAGGTCAAAGGGTTTGATAGCATCCTCCACATCTGTCTTTCTCTAATACCCCGTGTCCAAACTGTCAGGGGATTCTGTCAATCCTACCTTCAAAACGCATACAAAATCCAGTTTCTTCACTGCCTCCTCTGTTACCACCTAAAATTTGTCAATGAGTAATCCTCTAACTAAAGCTACCAGTCAGAAAGTTTTTTTTAATCTTCTGAGAACAGAACATTGTGAACTTCATCTATTCATCTTACTAACACTTCTTTTAGTGTCTGGAACAAACCGAAGGGTGCTTTAGGGTTGAACGTGGCAATCAATTTGCCAATACAGGAGCTCAGGCAGTCAGTTTTAATCTCTGTAACTAGATAGAGAGGTTTTTTTTTTCTTAAAGATTTATTTATTTTTATTGCAAAGTCAGATACACAGACAGGAGAGACAGAGAGAAAGATCTTCCATCTGATGATTCACTCCCCAAATGGCCACAACGGCCGGAGTTGAGCCAATCTGAAGCCAGGAGCCAGGAGCCTCTTCTAGGTCTCCCAGACAGGTGTAGACTCCCAAGGTTTTGGGCCATCCTCAACTGCTTTCCCAGGCCATAAGCAGGGAGCTGGATGGGAAGCAGGGTCACCAAAATTAGAACCGTTGCCCATATGGGATCCCAGCATGTTGAAGGCAAGGACCTTATATGCTAGGCCACTGCACCAGGCCCTGAGAGGTGTTTTTTTTAATGGTCCCACTCCATTTTCCTTTTTCTGTTTTCATTTCTGCTAGCCTTGTGCACTTATTGTCACCTGTATCCATTACCTGATTTATTGCCTGGCTCCTATATAGAACACAGGAAACAACTTACCTAAATGAAAGCATCCTTCTTCAGTTGAGATAGCCTAAATAGTGAAGCATGAGGATGAAGTTGAAAACAACATGGCTTATCTTTCTTTAGGCCATGGAAAAATATAGGAGTAGAAAAAAATAAAGGTAAACATTAGTAAATCTGCCCCATCTCTTAACAACCTGGCTTACTCTAGATAAATAATTTGTCCTATATCCAGTTTTCTGACCTCTAAGATGAGGATACTAAATCATTTTTTGCTTATTTTATTTTTATTTTATAAATCTTTATTTATCATGATGATGATTTTATGATACAGTTCTATAGCCCCTGGGGTTTCCCTAAACACCTTCCCAATTCCCATCCCCCACTGAGTTCCCTATATCATTACTAAAGTATAGTTCTTCACACACAGTCTTATATCCATTATTGTGGGCATAGACAATGGCAAAGAGTCCATCATCCTATTGTCATATAGTAAACAGTTTCATTGGGAGTCCATCTTTAGTCTGGAAGTAGAGATGCATACTGCATTGTATCCTCACATCTGGATATGATAGTCTCCATTTCATAGTTCCTGCACATCCCCTGAAATGAAAAGCCACAATACAAAATCAACAATAGGAAGAAAAATAGAAATTTGCAATGACAGAAGGTTCTTGATTTTCCTTTTTGTTTCTTCAGTAATATTCTTTTGCAAAATACCCAGATGCCCTTCAAAAGAGGACTGGATACATCTACTTCATGGAATACTACTCATCCACAAAAAAATAATGAACTCTACTATATGCAACAAAATGGTTCTGACTAGAGACCATTATGCTCAATGAAATAAGCCAGTTCCAAAAGGACAAATAGCATATGTTCTCTCTAATATAAGGCAAACTTCATGCAAGATACAAAACAAATAAATATATAGGTAAACAAGTATGTACATAGATTCTCATAGATAAACTGTTTAATGAAGACTGGCATATCAGGAAGTGAGGTTATATGGATCTCTACTCCTGAATAAATGGAGATCTCCCAATGAAACTGTTAAATATACTTTTGCAATATGATACTAGATTTTCTATGATTGTCTGAACCTATAGTGCTATTATACACTTAAATAGCAGAATGTTGGACTTGTGGCTGTTGTTGCTAAAGGACTATACTGCTGTAATAATATGGGAGAAAATAGTGTATGGGAGAAAATAGTGTATTGTTGTGGGGTGGGTAATAGGAAGCAAAGCAGGGTAAAACTGCATCATGGAAAATAATAATAATAAAGATAAATACATATAATTTTTAAAAAATGAAACAGCATTTCCTAAAACAAATGAATTGCTACCAAGGTCAAAATAGCTAATATAATAAACTGAAGAATATAAGGAAAGTTATACTAAAACGCTTCATTGCTTGAAGAAAAGATAAAGTATCCTAGTTAAAGATATTTTGAGTGTTCACATTTTCATTATTAAAATTATTTTCAAAAGTTACTTAACATCTTGTTTTAGTTGTTGCTGTCTCAAATATATAAGAAGTCTTATTTTCATTTGCAGATAAATGTTTCACTTTAGAGAAAAACTCCATGTGTCTTTGTTATGTATTTATGAATGTATATGTGTACTATGTGTTTACCTAACCTAATTTAAACTTGAAAAAGTCTGCCTACAACTAAGGTTTGCAGAGGATACATAAGTGCTTACTATTTGCTATTTCTAAATTTTCACTACCCAAGTTATCAGTTGTTCTTAACCATAGTATGTGAATATGTGAAGAAGCATATTGGGAATTCAGATGGTCTAAAAGAGCAGAACATCTACTCTGCCAGAATTCTGATTTTTGAGATCAGCCATATAGTCTTTATCTTTCTTGGATTTTAATTTTTTAACATAAATTATGACTGTTCATATTTGACGCCTTATTTCAAAATATGTATTTATATAGTCAAATTTGATACTTTTTTTTTACTTTGATAGGCATTGAATGGACTCTCAGGATTTTATATATGGGAGGCATAATTCTAAATGACTAGATACTAGCAGAATTCACACTTTCCCATTCTCTATCCAATGTAGTTCATCTCATAATTTGATAGAATGAAATCATTCAGGAAAAACATGAGAAGTGTATTTTCACAAAAAAGTTTAAAAATACTTTATTTGTGAATTATGTATTTATTTATAACTCATGTTGCTCCAAAGAGTAATGTGCAATCAATCTGAGTGATAGTCATTCTGGTGGTGCCCTTAAGTAGTCTGCCATTTATAATATATAATATCATAGCCTCTTGTGCCAGCTATTTTAAAAAAGACAGCTAATGGGGGCAACCACTGTGGTGCAGTGGGGAAGATGCCGCTTAGGTGCCTGCATTCCATATTAGCTACAACTGTGTTAATGCATAGCCTGGGAGGCAGCATGTGCTGGCTCAGTTACATGGGCTCCTCTCATCTGCATGGAATGCATGGACTGAGTTCCAGGTTCCTGGTTGCTGCCTGGCATCTGAGGAATAAACCAGCAGATGGAAGTTAGTACACTCTCTTCCTGTCACTAACCAAATTGAAGCAAAGAATAAAACTTATTTGTAAAGAACAAATTAATTTTAAAAGAATTTGTTATAAAATATTTCACCTCGAACAAACTGAAATTATGGCTACTTACAAAAACAACCTCTTACACATAATTATTCAGAAACATATTAGATACAGAATTGAGCTCTGGTCTTGGAAAGTGTATCTATAGATTGGGACCTAGTTAAGTAAACTAAAACCAAACTAGTTATTATAAATAAATCTAAGTTCAATATACTTAAATAACTATTGGAAAGAATGAGGAAAAAAGGTGAGGAAAACATTTTTAGGAATTTTAGAACTGAAGAGTCTGGGCTGTTGTGAAAGATTGGTAAAAGTGTACACAACTAGCTAAAGGATTAAGTTCTATGGTTTTGTAGCATAATGCAGTGACTATAGTTCTCACTAATTTATAATGTATTTCAGAAGTGCTAAAGGAGAACATTATGAGTATTCTTAACACAAATATTGATCAATCTTTGAGTCAAAGAAAACCATCACTTATTATCTCCACTTATGATTTGTCTCTATCAAGTTGAATACAACTTGTGAAGAAATGAACTGCAAGTTGATAATGGGTATACTTTTCTTTTAAAGATTTATTTATTTTTATTACAAAGTCAGATATACAGAGAGGAGAGACAGAGAGGAAGATCTTCCATCCGATGATTCACTCCCCAAGTGAGCACAACGGCCAGTGCTGCGCCAATCCAAAGCTGGGAACCAGGAACCTCTTCCTGGTCTCCCAAACAGGTGCAGGGTCCCAAGTCTTTGGGCCATCCTCGACTGCTTTCCCAGGCCACAAGCAGGGAGCTGGATGGGAAGTGGAGCTGCCGGGATTAGAACCGGCGCCCATATGGGATCCTGGCGTTCAAGGCAAGGACTTTAGCCGCTAGGCCACGCCACCAGGCCCAGATAATGGGTATGCTTTTAGTCACTTCGTTTAGGAATCAAGTAGTAATGCTAAAAGAATCCCTGCAACTAGAGAAAATTATGAACTTTCTAGAAGTATGATCTCCTTTCAGATGATGCTCTTGGAAGTTCTGACACCTGCACAACACTGAACAACCTGAAGTGACGTTGGTAATAATTGAGCTTGTATTGTATCAAAAGAAGATCTCAGGTCTTAATCAGGTCAGAATGGGTTGATCATGTTGCCTCATGAAGATCATGTAGATTCAATTTGTTTGCTCTCTGCTGACATAGGCTCACTGTTTCAAAAGCTGATGTGCGTCAGTCTTGCTCTAGGAGCTTTCTCCGTCTGTGTCTCCTACGTCCCGTGACTCCTTTGACATCTCTATACCTGAAGCTTTCTGCCATGCTGCATGCTTGGCTTCACTTATGGTGGATAAGGATAAAGAAAATGCTGATGGCTCAATATTTTGTGTATGCTGTGCAAATTTATGTGTGACAAATCCATCAGGGACTTCAGGCAGGGGATGTGATAAAAATTCTCATTCCTTGAATCTACTAAAGCGGAAAAAGTTCCAAATGTGGCAAATAAGAGAAGCCGCAATAGTTAATTATCATGACACACAGCTCATCTGTAATTAATCCTTTTCTTCAGCAGGATTCTGCAACTGTAGCATTAAAAAAAAAAAAAACAGGTCAGATGATGCTTTAATTAAGGCTGTACAGTGTTGCTGCTTCTACAGCAACAAGAACTGTTTTTTGTCTATAGGTGTGTGTGAAGCACTACAAATATTTTCTTAACATCTTTACAGAGTGCTGTTTAAGCATCTTTGCTAGCATTATGTCTGGAGACAGACTGATTACAATTCAAAGGAGTTTTTCTGTTCTCCTCACACCCATCTCAGAAGCTACTAAAACAATTTAAATGCCATGCCAGTGGGAGGAGACGCTCTCACCAAGGAGCTAGAAATGAAACATGAGGTGCTGTGGCAATTGGGAATGGTACTGCCTTGAAATTTGCAACCCTCTTAACCAACTACCCAGGTTCAGCTACCCAGGCCTTGTGTGTATTCACTTGGCAAAATTAGACTAATGGTAAATCCCTTAGTGTTATCCTGAAATATGGATCCACAGCTTCAATAGTTAGTGCTAGAGGGTACATTAAGGGATGTGCAACAAAAGGGAAGTTTGACAGTCATTCTATTGGTCCATAACTCTTCCACAGAATATTGCATAGGATAAGACTGGCAGTGTGACCTAGCTACATCTCATAGACAAAAAGATTTGGACTCTGATTATAAATATTTTCCTATTGCCAAAGCAAAGTGTTAGTTAGCGTGGCAAGGGCCTCTGGTGCACACCACTGCCATGGTTAGCCATGTTTCCTGACCTCTGCAATTTCAGAGTCATGCAAACCTTGTTCTCAATAAAACCAGAAAATGAATATTGTGTGTCACCTCCAAGTCAAGGCAGTTTGGAATACTTGTATCTTTTTCATATTCTTCCCCCACCCCTCTTTGTTAGTTAGCTAAAGTCAGATATTCAGTGAAGCATTTTATGGTCCTGGAAGTCTCTTTGGAAACAGGAAACAGGCACTGATCACTACTCACTTGCAATAGACAAGGACTTGAGCACCTAATGACCATTGTAAGCCAGTAAGATGTGGATGTTCTTGTCATAGTCCTTGCCCTGAGCTGGCAGATGAGGTGCAGTGTCATGCAGGATTTCTCAGCTTCCTCCTGGGGGCTGAATGTGTATTTACTCACTAAGCTCCTGGTTAAATACTAAAAGCTGGAGACGGTTTTGTTGTATCATCTCTGACATTTTTTCCTGCACTATACAAACTAATTTTGTGGGTCTTAAAAGACTTATATTTTGCCTACTCAAAGGCAATCAGCTTCAATTGCCTAAGCAAGAAATGACCAAAACTTATTAAGTTATCTATTTCTAATCCTACGAAAAATGACTGATTCAGCATTACAGACTTTAAAACGTCAGCCAAAGAAGTTGGAGGCAGATCATTTTGTCCTCTGTACCTTTCAGTGGTATGTAAGCATGGTCACCTCAGGGTGGCTGCTTTCCTTCAAAAGCCATCAGATCCCTGGAATGCAGAAATGTTATCCAGTGCATTTCAGTTCTTTGTGTCAGATATCATACTAACATCAAGGCCGCATTAGGAATTTGGAATCACCAGAGAAGCAGAACGCTGCAGGTAGATCTTATTTATTCCCATCCTGCCCCATTATGCCAGGTTTAGCCGAAGTTGACACAGCCATGTGGCAACTGATTTGGCCACAGAAAAGTCAATGAGAATTTATTTCTGAGAATTTTTAATGCCTCCATTTAGAAACTAGAGCCAACTTAGCAAAGCATGGAAATGATCTGCTTGGAAGAGCAAGGCCCTGTGACTTTGTCTGTTAGTTTTCTTGGACTGTTAAAGAGATATAAGTGGACTGTAAAAAAAAAAGTTGAAGAAAAAGTATAATCATTACTGTTATTAAACTATTTTAAATCCTGAAAGTTGGCTTGATTGGCTCTTTTAGTGAATGCATGTAATTTCATCAATGCTTTGGCAAAGTTCACATTCCTGTTGTGCTGTGTCATATGGAAAATATGCCTACAGTGCTCAGGGTCTTTGTAAATAGAAGCTATCTCACAGTGCTTTCTGAAGTGTGTGGACAATGGTACCACAGTGTTAGGAGAGTGTGGTGTTCATAGCACTTGAAATTGAGATGTATTTGCTGTTGGTAGCTTGTAGTTACCCTCATGGCAAAGGTCAGCTGGACAGCAACTACACCACAATTTTATGTCTATAGGTGGCATACACATCTCTTCTTCATGTCATCTCCACCAATTCTTCCCCATCACTACATGTAGCAGGGATGGAATATAGGATAAGAAGGAAGGAAGGGAAGGAGTGATGAAGTTAAGGAGAAAGAGAAAGAGGAAAGCAAGAATATGGCTAGAACCATTGATTGTATAACCTTAATGTCTCATTTTCATTGTTAATAATAGTAAAGATCCAAAACTTAGAATTGGCTATACAAATATTCAGTGCTCTCTGAACATTCTTAGCAGCTGCTATCAGCATATCAAAATGTAAGTAGAATCAAGTGTGAATTATTATACCCAGCAGAGCAGCTGAGGCACTTATATTTAATTCCATATGGTAAGCTTAACCCTTTCCTCCCTGTGGTAATATTGGTCATCATATGAAGTTTTCATGAGTTTTTTTCCCAGGAGCTCTTGCCAATAGCAGAAAGAATACAAGGATAATTGAAAGGGGTAATTCACAAAACTCATTGTAGGCGATGATTATTTGAATTATCTTTAGGATTAAAGATAATTAAAGAGACCAGTTCATCCCTTCTTTGTCTTGTCCATTGTCTGATGTGAGAGCTTAGAGCTAAAAATATACATAAGGTGGTGGGAGAAAAAGAAAAAGCAAGAGATCAAAATGTTGTATCCCATATTCTAGATAATTACTCCATAGATAACAGAATTGCCAATATCATTCACCAACCAATGAGCATTTTCATTGTAATATATATTATACATATTGTGTGTTATACACACACACATATATATGGCATGACCCCTGCACAATGATCTATTTGATATTAATTTAAATGGAGTAGATAATTTAAAAGCGCACAATTCTAAAGATAGCCAATTCAGAAAGGTGTGAGAGAGAGGGTATTATGGGTCAGCCTTCGAAGGGTAATTTTCATGTTTGCATGAAAAAAAAAATTAGTGATGTAGAGTTTCTGTAAGTCTTGTTCAAAGTCATGTGATTACTCAGCACAACCATAAGGCTAGACCCCAGCATTGAAAGAGCCCACTATAGATATTAGGAAAATGTATTCATAATGGAAATATTCATGATTAGGGGTCATTGTGTTACTTCATGTTAATGTTATTTGGAATATAAGGTAAAATAAAATAATAGCAAAGGAGGTTAAATGGTGGCTTTTAAAGTATGAAAGATGGACCCAGTGCGGTAGCCTAGTAGCTAAAATCCTCGTTTCATACATGCCAGAGTCCCATATAGGCCCCGGTTCTAATCCCAGCAGCCCCGCTTCCCATCCATCCAGCTCCCTGCTTGTGGTCTAGGAGGGCAATCAAGAATGGCCCAAAGCCTTGGGACCCTGCACCCGCAAGGGAGACCCAGAAGAAGCTCCTGGTTCCTGGCTTCAGATCAACTGTTGTGGCTATTTGGGGAGTAAATCATCAGACAGAAAATATTCCTCTCTGTCTCTCCTCCTCTCTGTACATCTGAAATTACAATAAAAATAAGTAAATATTTTAAAAATAAAAATAAAGCAAGAAAGACACCATGCTCAACATGAGAGGTAGAAACAGATGATCCCATTGTTGGAATCTGATAAACAAGAGGCCATGTACTGGGTACTTTCCTAAAGGTGCAATTTATTTTGTTTTTCTCATAATAATCATCCAGAGCTGCACAATGTGTCATGGCCAGAATACTCATCCCCAAAGCCTGAGCCATAGCCAGAACCCACGCTGCCTTCTCTGGACCAGATGCTGATCTATCATCTGCCTGGGAAAGAAAGAGCAGAGTAATTAACCAGCGGTACCATTTAGCTAAGCTTTTATTTAACCAAGATACAGATACCCAGGATTCCCAATAATATGTGAACAGGTTACCTAAAATCATACAGCAGTATTAGTTCCATTAACTCTGCTAAGCTGTGAAATTATGATTTTTACCACCCACATATTTGTGCAGACGCAGACATACTCATTCTCATATGCCCAACTCCACACCACACATGAACATACACATATAATTCTCTGAGTTTCATTCATCTCCCTGAATGAGTTCAACTTCAGGCACATTGTCAAATATAAAGCTGATCATTTTGCAGTATCCTGAGTCACTTTAAAGGATTTGGTGCCTTGGAGATCCCTTTCTTAATTGGCCACATACCGCTGTTAATTCTGTAGTTATGGTATCTATAAAGAAGCTACTAGCATTCTCATGGCTAGTTTCACACACATAAAAAAAAGATAATAAAACTCAGGTGAATGTCATGAAGAGTGTAAGAACTGGGGCATTAGAACCAAGTTGCTAACCTATCACCAATCTAGTGTTGCTAGGCCTTCTCATGGGGATGATTCCCAGGAAAATATACTATTTCCCAGGGCCCTTGAGAGGGCAAAAGGCGCTTCTTCATCTTAAGAAAGTTCTGTAGTCAAAGGCAAGAGTAACTTGGGAACAAACGGCAGAGTTTGATAGAACTATGGGCCAGTGAATTCATCAGTGCTGCTGCTACCTGAGACTCAGTGAAGCAGTGACGTAAAGCTCATGCCTACCTAGTGGGACAGGTGTTCCACTCTCCTCTATTAACCATTCCCTTCACACATACACATACATCATCATCATCATCATCATCATCATCATTATCATCATCATCATAATGTAGCTCTGGTTTCTTCATACTGTTTATTCTTTCACCTCTAGCCTCAAAATGATTCTTCTGTTTATAAAAACAGGTCCTAAATCTAAGTAGGAACTTCAGACACAATCTTTCCCAGCACATTTAATTTATGTTAAAATCCATTAATAATAACATTAATATTTATAATAAATTACTATTAATTTACATTGTTATTTAATCTCTCTCATCGCGTAGAAGACTCTGTGCACTCAGGGCAGGTTCACATGTCTGTGTGTGGTGTGTGTGTGTTTCTCTGTTTCTCTTCCTCCCTCCCTCCCTCCCTCAGGGGCTTATTTGAAGACATGCTTTTATCACCTGCTGGAATTGAAGACTTAAAAGAACCCCTGGAGTTGAAAGAAGACACTAAGAGGCAGGAAAAAAGGAATTTTGGGGCACCTCTTGCTAGGACTGGGTTACCAGGCTCCTGCATGCCTGGACCTGGGAGTCCCCATGCATGGCCTGGATCTAGCCTTAGAATTGGCTCAAATCTCCAAGTCTCTGATGGTTGTGGAAAGAGGATTATTACATCTATTGTGAACATTCAAAAAGTTTAGGAGTTGTCCAACTGCTGAGAATGAGAATCAGGACTGGGGCAGGCATGGCTAGACAGAGAGTGGCACCCGCCGGCACATGTGTGGGATGGATAGTGGGATTGGTTGGGTTGAACTAGGCTTCAATGCCCATTGACATGTATGAGAACTGAATGGGATGTGGAACAGACTGGGCCAGTCAGCTGTGCATACTGGTAAGCATGGGAACCAGGGCAGAGGGCGGGATGTTGGAGGTTATTGTGAGTCTTTCAGACTAGGCTGCAGCTCCCACTGGTTTATGTGGCCAAGTGTGGGGGCGGGCAAGATTGGAGTAGGCTGTAACAACCCATTGGTTTGAGTGGAAGACAGAGCTGGAGACAGAACTGACCCAGCAATTGCAACTACCAGAGTGTGCATAAGCTGAATGGAGTGTCAGAATGTGCCAGACCCTGTATTGGCAAGCATACACAAGAATCAGGTCTAGGATCACCTCAGATGAAGTTTCTTTGTGGATTCCCCCAACTGAACTGCTGAACCCAGAACCCCAACCATAAAGAGAATTGCAGGTTCCATGGTCTAACCGTGGAGTGCATGTATCAAAGGTGAGCCTCTTCAGTAACTCAGATGGAGCAATGGACAGAATGTCCAGGTGCACATGGAGGATATGGCAATACATTGGAGCCTGTAGAGGGCACTTGGTACCATGACAGAGGACAGAATAAGTTGCTCAACTACTGCAGCCATGTGTTGGCAGTGGAAATCTGGGCAAGCAGAGAATCTAAGGTAGACAGTGTCAGGCAGTGGGTTCTGAAGAGATTTCTTCATGCTTGGAATGGCGAGATTGGCAGCAATTCAGAACTGTCGAACTATCTAAACCAGTGCGTTCGGAGCATGCCCTACATTGGGGACCCTGGGATGGCTGGGAGGCTGGGTGTGGCTTCTCCTTTTGTCTCTCCCTTACCCCCAGATACAGGAAAGAAAAAGAGAGAATGTGGAAACAATGGTCTTACCCACTTTCCTATAGCCCTTTGGCCCTTTGTGCCCTAATCAACTATGTAAAGATCATCAAAACAAAATAATAATATTTTTAAAAAGAAAAAAGTTTAGGCGTTGTTAACTCTGCTGAGAATCGTAACACTACTATTAAATGAGGAGGATTAAATAAAAATATCATGCAATGTCAGAATATTCCTTTTGGATGCTTCCAAATTTCCACTAACTCTACTTAGAAACTGAATAACAAAGGTTTCAGCATTTTCTCCATCTCTATCATGAATTTCCCCTTTCCTGACCTTTAGTTTCTTCTGGGGGCGCAGAGGAATAATGGCTGGGCTACAGTTGCATGAGCAACTGTAATGAATTACTCTTTGAGTAATGAATTACTCTTTGCTGATAATTTCTAATATCTTTGCTAGGGAACACATTTTCGAAGGAATTTCCCAGAGATAATGCTTTATTGCAAGTAAATGATTCTACAGATTGAACAACATTAGGATGACAGGAGAACTGTTTGGCAACTTGATAGATAGTGTACCTCAAATTCTACCATGTAGATGGCAGCATATTGCCTATGGATAACTCAGTTATGGCAAAGGTATACAGTCAGTAAGGAGGAAAATGGTTCACTAATTTCAGTGAGGAAAGCTTGTTAACAATCACTAAGTATTTCAATGATCTAGTCTACCAAATGTTGTGTAAGAAGAAACCAAGAAACGTTTTTATGGTCTTTTCTTCTGATTCACATCACTGTGTTTTAAGCCTTCCAAACATGAACAGATTATAACTGGCTTTGCTCATCTCCTGGGTAATATGACCATTTGGACACTGGTTAACAACTGGTGCTTTGTGACTGGCTGAAAAAGAGATGATGGCCCTAGATCACTAAAATGGGCAATCAGGAGCCTCTGGGAATAAAGCAACATGGCCTCTTTGTTGGCCTTGAATGCCCACATTGAAATAAAATGATTTCACCTGGTGTAGCACCCCCCTCACCCCAGAGATAACATCTTTACCTCCCTACTCATGTTCAAGTGCCAATAAGTGGGAGTGGACAGGAATGTGCCACCACAGAGAGGCAAGAGCACACAGAATTTATGGGCTTAAATCGGCATGCTGTGGAAGCAGGTAGACAGACACTATGTGGTGGTCACTGCCCTTTGGGCCTCTGATTGGGAGACATGGCTTGCTCACATGGGGCAACCAGAAAACGATGCAAAAGACCTAAACGCAGGTGTTCCATTGTGTGGTCAGAAACAATCTACGTTTCGAGAAAATTAGGGACAGTTTTGTTTAGAGGATAAATAGGATTTGAAATAAGTTATGGTCTTAAATTTGAGAGATTCTCTGTGGTGAAGCAAAAGGCTGGCTTGAGCTGGACCAAGTGAGGCCAATAGACAGACTCTACTTCCATTCATTCCATGTATTCAGCCAATAAATAAGAAGTTTTTATATGTCAGAAGAATGTGCATATTACATGGGGGGAAAAACTAGAGAAACAAATGAAAAAAACTGATGGATGTTTGGTAAATGAAGTAAATAAGTTAGATGTCATCAGAATTTGTATGCTGACTCAAAAAAAGAAATCATACTACTACTACTACAAAAAAAAAATCCTGTCAGAAAGATGATTCATCTCATTGCAAATAAACAGGGCAGCAATAACTAAGGTGAAATTTTCTACCTCAACACCTATAGATTTTTATTCCACAGTTAGTAGAACGCTTTACTGAGTAAGCAATCAGGCAATACTTGGATTGAAATCACTGGTCTGAACTTCAAATTTCTGAGGCCCAAGATGTTTCTAAAAGGGAAGACCTTAAAATTCTATAGCATGTAAAATGTTTTCCTTATAGTTTTGTGATACAGTGGAAGAATTTCAAGAGTCACAAGAATATCTATAAGTTCCATGAATAATATCTATTTATTATGATCTTATGTAAATTTCTGATTATCTCCAAATTTCAATTCCCCACCAGATCCAAATTTCCCTACCAGATTCAAATGGCCTGGTTATTGTGAGACCCTAATAAAATACTGTGAATGAAAGTATATCAAGAATTATAAACCACAAAATGGCAATATTTCTTATTGTCTTGGTCATAAATGAAGTTATTATGGCATATACTACATGAGTGTACATTTATTTTTTTTTCTCTTTGCCCGGCACAACACTTGGCAGATTGTAGAGATCAAATGTTTGTTGAATGAAAGAATATGTACAATGGTAATGCTTCTGACAATCTTAATGGATTTGTGCTTTCAATGATTTTTCTACAAGTGCTGAAGATCCTTTGTATCACTGATTGAGACTTACCCTGTGCAGCCGTGGAATTGCTTTTGTTTTCTCCCCTGTATCACGTCAACTGACCCTTGCTGGACACAAATCCACATCCCTGTGCTGCCTCAGAACAGTATGTGCTAGCCGAGAAGATGTCCACAGTGATTAAAGAGAAAAGGAAAACAGCATATATTGACCCAAATCCTATATGTTATGATTTACACAAGCTTAAAATGACGAATAAGAGAATGGAAAGGCAAGATTTGTCTCCATAAGAAAAACAAACATGAGTATGACAAGCTCACAGTTTCACATTCCACCCATTAGGACAGTGAGTTAGGTCAAAACAGCACTTCTTTCTAGACCTGCATCCAGACTATCAGATATATCTTACCCCTTGCTTCCCTCAATTTTCACCTCTGTGTAACACAGAGAGACATATGGGTAAATGAAAACCCCTCAAGGAGCCTACAACCACCCAGCAAGTATATTTTGTAACACTCCTTCAACTTGCTTTCCATCCTGCCCACCCCCTGCACAAATCAGGTTTGAATGCCCAAGCTTGTCACCTGGTATACAAAAATCCAGTCTAACACTGTATTTATTAGCAACCCTTTTCCCTTATGTTTAATTTATTGTTACATTTTTTAAATGTACAAACAGTTATACCAGTTTTATACACAAAACCACAGGCACCGTTTTGTATCTGTCAAAATTCCAGCAGCCTGTGGAGAGAGACAGTTGAATAGATGTCCTATGCTGCCACCTAGTGCTTTTGTTGAGATATTGGGCTTGTTCCTTTTTCTGGAAATGAGGAAACAAAGGCAGCTCAAGGCGCCCAGAATCTGGAACAGCTACTGATAAGCGTTATTAAACAGATGCATTTATGACACTTGGACCACATTCCCTGGAACCAAGCAGTGTAACTTGTTTTCACACAGTGGCAGCTTACATCCCTGCTCTTGACTGGCAGAGTTCTGGCCTTCTACCCTGGAGGCACCTGGTTTCAATCCAAACGGGGCAAGCAAAATGTCCCTCTGAGCTCCTTCCTCCAAACTCCCATCTGCACGAGGTTGTCTTGGCATAGCTCTTCCTCCAGGAGGGACAATTTGATACTGAATGCCTTCCCTATTGCTTCAGTTTGGGTAAGAAGGTACAAAGGAGTCAGACAGCTTTTTTTTTCCCCCTGATGATTTTTGTCTTTAAAAACAGCAGCCATTTTCTTGGCAGTGGCAAGAGTAAAGCTTCTGAGTTTCCTCGTGCTCCTCACTGCACATGATCTGTATTCACAAGCTCATCCTGGGTCTGCCTCTGAATTCTTCCCTCTACCTTTTCCTGGGTTAGTCAACATATCTCTACTGCACACCCAGCATGCTTAGAAGTACTACTATATCAGGCACAGGTTACTGGGTGAATAACGAAAAGAAAAATAACCTTTCCATCCTGATCACTTCCTGCCTTTGACCTCTAGGCGACTTTACCACCCCTTGCCTTTCTAGTCTCTTTAACCCTTCCCTCTCCTTTAGCTATACACAAGAGCCTGTCTGCTTAAATAAGCACAAGAGCTGCACTTGTGTCCCTCTGGACTCTCCCTCTACTGGCAAATTGCTAGCGTCTCTGACTTACCTTTTCATATTGCATCTCAAAGAGATGAAGAATTCACTAACCCAGTATGCTCTTGCGCAAACACGGACATGTCAAATCAGAGAGTGCTTTTTCCAATACGGGGAAATAGCAGACAGAGCTACCGTTTCTGAATGTGATTCCTGAAATGAGAGAAAGTTATAATGGATGACCTCTAAGTTCTTTCCATCTTTGAGTCTGTGCTTCATAAGTATCATTTTATTGCAATCTCCACTGCTCAAGTCGCACTCTACTTCACTCTAGCTGTAAACTCCTGTCTTCTCGAAAGGGAGTTCATCTCTCTCTAACCGGTGAAATTCCTTTTCCTCTCCTTGAATTCCTGCTTCATTGTGACACCTTAACTGTATCTCTTTCTCAAAACACTCTTCTCTGTATTCTACTTGCTTACTCTATTTTCCAGTTACCCTTTTGATTTCAATTTTTCATTGACTTCTTGTGATCCTTTATGCAGATTTTATCTAAACTTGAATTTTGTCCATACCTATGTTTGTGACCTTACCAACTCATTTACTTCACTGTACTTCATGATGATGGTGATGGGTGTGGAGAGGATGATCATTTGTATGCATAATTCCACTTCTACAAAGATACTCCACAAATCCTTCATTTCATCATGATTTTTAACCTCTTTCCAGATCCATATCACCATCTTCTGGAGGGGCCCATCAGCACTATAAGAGTACACTTTAAGCTCATGACTGTCACCTCTAACCACACAGGTTTCCCCAGACCATCCAAGATGGCCAATGGCAACCATGCCCAATCTTCAACTAAGCTTAAATGCATTTGGACTTTTCCTTCTTTTACTCCAATTTCAAAACATTTTTTCAGCTCTTGCAAATTCCTTCTTCTTGGTTTCATGCAATTGTTCATATGTAGTTCCACTCTTGCTGTCAGTGCACACAGGCTTAAATACTCATTGCCTTATATGTTAGCTGCGAAGTAAATTCTAAGACAACGCTTACGGCTTCTAATTCTACTCCTCTGCCAGTTCATTTCACAAAGAAGCTTGGAAAGTCTTCTAGCCACTTTACTGTCATGTAACTCACCTGTTAAAAGCCATAAAAGCTTCTGTTGCCTCTCAACACAACATCAAAGTTCTGATGCCACACACACTCGAGGCTCTTCTCCAACTACATCACATTTTCTTCCATTTGCTCGCTGAATGTATGTCCCATTGCGCAGGGATACTTCGCATACAACAGTTTTTCCTTCTAGGATGCTTCAGTTGTTTTTTGCCCAAACTGGACCTCATTAACCTCTCAAATTGCGTATGCATCCATGAGTATGAGTTGGGTCACATTTACCCCTGATCTTTCCTCTGAGATCTTTCCTCAGTAGTCTCACTTTCATGGAAATACTGATCCTCCTAGAAAAATTTCCCGAGAGGGTCCCCAGGACTTCAGAAGCTGATCTCTGCTTTCTTGCATCTGTGTTTGCTGTTTTGCCTCAGTGGAAAAGCCACCTGATGTCTGATGTAGGTGGTTTGCTGCTGACTCTGGATGTCCGTGACCTCTCCAGATTAGGGAAGTTTTCTGGAATAAGTCCCTCCAACATGCCCTGGATGATTAATAAAGTAAAAAGATGATTCAGAAGAAGTTTTTGACATTGTGATTTGATGCATTCATTTTGAAATAAAAATGTGATGTAGCTGTTTTGACATCAAGATGGTACTTTCAGTGTATAAAATCACTGTTTTCCTTGTTGTGTCATTACTAATTAACATATGAAATCAATATCCCTGACTTTTACTGCACCCTAAATACTCACCATGATGCATATCGCCAAACACTGAAAATCAGAGGTTAAAATATTATGTCAAAGCCATGTTTCAATGTCAAAGAGTTTCTGGCATCAAAATGACTGTCAGAGCAGCCAGGTCTAAATGTCATGACACAATTGCAAATTTGGGTGAGCTGGTGAGTGTGGTATGAGAGCTGACAACAAAGATCTGAGAAGAAGGCACTCATGTATTCATGAGCCTCAAGCTTATAAAACAGATCCCCAAGACAGAACCTGACCAGAAGCTAGAGTTCCCAATAAAGAAGTCATTATAGGTCAGCTTGTAAGTCACTGGTCCTCTATAGCGAGGACTGTTCTTCAAGAACTTAAAGTGGATGAAGATAGCAAGCATTAAGATTAAGATACCTGGTTTTAAATCCCAGCTCCGGCTTATAGCTCCAGCATCCTGATATCACAATCCCTAGAAGGTAATGGCGATGGCTAAAGGAATTCAGTTGCTGCCATCCACACAAGAGACCTGATGGAGTTCCCAGTTCCAGACATTGACAAGGCCCATTCGTGTCCATTGTGGACATCTGTGGAATGGACCAGAAGAGAGGCAATCTCTTCCTCTTTCTGTCTGTCTCTTAAGTAATACATATTTTTAAGTGATAAATAATTGGGCTCCTACACAAAGGCTTATGTTTTAGGCAAACCTAAGGAAAAAATATGCATTCCTGTATCCTCCACAGAAGCAAAATTGTAAAGGACATGAGCAGAGCTCATAGCCCCAGTGGCAGGATGTCCAGTTTTGTCAAGGTTGTGTTTTATATTTTTTGAAAGGAAAATTCCTGGCAGACAGCTAGTTTATGTCTCACCCTGCATTATTCCATCTTACTGGTATCTAGTGCAGTATTCTACACCCCATAATTGCTCAGTGTTAACTATTCACAGATGAGTGATTCGGCCTTGTAAATTCTAAAAAGGCTGCTGCAGTTTCAAAGACTAGATCTCCTTTTTCTTTGACAGAAAAAAAATAGTGTGTGGGTGAGGAGGGAATAGTGTGCGTCAAAAGTGTCATTTTCTTGTCCTTTTATTTCACTTGTTCATTGCCTGCTTCCCCCACCTCTTCCCTCCTTAGAATGTAGGCTTCATGAGAACCACGGTATCGCTTCTGATCATTCATCTTGCCCCAGTCCTTGCAGCGGGAAGGGCACATCGAAAATACTCAATAAATACTGATTAAATCAAGGATTATTTTCCCATTAGGTAGATAGGGTATATCTAGAATAACATTCCCAAAAGCAAATGGTTTGGTCCATTCCAAAGCAGCTTTGTGATTAACTATGTTTTTCTCTGGGCCTTTTATTGCCCAGAATCTCTGCCAAGAAAGAAATGCTAAAGCTCCTATCTTTTAAATATGTAGATCCCTGACATTTGGTTGCTTCATGAATTTTGCATTGCATAATGACAAGTGTTTAATTTTATAAACTGCTCCTGTAATAGATCATTTTCAAGGAGAGGCATAATCTGGAAATGCAGTGTAAAGTGCTGTTGCCGAATTAGACAAATGTCTTCCCCGAGCCAGTGATTCTTTCTGTAGTAAATGTTTTCAAGCATTGACGGATTGGAAGCTATGGAAATAGTCTCAACACCCAGCTGGCTGACTGAGTCAGAAATGAGATGGTCCGTGGATGCTTCCCCTTTCCAGCCTGGTGTGTACCAACCCTCAGAATATCTTGGGAGGAAAGGAAACACAAACAACTGACTTGTTTCCTGAGACCCAAATGGCCTTCCTCAATCTGATTTCTAATTCTTTCTCTGTCACCGTGGAGGTTAGAGAGGTAGGAAAAGGAAATCATTGTTTCTGGATTCTAAAAAAGACTTTGGTGCTTATGGTCTACTTTGAGTAGTATATATTCAAATTCTATATGCTATCCCCCCCCCCCCGGCCAATAAAAGTGCTTTGATGAACTCATCTTGATTAGAGACTATAGTCAAAAGAGAAGTCACACCAGTGTGACAAGTATGGGTAGTCCATAATTCAAGTCCTATGCTTCTGTCAATGTTTGACCTCAGCAAACTCACCACCCCTCTCAGTTCCTATCCTTGTCCAAAAAACTGCACTTATAATACTGCTCCCTATTGAACAGAATTCCAATTAGGAACATGGGTATTAACATTCTAAGTGTATATAAATTTAGATAGCAGTAAAATGAAACTGACTTTATATATTAGATATAAAAATTGCATACTATAAGTATTTCAACCAAGATTATCCTTATTGTAAGGATGTTTTGTGGATGCAGCAGGAATCCTGAAAAGAAAACCTGGTGTTACAAGAGTTAAAAACATCAAAATTCATGAACAAACGTTGATTCAATATATTTTGCATGGCTTATAAAGAAAAGAGCTATACCACAAGATACTTGTACTGAGTTAACCACATTTTCTGTCCATCAGCAAGACAGAACCACGTTAAAGACAGAACTGTAGACACAAATCAGGAGACCTGAATCTAAATAGTGGTTGTGAGATGACTATCAGACCTCAGGCACTGGCTAGAAAGACATAAAGAAGTTTATTTAATCCCTAGACAGAGCTATGTAGATTCTGTTACCACTATCCATATTTTGCAAGTGAATGAAGTGCATTATATACAGATTAAGAAACTTGGCCAAGATCAAACAGCTGTACTGAAGTTCAAGTTCAGGACCATATACTTGTGCAGGATTCCACACTACCTCATGCTTAGAAAACTGCCAGCAATTCACTTCACTTAGTTCTTACCTCAGTTTGTGTATAACTAGATCATCTCTAAAGTAATCTTCTGCATCAGAAAGAAAGGGTTATTAAACATGCACTAGACTTAGTGAGCTCCTCTGCTTTCATGACAAAATATACCAGTAATACTTCCTCAGGAAATGAGGAATGAATACAATGTGTTCCAGCCCAGTGCCTTGCACAGCCCAGATCTGAGTACCATGAACAGAAGTGGCCAGGAGTGTTTTGGGTTCATGATTTTTGTGTCAGTATGGAACTCATGTCATCCAGGATTTAGTGACTTCCCAGGCTTCACTGAATGTTTGATGTAGTAGTTAAAACTCCCCTTGTGATGCTACATTCTGTTTCTGAGTGCCTAATCTACTAGTTCAACTTCCTGTTGGTGTCCATTCTGAGAGGCAGTAGCTTAAGCAGTTGGGTTCCTACCAATCTGGGATACCCGGAGTTCCCAGCTCATGCCTTTAGACTGACTCAGTCCTAGCTGCTTCAGGAATTTGTAAAGTAAAGCAAAAGTTGGGTGTTCTCTCGCTCTCTTTCTGCCTTCAGCTCTGTGTGTGTGTGTGTGTGTGTGTGTGTGTGTGCGCGCCCACCTTTAAATAAATTAAATCAATAAACATGCTAAGCTAAATAAATACATTAAATACCATGATCAAGGTCATGTAAAATGTATACATCTCTTTCTAGAATGGAAGACAAGTTTTGTTTCAACTTGCATTTTCCTTCTACTGTGTCTCACTTCTTTCTTAAAATAAAGAAACCTGTTCTTGCTGCTCTGTTGCTGTGTTTATTTTGTCTTTAATTACCAAATTTTAGTTAAATATTTCAAACATTTATTAAATACTGAGCTGTAAGTGTCCCTTAAAGAAAGAAACACAGGAATAGCAATAATCCTTATGGGCCAAAAGTTTACAACCTAATAATATAATGAGGTTATCAAATATGT
Organism: Ochotona princeps; assembly: GCF_030435755.1. Classification (NCBI taxonomy): domain Eukaryota; kingdom Metazoa; phylum Chordata; class Mammalia; order Lagomorpha; family Ochotonidae; genus Ochotona; species Ochotona princeps. The sequence continues at coordinate 52,406,488 of NC_080837.1, forward strand.
AATAAATAAAATGAGACAGATAGAAGTGCTCACAGTACCAGAACTTGTGAGAGCACAAGTAAATAGGAATTAATGCTAACAGGAAAAATAAGAACAGAATATCAGAAAACAGTTTTCAAGTTCCCTTATTCATTTCCATTTGACTTGAAAGTCCACCCTGGCAATATTTCCTCATAAACTCCCTTTTTTTCATTTTATTTAAAAAACAAACTTAAGGAGAAAGAGAAATCTTCCATCCACGGCTTCCCTCCCCAAATGCATATAACAGCTAAGCCTGGGCTGGGTGGAATTCAGGAGCCCAATGCCACATGGGTGGCAGAGACCCAAGTACTTGAACCTACTGCCTCCCAGCATGCACTTTATTGGAAAGCTGTATTGATAACAGAGCTGGGACTCTGATATGAGAGTGGACACCCAAAGCAGTGTCTTAGCCAATGAGCCAAGCACTCACCCAGTCATTGTATGTTATCTTCCTGCTTCTCTCATGTCTAATCCATGCAAACACTGTAACCTTAGAGTTAGTGTTCTCAGTTCCATATTTTTTCTGGGTCAATCCAGACTAGGAAAATGCTTTCTTCTACATTGACTTCAGTATGCAAAATCAGATTCATCTTCTGAATAAATATTTTCTGTGACTTTCTGTTATTTTCTAAAGAGAATAATTCAAAAAGTTTGTGGAAAAAGAAATTTTTTTAAATGTTTGCAAAATAGTTTGATACAAAATTTTGAAAATCTATGCATAGTGTCCCTCATAGTATATATTTTCCATTAGCATTTTAATGCCACTCTATATTCATTAACTGCACTTAATAACCAGACTCACCTATGGAGCTGCTATGAAGATCAAATGTGTAATGAAATATGTGAAAATTATAAATGTGTGATAAAAAATGTGAAATCATAAATCATTCTAAAGGTAATATGTTAATATTACCTTATAGCCATTTTAAGATGTTCATGGGAAAAAGAATGTTCATGGATATCAGAGATAAAAGATGTTTATTTTTGTGCAAAAGCATTTTGAAATCCATTTACAGTCATAATAAAACACATTTTTAAGGAAATTTTTGAAGAACCTTAATATATGCTAACTGAACAGTGTCTGTTCCCTGAACTTATCTTTGGCCTTAGTTTATGGCACTCCTGTTCCTATGATGTTCTGTGTTCTTATTTCTAGCTTTGAAATTCTACTCTATGTATCTCTTGAGACCCAAAAACCACACATACATAAGACATTTTCTGATCTCAGTAAAAATGCCCTGCCACTACACTGAATAATACCAGACTTTCACTCCTAACATTTGAAGTGCATGTTTCACTGCAAGCTGAGTTTTAGAGGTGGCTGAGCCAAGTGTCATAACTTCGTTGGTTGGCTGAAAGATTTTTTAAGGCAAGGGCCATGCCAGTCACCTTTGTAAGATCTATGTGCCTACCAGTGTTTTATATAAAGTAGGCAGCCAATTATCAGTTGAATGGAAGAGTAAAATGGGAGGTTATGTTACTTTGTACTGGAATAATTTCAGTAAAAGCAATGGGAGGAATTTTTCCTCCATCCCTTACTGGACAAAAGAATGCAGAAGAAAATACACAACTGCACAAAATAGCACCATTGTGGTGATTATCATTGGGAGAGGAAAAATCAAAATGGACTGGCCCCAATCCTTCATCTGCCTTTCCAATTCTTATTTTCCAGTACCAGTGAGACCCTGGAAAACCTAAATGACAATCATCCGATTGTGCCATCTTTCTCTCAAATTCAGAATTGGGGGCTATTTTGAAAATCAAAACGAGTAGCTGAAAGTTCTGGCTAAAAGCAGATGTTTTTATATTACCCTGCTAAGTTCTCTCCTGTGCTGTTTGTCTCGAGTAACTAGGGGAGCCAGTTTAAGCAAAATCTTGTAATAGACAGTTAATTCAAATGATGCTACTAAGCAGAAGGCTGGGCCCAAAGAGGGCTGGGACCAGGGTCAAAGCTGAGAGTTTCATTTGTCTGGTGCATCCCAGAGAGCTCGGTCCAGTTGGCCTCCCCAGGCTGGCTGTGACTTAGAAATCAGGCAGGCAGCCAGAAGATATCTGAGCTCTGACTCATGTAAACAGGGAGCAGCGCCAAAGGCCTCCAGTCAGCCCCAGGTGTGCAGACTGCAGATCTGTATTCCCCTTTCACTGACCCCAAGCTGGCACAGCATTATCTACAGGTTCTACCATTACTACTGCCACAACAGTGTCTGAGAACCGTATGTCTCCTTTCCCTGCCCTTGCTTGGAATTCACACAGGGATGAAATGTGTGCCTGGGCAGCCCATGCAATGGGCTTCTCTTTCCCAACCAGGCCTTCTAGATTGATCTCAGCTTTCATTCCCTTATCATATTCCCTTAGAAAATTTAAATGTTTCTCATGTATCCCAGATACTCATTTTCTGTATAACATCTATAAAGTCACTCTGTAAGTCACACCTATAAGATGTGCTGCCTGTCACCTCTGCAGAGCTTAGTTACATAGGCAAGGATAGGCAAGGATGGTGTGCAGTCTGCTTTTATAGAGATAGATAGATAGATAGATAGATAGATAGATAGATAGATATAGATAGATAGATAGATAGATAGATAGATAGATAGATAGATTTGAGTAAAATCTCAAAGATGTATTAAGTTTCTCACCTGGGAACAGGCATTTTATGGAGATTAAAACTTTTACCCAAGCCTCTTTTTGTTGACTTAGGCTGCCTTCCGTTTTCTGCCCTAAGAATCCTAGTACATGGCAGGAGTTAAGACATGGACAGGGCCACAGCAACTTTCCAGGCAGGTGGTCATAACGCGGCAGCTTATAGTTGCCTTGTAAACAAGATAACAGTTGCATAGACATGCATGAGTGTGAAAAGTTTGGATGTTTTCTAGGGTGCCAGAGAGGAGATGAATGATTGGAACTTTTTCACTGAAGCCCAGTGGTCTTAAAACTGATAAGCCCTCTAGCTCCAAACCACCCAAGAGCCCTGCCCTGTGAAATTTCTTATTCTAGGTCACTGTGTCTGAGTCACAAATAGTTCTTGGGGCCTCTGACACTTCTGAGAATGCTGGTGGCAATTATTTTTGCCTAACGCACGTCTACAGAATCTTTAAAGACTTATGACCACCCATAGCCATTGCTCACTTTCCCTATTGGGAGATTAATGGGGCATGTATTGCTTGGTCCAGCTCCTTCCCAAATCCCCAAGGATAACCTCTGTTATCCAAGTCCCCAAGGATAACCTCTGTATAGAAGAATGAGCTGTAAGTCATGGAGACTTGGCAGTCCTGAGCTCCCTGTGATCTCCTCTTTGTCTTTCCCTCTGTGACAGTTGAGTAGACCATCCTGCCATGATATCTGAAGGCTCCAGGAATGGGGTCTGTGCCTTCATCCCAACCTTGCAGCACTGATGGAAAGCTCACTGCCTTAGCCACAGGTACCCTTGGGGATGCATAACGTACTTCCCCTTGGCATTTATTTGCTTATTTATACTTACCACTCCCCATTCTGAAAAGGATATGGTATGATCCTAAAAATATAGTAAAGCATGTAAATTGACAGCAGGGGGAAGAGAACAAAAACAGAAGAAAAAAATCAAAGTAGAGGAAAGACAAACAGAAATGCAGAATGTGAAATTTACACATCTTCTAGAAGTGAAGTACAATTTGAGAGCTTCTGAACAAAGCAGAGGGTGATTAATACAATCTACTATGTAAACATAACACCTTTGCTATAAAGAGACCATATCCTTCCTCACACTGAGATCAGAGAGCAAATGACTTCCTCTGACATATCCCTGAAACAAGCAGAATGCGTTTCATCTGATCCTTGTTGCCCAATTTGGCCTAATCCGAAGGACAGCACAACAGCAAAGCCTAGCTCGACCAGAGCAGCTACCCAAATTATTTGCGAGTAAGAAAAATAAATTTGCAAGTAGATTCTTCAAACCATAATATCCTGATAGGAGAATGCAAGTGTTTAACTGCCTCACTCCCTTATGAGTTGAATTGATCCTATTGAGAAATACGCACGTATTTGCAGATCTTTCAAGCCATTCTGTGTGACCTCTGTATCTTACGGGTGTTTGACTAGAGTTGGGAGAGAGAAAGTTTGAGATCATGTTTTTCCAAGGCTGTATTTTAGGAATAATTATGTTTAATAATAGGCCAAATGATATTTTAGAACATCTAAGGAAAGGTATGTATAGTTCTTGAATATATTTAAGAAATTTTCCAAGTACTTTGGGTAACTTCATCATGAAAAAAATTTTAAAGACAGTGTAAATTTTTATTATAATTTACTGACATTCCTCTTAAGTAAAACTGCTAAAATATACAAAGTACAGAATGAAGCACACACGTTTTCTATTATTTGAAGAAAATTACTTAAGAAGCACAAAATCAATGTACTTAGTTATAGGAAGATGAAGTAATAACAATAAACATAAGGGGCTAGCCACAGTTTTATCTCTTTCAATGCAGGGAGAAAATTTAGAACTGATTCCTTCTTCACCCATCTTACGTTTTCAACACCCCCAACTCACACACACACAGAGACCCCTACGAATGCAGCACAGATTCTTTAGGGGTTGACACATCCTTTTAACATAAGAGAGCCATTAGTAAAGTCTACTTTGAACTGTGACAAGATGCATTGTCAAAATTGCACATGCATGTCTGCCCTTCAAACCAGTGCCTCTAGAAGAAGCCAGACAGTACATATAAAATAACAACAAAACAAAATGGAACGTGCCAGCTTAAATGTGTCTTTGGAACACAGGAGTTTCAGTGTTTTGTTCAGAAATGTTTCATCCTAGGCAAAGTGTGTAATTAGGAAAGACACATTAGAATGATAGTAAACAAAGCAAAATAGCTCTGCTTACAATGAACCATGGGCACAGTTAATCTACTTCATGGACAATCAACCTTGGCAGGAAATGAAGAATTGCCTCTGTTTAAAATCGCATGCAAACTTATACAAAGACCTGCAATCATACAGGTATAAATGGAAGCCAGTTGCATGCAACTTCATTCAAGAAGCGTCTAAATTGCAATGTCTTTCTCCAAATCCAATTCAAATGTGTTCATCACTAATATCTTTTTCTGTCTCTGTTCTAAATGTAGCTATAATAACTAGAGCTGGTTCAGTGGTCATCACATTAATCAAAGTACAAGAGATAAAAATGGGATTCATTTCTTGTACTACAATTTAAAATACAGATTAACAACAACCAAAAAAGCTCCTCTAAATCCCTCATGAATTTCAGCAGTTCAGAAATATGCAGAATGCTTGAAAGCAATAAAAGAAATAACCTAAGAAAATTAAGCAAAATGAATTTGCAATTAGTTTGTGAAATTGCGATAAATGCATTTTGAAAGCAAAGAGTAAAATGTAACTTTCTTCAGTATAATTTGAATTTGCCTTTTGTGCTTAATATAGTTCACTTATAATTAGATGAAGATTTTGTTCTGGTTTGAAACATTCAAAGTTCCATCTTGAGATTGCTATGTACTATGTACACAGAACTTTTCAGCAAGAAAGTCTGCTGCTGCTGCTGCTGCTGCCACTTTGCTTTGACAGCCTTTATCCCAGTTTTATAGAAATGAAAGACTGAAAGAACACAGCTGGTTTGAACAATAGAGCATGTTCAACATTAGGCCAAACACTTTAGATATTGCAAAATATTGCAGCCTATATTTATAGCTCTTAGCAGGTTTTTGAAATTCATGCTGATACTGCCTTACTCCTGCTTGTTGGACCAAATTGCCATTTAATGATTAATTATCTTAAAATGAGAGAAGAGACAATAAGTTACTTTCAAAGGCAATGGCGCTTAGAACTAACCTCTTGGCTGTATCAAAACAGCAATGACTGGAAACCCGTTCTAAAGTATTTCAAGCTGTCTTTAAAATTCAAGATCATTCTAGTTATTGAGAGAGTTTAATGTACTTTTATATTGATCTGTCCTACTTGTTCCTAAAGAAAAGGAATATCCTACCTTTAATGACTTCTCTATAATGAATTTGTGCACCAACTAAAATGTCAGCAGCTTCCAGAAAAGTGGCCATGGGAAAACAGGAGAAGGGACTAGGTCACTGCCTACACTCTGCCTAGTGTCCTTCTGTGGCAATTATTTTTAATATAATTCTCTTTTTTAAAAATATGATTTTCTACCTTTGGGGAGTACTAGCAGTGGCTCATATCTTGCACATTAAAAAGCAAAAGCAGTAAGAAGAAGTGAGCTCTGCTTATAAATTTAACAACTGTAAGCTAAGTCAGGGAAAATATTGAATGGCAATGTGATTTTTAAAAGTTTATCAAACGCTTGTGTGCTTCAAAGCCTAGCTTCAATGCTACCAGACTCTTCCAGCCCAAAGTGTATATCCCCTAAGTTCCCAGATTTGTTGAATTCCTTGTCATTTAACCTAAATGCTCTCTGAGTGAGATTCTTGAGTATGTACAGTTTTTCTTCTGATTTAATAATCATGATGATGATTTTGATGATGACAGTGATTATTTAATGAATGCACCAAGTAAAAGATTATGTATTTTTATATATTTATGATCTTTATTTCAGTTTTATATTGACATATAACACCACCTCAAAAGTGAATGGCCTATTATTTTTCACACTTTGGAGGCCTAGGTATGTGGTTCTGTGCTGCTTTTATCTGGGTCCACCCAAACATTGACTGTCCTTAAATAATTTGAATGAGGATAGAGAATTCACAATGACTTGAGTCACATGTATGAACTTTCGGTCAGCTGAGGATTTTCCAATTTGTAGATTATGTCCTTTCTACCATAGCTTTTTGCTAACAGAAAAAGTGTTTTACATGGTTGCCTTCCCTTAACCTTGAACAGTGGCTAGCAAAATAGCTACTTGAGCCAGATTTGCCAATTGATGGAAACTGCTAAGCCCCTGTTAACTTTTGAGCAAAATACCTCTGTAGTATTTTTCATGGGCCCCAGGCTGTTTTAGCAGATTCTTCCGAGGAGAGTAGGGTTTGGTAAAGTCATGCATTCCACATAAGGGGATCTTCCATTCTTTCAGAACCAGAGGACTCTGACTGAGAACACAGAAACTTCCTTGGAGAACACACTCAAAGTTGCCTGTAGTTGAAAATTTCCTAAGAATATTAAAGAAAATACCCCTTACTCATTGATTCTTATATAAAAATCTTAGAGGTGTGGGGCTAAAAGTCTAAGAGTTATAAAGTACCTTCATTATCCCCCAAGGTTGATCTGTCAGAGAGAATTCATGAACACTTCTGAACAGCCTCCTCCAGGCTGTTCAGAAGTTTACACTTTACTTGTCCACACAAAGCACAATTTGGAGACAAGTTGTGATCTTACTATACAAACTAGAGAGCTATTTCACCAGATTTATTCTTGGGAGTCATAGAAACAAGTCAAACAGTAATTGGGTATCACCCGTACACTTGGTAGTAATTGGCAACAGTGCTATAATATGGGCAGTCACTGATCTTAGAAATAAGAGAGGACAATAAAGCTGTCAATGTGTGTGTGCGCACACACACACACACACACACACACACACACACACACACACACACTGCCATGAGTATCAGATAAGAAGGAAAATTATTCCAGGTCCTGAACTCAGGTTGTATATAGAAAAAGCTAATCAACCACAAAACTGGAACTGTCATTGGGATGCAGTAAGCTAAGTTTCCTGCAATGTTGGCACCCCATATCTGAGTGCCAGTTCAAGTCCCAACTGCACTGCTCCTAACAGTTTCATCTTAATGTGCCTGGTAAGGCAGTAGAATATTTCTCAAGTACTTGCGTCCTTGCATTAATGTGGGAAACCTGGATGGAGTTATTAGCTCCTGGATTTGGCTTGAACTCACACCAGCCACTTTAGCTATTTGAGGAATGAACCAGCAAATGGAAAATCAATCTCTCTCTCTCTCTCTCTCTCTCTCTCTCTTTCTCTCTCTCTCTCCCCATCATTGTGCCATTATGCCTTTCGTATAACAAATAAATATTTTTTAAAAGATTTGACAGACAGTGTTAGAGAGAGATCTTCAATCTGCTGGTTCACTCCCTAATGGCTACAAAGGCTGGAGCTAAATGGGTCCAAAGCCAGAAACCAACAGCTTCCTCCAGGTCTCCCATGTGAGTAGAAGGTACACAAACATTTGGATCACTTCCCAATGCTTTCCCAGGTACACTAACAAGGAACTGAATTAGAAGTGCAGCAGCCAGGACTCAAACCAGCCCCTATATGGGATGCCAGCATTGCAGGTAGAAACTTTACCCACTACACAACAATGCTGGCCTAAAGGCAGGAGATGGCATTTGTAACAGTAAATTGAAGATGTACATGATTGTTCAAATAAAAATAACTAACAGATTTCATCTTCTATTTTATTTTTATTAGGACTTTGAGAATAATCATTCTTTCTGCCTTTTTATTGTTTGATAGTACCTGATAATATAGAAATGTCTCACTGCCACTCTTTTTTGTTTCTTTGAGAGACCTTTGCTTTGAACCATAGCCTTTCCCCCCTGCTCTATGAATCATAACATCCTTACTCTAGACCACATTCATTTTTCCAATTCCCAACCTACACCCGCTTTTCTTGACAAAACACTGTGAGGGTAGGACTGTGTCTTCATTTCTGTATTCCAAATATTAAATGATTCATAGGAATAAATAAGAAGCTTTAAATAAATGTTTCTTGAGCTTTTAATTACTTTTATTACATTCATTGATTTATTTTTTGAGAGGCAGATAGAGAAAAACAGACACACTGAGATAGACAGAGCTCCCACCTATGGGTCTCTCCATAAATACTCTCGCAGCGAAGGCTGACTCCGGGGCGGGGAATTGAGTCTAGGTCTCCCACATGAGTAACAGGACCCAACCTCTTGAACAATCATCATTGCCTTTCAGTATCTGAATCAACAGGAAGCAGAACTGGAGGTCTAACTCAGGTACTCATGTGTGGGACAAAGCATCCTGACCAGTCTTAACTGCTAGGAAAAATGCCGACTCCAAATTTAAGCCTTCTAGAAACCTCTGTAAAGCAACTCTAGTGAAAGAAATGTTAGAGTATGAATAGACCTCTAATAGCAAGAGATGAAATTCAAAATTCCCCAGATATACAAAGTAGACTCTTAGATATAACATGGTACCAGGGTGTAACAAAATGAGTAAACTTATTTTTCTAGGAATTCTGTCGTGCTGTGATCAAAATGGTGGAAGTCAGATTTTGTTTGGTAGTTTTTTTCATTTGACTAAAATCTGTTTCTGTTCTTGGTCTGTAGGTCCTCCATATTTCAGAATATCCTACATAATAGTTGATATCATATTTGACACAGAAACCATATTGAATTATTTGATTAGTCAAAGAAGGGAATATATATAGTATCAGAATGTTGATACTGTAGAACGAAGTATCAGACTACAGTCTGTGAAAATCAAAGTGCTAAAGGCTAAAAAATGCACATTTATGGTGTTCAACTCTACAGTTTATTGAAAAAATTAATAGTAATTTTTAAACCTAATTTATTCCACATTTATTCATTCCAAAAACTAAGGTCTTTAAACACTATCAGGTTTTACTCATCAGTCTCGATGCTGTTGTTCACATAAGAGCATCATCACATCATTCACTCACTGATTGAAGGAATAACTTAGTTGAATTATCTTCCCTGTTTGATTTAAGTGGGGGAAACGATGCACACCATTTCTGTTTATTTTATGCACAAAGCATAGTAATATAGTAATCCTACAAACTGTGAAATAGAGGTATATTTTAAAGACTGAATGTCATTTTTTTGGAATTAAAGAAAATCACGAGGCAGAAATCCATGCTAAAATAAGGTTAAATACCACTTTCAGTAAAGCACATCCTTTCTTAAATCTCAAAATACAGACAGATTTGCTTTAATATGAGCATGCATTTTCAATGCCATTCCCTTTGCTTTCATTGTTTCTTGGTTCTTGACCACTCTCTGTCTTCAACAACAACAAAAGATTAAACAAGACCTTTTCTGAGAAACATTACCTCCCTTTCACTCTGTTCAAAAATAGTCCACTATTTTCTTCTTGGCCCCATTTTATGTCTTACATAATTTTATGACAGAACTTTATTAATGAACTTGTTCCTTCACTCAACAGTTTGGCATCCTGTTTGGCAGTAGAAAAACATGAAAAAAAATGCCATGCCAGGTGCTATGATTGTCTCTCTGTCTCTCCCAAATCTAATCACTTTGAAGTATAAAGAAATGTCTAAATGAGTGAATCCAAAAAAGCGAAAAATGTTGTGAAGCCACTGCCTTGTCTATAAGGCTTCTACCTGCTTAAATTAGGTACCTTTTTCTTCCTCTTCTCTAAAGTCAGCACTCGCCCTCCTTCCCTTCCTGTGATCCAAGTAAACTTTAATTATCCATGCATAAAGCCATTCCCACTATTTCCTTTACCCTAACATCCAGCATCTCTCCTGTTTTCCAAGACAGAAAGTATTATTTACAATTCCCTTTTCTCCCTATTCTTCCTTTTACATGCAGAAAGCACCTGAAAACTGCTAATTGTTTCCTCTGGATTCCCAGTTGTTTACAGCACTTTTTTCAAAATCCGCTGGTTCTCAGTTTCCTTTTTATCATCTGTGTGTGCTTTACCTCTAGCATCTTCACTGGTGGTGATCTATCCTCCAAAGATATTCATTTTATGTCATATGCCAGAATTGTCTCACTATAATGCAAATCAGATCATTTATCACTCACTTTTCTTCATTAAAAGTTATGGATTTTTTTCATACTTTTATAGAGGTTGAAGCCATTCTAATAGCACATAAGACTTTGTTAGCGTTGGCGTTTTTAAAGTTTCCTGTTATTATAGACTGCTTTACTGCTTTCAACTGAAGAATATATCCTCAGATGACTAGCACTGATTTTAGGAGAACATTATTGTGGGACATTGAAATCTCACATGTCATGTACCATGCTGCTTAGAAAACTAGAAAAGGAGTGGAGTGGGTGAAGGAGAAGTATTTTATAAAGTTGTGACCATGGAAAAAGTGGTTCTTTTCCTCTAGACTTGGATACTGCAATCACCATAACAGGATTCAGAAAATAATGAACATCACAAGTGAGTTGAGACAACTTCTGAAAATTGTCCTTCCTTCTAAAGTGTTCAGAGTTTAGGTAGAAGGCTTCGATAATACCTGGAACCAAACTGTGTAGAAATTAGAGAAGATGCTAGAATAATCTAAGATTCTCATTTCACAGGGGAGAGCATTCAAACCCAGAATACTTTGAGTTTTGTCCTAGTTCACACAACTAGTAAATGTCCTTTCCCTTCAACTAAAAATTAAAGGAGATAAAATTTGTATCAGACAATAGATTCACTTATGCATTTTTATGAGAGCAAATTCACCTGTATGCCAGGGCTTCTGTTCCAATGTGGTTTCATTGCTAAAACTCACCTCTTATTTTACATTTTCAATTAGACACAAGGTGAAATGTCTCTTTATGGAAATCTTGACTCACTTTTACCTGTCGCTGTGGGTGTATTTAAGTGTATGAAGTTATAAAAAGATATGAAATATGAATATAATCTAGTTTAATTATTTCCATCCTCCAAAGACTGATTGCAGTTGGATGTCAGTGAAATCTCCAGTGGTTGAGCTTCATCCTTAGAAAAATTGTGAGTGGAATAAAAGGCTAGAAGAAAGGAAGCCAGTGAGGACTACTGATTTGTTGCACCAATCAGAACATATGTCCGTAATGAAAAAACTGCATCCCCAGGTACCATCAATGTTTCACAATAACAATTTTGGTAAAGTTAAACCAAGCCAAGTTCAGTCATATAGAACCCTGAGCTACTTTTTATATGAAACAGAACTTAAAATACTTTTATTTGATAACCTAATGTATTTTCTGTATTTCCTTTTACAGTAACCAGGAGCTAAATTGCTTAGCAAATGAATTACACTTGTACTAGAGACAGTGTCTGCTGAGGTGCAATTCTTTGATCAGTGTATGATAATTTCCACATGAATTTTAAACATTCATGTTTGCATTTTCATTACATTTTGATCCCTCATGCTTCCATGCTCAACAGCAGAAGTCAAAATGTTCCAAAAGTCTGAAAGACCCATACTCTGACCAATATCTTCCACAACTCAGCCTGAGAGGGAGTCGGTTTGATTTGGAGAGGGCAAGGAGGTCCACTGTCTGTTTTCCCTTGCATGCATTATTTTCCCCACCAATATTTATTTAGGCCTCAACTAACATCAAAAAAATATTTTTCTAAAAATGTGCTCCAGGACCACCTGAAGTCTCAGTCCCATCATGGTGGTCGGCCAGCTCACCAGAGACGGGTTCACTCCACGAGACATCTAAAGAGAAAGGCATTTATTCTATCAATTAAGATACCTGCATCTCAAGTTCTTGCTGGTGAGATCCTGATTGGTGGCAGTGATGGCTCAAGTGATTAGGATCCTGCCACCCAAGTGAGGATTCCCAGCAACCACTGACCCCAGCCCTAACCAAAATTGGCCGTTACATGCATTTGGAAAGTAAACCATTGAATGGAAAATTAATCTCTCTTTCTCCTGTCTTTGTTTATGCCCCTTTTATTGTAATACTATTTTCTTGTTTCTACTTCCCATGGTTTTTCTATTTCCTGTGCTGCATGCCTTCTCTTCCTTCTGTTTCAACTGAATCTTACTACATGCACATACACTAACCACTATCTGTATCCCCATGTTCAAGCAAGGTCAGGCCTGGAAAGATGAATTTTATGGATATGCCAGCTCATAAATGTTAACACAAGACTCTAGTAACAGAAATGGCCACATGACTTAACCAGGAAGAAATTTGTCATATGGAGCTATCTATGTCCAAAGTACGGGGTTGGGAAAGTAGGAGGTGTCACTGCTCAGCTGTAGTCTGAGCTCCATATTTGGGAATAAACTCATCTATCAGGACTTACTGCTGACTTAAGATGGCAACTGGTTTGAGTCAAAAAACAGTTTGTCTTCAGATATTAAAATGACTTGAGCTTTATGTGCATGCTCGCCATGACCTATCACCTAGGTACAATGAAAGCATAGTCATATCTGCTTTACATGTCTCTCCTCTTAAACTGTATATTTTTACTAATTTTTGGTGTTTGTTTTACTTTCAAGGTTCCTTTCCTTACTTTTTAGTGTAGTCATTCATGTTTTCAATTTTAAAAAAACACTGAAAGGTCAACAGTAGGTAGCATAATTCCTTAGCTTATGTGACTTTGTGAGAGACGGAGCATCTAGAGTGTCCTTCCCTGTGTTTGTGACACAGCTTCACTAGGTTGTGAACTGGCTGCACTGTAAACAAATGTAAAATCTGTCATTGTGGTCTCCAAGTATTGTGGGCTGTCATGGAATACAAGACTTAAGAGAAAGAATCCTAATTCTATCAATTCTCACTTCTCCTGAGGGACATCAGTATTCTAGATTTCCAGCCTGTTTTTCTAAATTCACTTTTTACTGGGAAGAATTTTAGAAACAGAGCCTCTAAAATTTTATCCATTTCCTAATAGGAGTTGCTTGGCTTACAATAATTCACAGAATGAAAGAACATTTCCTTCAAATATATAACCATATTTTTAATAAAGGAAGAGTAATAAATGTGCTCCATACTATTCATTTTTTAAGTGGGAAAAACAGTATTTACTTTACAAGGTTATCATGAAAGTTAAATATTAAATTAAAATGGCAGAATTCAGCATTTTGTGTGGCATATAAAAGTATTCTTTAATGCCAACTATTATTATTGGCTGAAGCATCTATATATATAACAAATAACAATTTTCAATAATTTATGTCTTAAACTCAAAGTGGATACATGATGTGTTTTCATTTGGATATCAAAAAGCTAGGTGATTGACCTAATTTTTCACTTTTCACTGACGTAGTGTCGCATCATATAGACCCAGCCAGAATGGACTATTTACTCCAAAACAGCTGAGCCCAGACACTTGACCTATCAGGCTCCATATCAAAAGAAACAGCAAAAAGTTTAGAGTTAAGCCAATTTGTCTTTTAAGCATTCACAACCATTAAAGAACCGTAACAGAGGCACACCATCACCTCTCTGTTTTTCAGTCAGCTAGTGGGATGGTTGGCTCTGCTTCCATTGAGGAAGATACAAAAGTTGCTTAGAAGTTAATGGATTGTGAAATTCCTCTCATTGCAGTGTGGTTCATATTCCCAAATGAGACAGTGTTGCAACTTAAGTCTCAGGTTTATTTCAAAAAGGAATTTATTCAACAGTTTTAGCTCTGTTAAGCAAAAAATATTAACATTAACGAAAATGTTCAAGGCTTCCATAACACAAACTGTGTTCTCAGTGACAGCAAGAAGGTGTTGGACAAAGTCTAATTCTGCAATTACTAGCCATGTGACATTCCTTCCTTCTTTCCCCGCACAGACACACAAACACACACCAAGCTAGATCTGGATGGCAAATAGGCTCTCATCAATTGGAAGTATCTTCTTTGTATGCTAAATTAGGAAGGATTATAAGCCTGAATAAGGGTTCATTAGGACAAAATTTTCATGAGTTATGACTGCTGATATCTGACACGAAAGAAGAAATTGGAGTTGCTCTAAAATCTATTCCGCTGACTAAAATTTTTTAACAGTTCACTTTTATGAATATTTATTTGTTTTTATTTGAAAGCAGATTTTTATAGAGTGAGAAGGAAAGACAGAGAGAAGGTCTTTTATTTACAGGTTCACTCCCCACATGGCTCTAATGGCCAGAGCTAAGCTTGTCCGAAGATGGGAGTCAGCAACTTCTTCTGGGTCTCCCACGTGTGTGCTGGATAATTAGAAAGCTATATAAGAAGATCATTTTGTTCCACACATGGAAAAGGAAGAACAACCCAGATCCATATAACAGAGAAATAGATATTTCAGGTTTTCGACAAGAAAGTATTAGCTAAAAAAATCCCTCGTGTCATGTACGTGCAATGGTTGAGTGATTTGGGGGACTCCTGTGTATGAAATTGAAAGACCTGAGCCTTATAAGCCATCATTCTGGAATGATCCAAAATGACCCTGGACATGTCACCACTCCCCTTCTATTTTTCCAAGATGGACACCCTGTATCCAAGGACCAAAGGAGTTCGGGAAGGGATTTGACCAGTGAAAAACACCACACAACTGTATCTGTGTGCAGCTTGTTTGCTGTCATATTGTGTAGCAGTGAGCATTAGCCACAACTTCATTGGAACCAAATTTCAGATTCATCTTGGCTGAATAGGGAATTCAGATCTAATACTTTAAACAGGCTGCATAAACCCCATGGGTGGACACAAATGGAAAATTCAGATTTCATGAAAGAAAAGTAAGAGACATGTAAAAATAATTGCTAGGGCTTACACTACAACTATAACTTTGAGAAAGGTTCCACCGTTCAGTTTCAGTAATTACTAAAATTAGCCCCAAATGACTGTTCATATGTTTCAATTATCTTTGGCTAATAATACCCTATCCCAGGTCTCTGCTCCTGGCACCTTGTAAGATGGCCTCATTCAATCAGTTTTTCATGGTGGGAACCTTGGTCTCAGCAATTAATCTCTTTTCTCTAAAACTCACCATAATCATTCTGCGTACTCTTATATCTCCCACATCAAACTGCCCTCTAGCATTATGTTGGAATGCTGGGTTCAGAACTGTTGTGTGGATGTGCAAAGAAAAATGAACAGCAGAATGTAAACAATGGTTAATTTGTTTCAGTTGAGGAAAGTCAACTAGAAGATATTAAATCTGAAAAATAAACCTCAAGTCCAGAAGGGCCAGGGTTTCATGTAACATAATTCATTACATAGAGATTCACATATGAATGTGGAAAAACTCTATAGAAGATGTTAATCATACTCTGTGTTGGGGAAAGATTACTGACATCTGAGAGATGGTAAAACAGGTGAAAGGTTTCACTTGCATGCAATTGTGGATTAGCAATTCCTGCATCTGTTTCTCAGTGATATTGCCTGAATTGCCTTAAGAGAACTCAACTCAACATGCGTTAAATCTCCATGCTTTGTGTACATCCTCAAAGTAGTAGAAGAAAAGAACATACCAACAAAGAAATTGAATGGTTTTCAAACAAAAATACTGATTTTTACGTACACTCCAGAGTCTTTCTATGACATCAACCTCTTTTGCTGTCTGCTCTGTAAAAATCATTATCTCTATTCTGCCTTGCATTTGCACTGAAAGTAAATCAACCCCATTCTCTTTAGGATTCCCTATATCTCTTTCCCGCTTTTTCCTCTTCCACTAAAACCCTTTAATAATTATAACGTTTACTAATACTGAGAAGTATTTTCAGGAATCCCAGCTTCCTTTCCTTCAACCTTTTCTTTCCTGTTGATATCTCCTCTGGTCCTTATTCCATCCCATCCTCCTAGCATTTCCACATTTTTCTATCAAAGCCTTAGAATGTTGCTGATATTTGGCACTGCTTGTGACACCCACATTCCACTCTGGCTCTCTTGCTCTCCTGCTCACACCGTGTCTCCCATTTCCCCCTCTCTTTCAAATAAAAAGAAAAACAATGTTTCAAAATTTACAGATTAATTTTAGAATTAATCTGATCGACTCTTCTTCAACAATTAATTCATAAGGCTTCAAATGCCCTCTATCCTGGGGGCATTTGAATTCTTGCAGATTCCAAAGTGTTAAGCAAAACGAATAAATCTTTCCAAGAAGATTTTGAGAATAAGCCTTCTCAAGGCCCCCTGAGAATTCATCTGGGTTTTCAAATCCATTATTCAGAATATTTCCCAACTGTTGAGGTGGCTTCTGTAATTTCCTGGTCCTCACGTGGATGCTAGCCTGTGTTTTTTCTGGGTGATATTCTCTCATCGTAACCAGAATCTCCAGGACACTCCAGCAGTACCAGGACTTAAAAAAAAAAAAAAAAAAGAAAACTATTGTCTGGAGGACTTGGGAATGAAAGAGTTAGTATTCTTAAATTCCTGTCATTTCAGTTAATGGATCTTAACTGAAATCTGAGCTGGAGACCAGCCACCTGCTCTCAGACTGACCACTTTTCTGTGGAATCCTGGGTGGTCTGCCTAAGCAGCTTCCTAGCGCCCTGAGGAGGCTGCAGCCCTGAGAAGAATCCAATGCAACAATGAACACAAGAATAATGAATAGTGCTTCCTGCCCTCAGGTAGAGGCAGGGTCGGCAGCAGGGTGCTGGAAGAAAAGCAAACAGCTGGATATTAGATTGCAACGTGAAGGAAAGCCACTTAGGTGTTAGATTTGATACTATTCTAGTGATTCAAGAACAGAATCAAAGCACATTCTTGACCAGAAAAACGAAAAGTTGTGCTGTTACTATTGTTTGCATTATTTTGTTCATGTTTTAAACCTGTTAGCTCTGTCTTCTCTATTATCAGAAATGGTATAGTAACTATTTCATAGAACACTTACAATTTTAAGGAAAAGAAGAATTGAATCTTCAAGCCTTAATACTGGAGAGAGAGATATAGATATACACGTAGATGTGCTTCTCAGCACAGGGTTTGAGATTTTGCAAGTTTACAGCAAGTAGTGCAGGCCTTGGTGAGTGAGTTCAGAGTTTTTTATTGAGTTGCTTCTCTGGTATTTATAAGAACCACAATTGTTCATGACATTAGTTTGTTGCCAGATTAGTCACTGAAGAAATTAGATGGAAAGTTGAGAGTGCAGGTGTAAATTTTATGCTGGAAATCACATTTAAAGACACAGAGAACTCTGGATATATAGAGGACAATTGTGTTTGTTTTGGCTGGCTTTACATATTTGTACCCCATTCACAAAATGATCGTGCATAAGACGCAGGTATTCCTAAAAGAGCACATGTTCAGTAGATACTTCTAGATTCAAACATGGCTTTACTACTTTGAGGCTGGTGAAGTAATTAGGAATGCTTAAGTCTTCATTTATTCATCAATAAAAAGGAGTTGGATAGTCCTCAGATCTTGAACATTTGTATATAAAAAGTCATTAAACAGGAGAAACATCTCTCTTTTGACCTGACCCTTAGTTCCATTGCTGTTAGCTCAGCTGCAAATTAACATACACTGGGCTCCCAGAGCTTAAACTTCTGTGTAAAGAGGGAATTGTAACATAGTGAACAGAAAGGGGTGACTCCCAGGGAACATAGAAGTCACTCTCATTGCTATGACAAAGTGTATGCCTTGTCTCTCAGGACTGTCCTCCCAAAGACACAGAGTGGTTAAGAGAGAAGGATCTTGGGCCCGGCAGCGTGGCCTAGCAGCTAAAGTCCTCACCTTGAAAGCCCCGGGATCCCATATGGGGACCGGTTCTAATCCTGGCAGCTCCACTTCCCATCCAGCTCCCTGCTTGTGGCCTGGAAAAGCAGTCGAGGATGGCCCAATGCTTTGGGACACTGCACCCGCGTGGGAGACCTGGAAGAGGTTCCAGGTTCCCGGCTTCAGATCGGCACGCATCGGCCCGTTGCAGCTCACTTGGGGAGTGAATCATCGGACGGAAGATCTTCCTTTCTGTCTCTCCTCTGTGTATATCTGGCTGTAATAAAATGAATAAATCTTTTTAAAAAAAGAGAGAGAGAAGGATCTTACAGCATGACTCAAAATTGGTAGTTGATTGGGCATACATTTGATTCAGCATTTAATAACGCCTCTTAGAACAGCCTCACATCTCATATCCAAGTACTTTATTGAAATCCAAGTTCCTCTGCTTCAGATCCAGCTTCTTACTAATGGGAACCCCAAGCAACAGCAAATGATGGTTCAAGTACTCATGTGTCCACAACCCAAGAGGATTAAGTTGCTGGTTCCTGGCTCCTGACTTCAGCCTGACCCAATCCTGGCTGTTGCAAGCATCTGGGGAGTAGACCATGGGATGAAAGTGTTTCTCTCTCTCTCTCTCTTTCTCTCTCTCTCTCTCGCTCTCTCTCTCTCTCATAAAATGAAATCAAATACTAGAACTTTAAGCACTGTTTGAAGGTGTAATGTAAAGCCAGATAAGTGGTCACATCCCAATAACACCAGTCCTAGTTTTGTAGTCTTTGGTCCGCTACAATACAGCTCTCATTCTGTTTTTCTCATTTGGAAAATGGAGATGGCAATGTTCACTTGAACAAGCTCTGTTGAGTTTGCTTGAAAGTGTACATGACATTTTTAGACAGTGCTCAGCATATAGTGTTTCTAAAAAGGCTGTATATGCTTGCATTTCATATATATAGGTTTATATTTTCATATATTACATGCAAAGATAATTCCAGAAGTTTGTGGAGATTAGAATTATAAGCTAATTTTAGTGTAAAAAAACTTTGAAATTCATACGTAGTATGTTTCACATGCATTTCCCAAGAACTCTTTGAAGAACTTTCCCCATCTTGATCATTAACTCAATGATAAACCTGATTAACAAAAATTTGTATAAAAATACATTTATTTGGCATTGAAGAAACATGAAGAATAGAGATTTTATGTTTTACAGAAGAGGGGACTTTGACATGAGAAAAAATTGATAAGCATAATGCAAAGGAAACTTGTCATAAGTGGTCAGCCGCTAGGAATTGCTCCATGGTAGAATTCATATTGAATGTTACTGGTGTGGATCCTGGAGTTTCCCCCAAACCCTGATCCCAGTGATCATGTCTCTGTGCATTCACATATGACAGATATCAAAGTTCATGGGGAAAAAAATAACCATAATATGTATTTTCCACAAACTTTTTGAGGTACCCATGATTTGCTGTTTAATTTCTCACAAATCCTCCTGAGTGAATGCTCCAAACATCCAGGAGTCTTATCTGTCTTATCCAGTTCTGAATCTCCAAAGCCTAGAGCGGTGACCCACGTGTAGCAGATACTCAGAACATTCCCCTCAATAAACTATCTACATACTCATTTTGCTCACTGTTCCTGGTCTGTTTCTCCTCCTGCTAAGATGTAAGCTTCATTGTCAGTAAGCACTACTTGGTTCATAGCTGTGTCCCATGTGCCTAATACAGTGTCAGGCACATTGTAAGGAGCTTCATAAATGTCTTTAGAATGATGACTGAAGGAGATAGTGGGAGCGATTTTAAAAACATTAAAGTTTCAATCATCCAGGCTACTCAAGCAGCTTCTTAACCTTTAGCTTCAAATGGAGGCTTCACAAAAAATTAACTTCTGCTGCCCCTTAAATGCAGAGCATTCAGCTAAATCACCAGACCTTTCGGGAGTTGCTGAGAAGATGAAGACAGGGGAAAAAATTCAGTTCCATATCCAAGGTTGCAAAGGCTGTTCCACATTCATCCGAACTCACGCTCTCCTACACTGGTTTGTCAAATCCTTTATTTAAATATCTCATTATCTAAGACAATTTTGTACTTACTGTCATGAAGGCTTATGAAACCTGCAAACCTGTCTTGCTGGAACGGGTACAATTTAAGCCAGTGATTGTTCAAGAGAGAAAGAAAAGGTGAAGAATGGCACCATTGTGAAGATTAGAGCAGGAAAGTAGACAGCCCTGGGAGCTAACCTCTGTTCTCCAGGGTATTTGTTTAGGCGCCTCAGACAATGCATGTAGCCTAAAGAAAGAGGGAGAAAAATTGTAAGTCTTCATGTATAATTTTTGTTGTTATATCTAAACTGATAGTTGAGGGCTAGGAGCTGAAACAATATTTTATAGAAGTATCATGTTGAAGTTTTTGCAGGTTTCAAAATATTTAAATATGTAAATTTCAATGGAGAGATGTTCAGATTTTTTGATAGTCTAATGATTTTAAGCATCTCATTTCTAGTCACACACTGACAAAAGATGTTCAGATTGCAGTGTGAGATGGTTTCTATGGTTACAGTTGTTTCCTAGCATTTTAGTGACATCTTTTGTGAGCATTGGCTGCTTCACTTATTTGTCACTAATGTATGTGTAGAGCTATAGTTAATAGCCTTGGGCGGACAATTTTTTTTTTCTGAATGGCTGTATTGTTTTTTAGCAGCATTTTTCAATAAGGTGACAATGCATTAGAATACTAATGGTATGTATGGTATTTTAAGATGTCAAGTTTTCAATAAAATGATAATGAAAATTTTGCATTTCATTTAATAGTTAAATATTCATGAATTTTCACAGCATGATGAACTGAGTGAAAAATAAAGAAACTGTATAATGTATAATACTAAACATCATAAATTAAGTTTCTTTTCATAAAAGCTATTCAAGAGTGTTTAATATATGGTTCTTCATGGATTTAGACCAATCTGAGCTAAATTAAAGTCATCTGAAAAGGAAACTTGTTTAAACCAATTTAACATATTTTAACACAGCATGTTTACAATGTAACAATATAAGCCAAAATGACATATTACAGACAATATATACACTATATGAAAATTATAATGACTAGGGGGATGTAATCATCAGGCAAGATTATTTTGAAGAAAGCAATTGTGAAATGGGAGGTGGAGCGGTACATGGAAGTGGAGCCAGGTGGCACAGCTCTGAGAAGTAGGATGCAAGCAAGTTCTGTCCAGTTGTGATCCAGTTGAGGCATTCTGAGGAAACAAGGAGTAAACACCATGTCTTCTTTCTTGTTTTGGATTAATCCAGGCCTAAAGCAAGCGTTTAGGGTAAGGAAAAATCTTTACTCTGCTATAAGGTATTATTATATGGATATTATTATGTATGTTCTTAATCACAGATCTGTCTGTATATAAGATCTATATTTGTTTCTATTTAGAACATGTAAAGAAAGGCAAATTAACAGAATTATAAGCAAATCAAATATCCTTAGAAGAATTACAAACTGTATCAAGAAGAGAAAAGATTGTCTGGTCTAGGAAATCAAACCTCATAACTATGAAGAATACACAATATGTTTCCTAATGATAACAAATGTCCTGAAACCAAAGATTAAATGTGCATATTTAATCTCTTATATCTATGGGTTAAAACCTCCACATTGCCAAGCTAGCAATAATAAAACTCATATCACATTTTACAAAATATGTGTGTTATCCTGCAATACCATCATCAATTCCAACTGCCTATTAGAAAGGACATGTCTGTGTTTGGCTATATAGTATATTGGGAGTTAAGCTACCAGCGAGGAAGAGACAAATGAAATTCTAATCACTAATTGTTGTGATGTGGAAAACTGAAAAAGAAGCTGTTACTTGCGTCTTTATTAGAGAAATATTGTCAATCATTGAATAATCCACATCCTTTTTCTGCCAACCTGCTGTTGAATATTATTCAGTTACACTCTTCTGACTAAACAGGTTGGCCCATCCTATAAAGACTGTTTAGAGGAGAGAATTTAAGACTAAAACACAGAAGATGTACTTACATTTACTGAAGGACAAGTCAAGAACATAATGAATATAAAGTAGATTGAAAAATCATAGTCTCATAGGTGATGTTGATGTATTCAAGAATTTGGATTTAAGATGTAAAAGTTTGGATTTAAGATGTAAAAGTCTGAAGGTTAGAAGCATCATCACAGTATTACTTTTCACATATTGGTAATTAACTTGTTCTTACCCTTCTCCAAAGGTACTGTGATCACCAAAATATCTAACATTTATGTGAAATATATTTACAGATTCATAGGGTATGTGAGAACTAAAGATAATTTTTAAAACTTTTTGTGCAACTGAATGTTAGTGAAATCCTATTATTTAACCAGTTTAGCATTATCTTTGACATGCCAAATAGCTAGTATTAAGGAATTCAATCACCAATGAAAACAATGTAACTGACAAAAGTAAAAGCTGGAAATGTTGTACATTTCCTTAACATTAATATACTAAACAAATAAAGTTTATTCTAACATTATTCCATGTTTGTTAGATAACAATTAGGTATATTTTGTCATTCAGTATCCTGGGCTGTACTACTTAGTGACTGTACAATGTCATTAATGACAATCTTTCTAGAGGGAGCTAAACATCTCAGTAGAGAGATGATGGGTGAAATATGTATGTACATGATAATTTAATAGAATGAACTGGATAAAATGTTTCCTGGGATGGACAGCAGAACAGAAAATTAGTTTCCTAGGTATCAGCTTCAGTTATTCAGCCTGTAACTATCTGGTTATTCAGAGTCCAGTTATCAGTTTTCCTGTCTAGAAAAGTGGGTTGATATTATTGGTCTAAATTGTTATGACTGTATTATTCATGAAACCAGATGCTTGAAAAACAATTTATTAGAAAAAGAACGAATATTATATAAATCCATTCATATGAGGCACCTTGAATATCGAAATCCGTAACAAGTAGAATAATGGTTACTGAGAGTAGGGGAGAAACATGGAGACTTTGGTGTTGAGTTTCAAGATAAAAGTTTCAGTTTGGGAAGTGGAATTTCTGGTACTGGAAAATAAGATTTCCAGTAGTGATAGTCACCCAGCATGAACATACTTAATGTCAGAGAACTCTATACTTAAAGATAATTAAAATGGTAATTTTGTGTGATTTTTCTAAAGATTTATTTATTTTCATTAGGAAGTCAGATATACAGAGAGGAGGAGAGACAGAGAGAATTATCTTCTGTCCGATGATTCACTCCCCAAATGACTGCAATGTCTGGAACTGAGCCGATCTGAAGCCAGGAGCCAAGAACTTCTTCTGGGTCTCCTGTACAGGTGCAGGGTCCCCAGGCTTTGGACCATCCTTTACTGCTTTCCCAGACCACATGCAGATAGTTGGATGGGAAGTTGGGCTGCTGAGATTAGAACTGGGGCCCTTATGGGATCCTGGTGTAAAGCGAGGATTTAGCCACTAGGCTACCACACTGGACCCTGTGTGATATATTTTTTACATTTTATTTTCTTCTTATTATTTTCCATGATACAGTTTTTTTTAAGTATAGGGGTCCATCTTTCCCTCTACCCTTTCTTACTCTCCATTTTTCCCTCCTGCCATTTATTCCATATTAGCACAGTAGCATAGTTCTTTGGTAACAGTTACAAATTACCAGTTACAAGTTGCAAATTAACTTTCTGACATTTAAATATATCATGGCATGGTAGGTATAGGCAAAAGTAGAAAATCTATCGTAGTACTGCAAAGGTATATTTAAGGTTTTGTTGGGAATCCTTGTTTTATTTAGGAATAGAAATGCTTACTTCAATGTTCCTTTATTTCCCAGTATACTAGTCTTCATTGTGTAGTTCATCTGTGAGAATATATGTATATATTTATTTATCTATACCAATGTATTCTGTACTTTATATAAGTATTGTCGTATCACAGAGAAAATGTGATGTTTATCCTTTTAGGACGGGCTTACTTTGCTAAGCATAACGGTTTCTAATTGCAACCCTTTTGCTCCAAACAGTAGGATTTCATTCTTTTTTATGGCTGAGTAGTATTCCATACAACAGTTTCTTTATCCATTCATCTGTTGTCAGACATGTTGGATGTTTGCACACCTCCACTATTGTGAATTGTACAACATATAAATATAGGGTTATAGGTTGATATCTGCATATTTTTTTCCATTTGGATGTATTCTCAGATATGAGATGGCTGAGTTGTATGGAAGACCAATTTTCAGTTGTCTGAGCACCTTCCATATTGACTTCTGAGCACCTTCCATGTTGACTTTCATGGTGGCTGTCCTAGTCTGTATTCCTATCAACAGTAGAGTAGGGTACCCTTTTCCACACATCCTTACCAGCAGTTGTTAGTAGATTTTTGTATGTAGGTCATTCTCACTAGGAGTTTGATGGAACTTCAATGTGGTTTTTATTTGCATTTCCCTAATAGCTAGGGAGCGTGAGCAACTATTCATGGGTCTATTAGCCCTTTGGATTCATCTTTTGAAAAATATCTTTGCATGTTCTTTGTTCATTTCTTAACAGGGTTACTTGTATTGCTATTGTTGAGTTTCTGAGGCTCTTTGTAGATCTTGGATATTAGTCCCCTATTTGTTTGAAGTGTGTGCAGATTTCTTCCATTCCACTCCATTGGTTGTCTCCATATTCTCTTGTGTGTCATGTATATTTTACAACAGTAACAGATCAAATATAAATGGCCAGTGGATGCTTAGGGAAAATGATTTACAAAGTTGATTCAATATATGGAGATAAAAGTTACTCTTGTCCATAATTTTGCACACACTTGATTTGCAGTATCTGTTTGCATGGTATCCAAACATCTAATAATTTGACTTTACATGTTATTTTATTTAAAAATGTCCTCACTAATTCTAAATGATTTCTTTTTGTTTCATAGTTGGTAGTAAGACAATTACACAATGTCCCTGTCAGTAGTGTACACTGCAGTGGCTCAGGAAGTCTGAAGAATTCACTGATGTCTTGTACCTGAATAACTGAAGAACAATATCAAGACTGATTCTGACTTATGAATGCTCCTTTATGCATTTCTGATATCACTCTCAATGAACTGGGAATGCTACTGGACTTGAAAAGACCTTTCCATCCCACTTAAGGACAGACAACAAATTTCACTCAACACAAGTGGAGTGGTTTTTCTGGTTCAAAAGACCGGAAACTAAGGTCCTGTGTGTACTGACTTCAAACAAGCAAATGCTCCTCCTTGTTAGAGATTAGAATGACAGCACATTTGATCTTAGGTTTCAAGGCCTTATCTCTTTATCGAAAGCCACCCTGATTTGAAATTGCCTCACTTCTCTGTTTTATCAAGAAGCAGCAACGATCTACCACCACCACTGTTATTATGGCATTTCAATCAACTCATTTCATTGCAGTTTGAGAAAACACTTTGTTGAAACCCAAAGGAAAATTTGCCACGTTTCCATTCAGACATATGGAAGGAAAAAAAAGCTTAATAACCAGTAATCAGAGTCTGCTTCTTTGGGTGGAATCCACCGCGGACAAAACAATTTATGCTGCAGTAGACGAAAATAGTTCATCGATGTTATTCTCCAAGAGATAGTAAAATAACTCCTTCTCATCTGATATCCCAAAACTAAGGGGAAAAGAGTTCAGATAATATTGGGATCGATAAAGTCACAAAAGCAGAATCACGTAGAAAATACATCTCAAAATTACTTTCTTGCACTTTTATTGTTGCAGAACTGGCCAAAAGGCCATTATAGAGGATGGTATTACAACAAGTTTTAGTTCAGAGAATCATTGAAATTAAAGACAACAAAGATATAATATGTGTCTACCTAGAGTGGTGATTGCAGTGATCAGCATTTTGAAGGGTTTTTCCCTTTCAGAAAATAAATCTCTGATTATTCCCTATGGCTTAAATACTTCAAAATAGTGGACTACTGAAATTTACATTTTACTTTGAACTGACATTTGAATATGAATTACATTTGACAGAAAATCAACTTAAGCAAATGTAAGGAAATCTCTTTAAAGTCCATACTGACATGAAATGGAGAAATATGGGCAGGCCTTTGACATTTTTTCCCACAGTCTTCTCAGAACAATCCCCTCTCAGCCCATGCCTCAACATCTCATAAAAGTGCCCTCTGCACAAACTTCCAAGAGCTATGTTTCCAATGCTTTATACTTGACCCAAAAGTTACCCTGATTTCAAATTGCCCCATTTCTCTACTTTATCAACAATCACCACCTCCACTGATATTCCCTGAGGCGTTAAGGACTTGTGTTTCAACAACAAAAGGTTTCTCTGGATGCACAGTGAAGAGTAGAAACTCTTAAATCAATAATCAAAAGAGTAGGTAACATCTGTTTTCACTGGCAGTATAGTTTCTCTGTAGGTTCCACACTTGTTTACCCATTAGAATGACACAGAAATATTTTTAAAATCTGATGCTCAGGTCCTTGGTTAAGTATTTAAGTAAAAATGGCTGAGAAGGCTAATAACAGTATTTTTAAAAGACAGCAAATTATGTAGCTAAATATAATTTTAACATGTAGTGAAGTTTAGAAATCACTGTAGTATAAATTGGAAACATCATGAGTAATTATATGCCAATAAATTTCACACCAATATTTATAAGATGACATTTTTTTATTGCTTTGCACTATTGAACCTTTGATTATTGTAGAAAAAGTGAATTTAAAGTAACAGGTAAATAAAAAGCATCACTTCCTATTTTGATCATCATTTTTTTTTCATTAACTCAGTGCCATACAATGGCATCACTAAATATATTATCAGTAAATATTTTATCTTTATGGGCTGATTTTTGTTATAATTTTTCTAATGAAGTTGACATGGACTCTACCCAATGGGAACTATATATTTATGCCTTATAAAGTATGGATTTTTCTAGAGACTACACTTTTTAAATGTGGTTTAGTATACCAGAATGACTTATATTCTGTTTTATAACAGAGGAAGATGCAAACCAGGCTCATTGCAATTCCTTATTTTTTGTCCTTTCTTTGAAACATCAACAGCAGAAATGGCCGCACATGACTATTTTTTTTTCACAGAAAGCTTTGACACTGAGCGGCTACCATGAGCCTAGCCTGTGTTAACATTATACCAAGTACTTACTGAACGTCTAGTCTATACTTAGCACATGCAACACATCAAAAAGAACATAGACAAAAAAGTAAGCCCAGAATTGTTCCTGCAAAGTGTGATATGGATGAGGAAGGAAGATGCCACTGGTTATAAAGCACATTATTATTTTCAGACTGTTAATAAAAATTTGTAGTTGTTTAAATCTTGAAATGACATCATGAAAGTCAGGATACATTGACCTTGTAAGATGCATATTGACCAGAGAAGCTGAAATGCAAAAGTTAAACATAAAAGTTTATCTTAGGATCAGTGCAACAGAGTAAATACCTGAAACAACTAGAAAATTATACAAAATCATGCTATATCCAGAAGAAGCTGTGTACACAGTGATAAAGCACAATCCTGATGTAATTGTGCATTCCAACCACCTGGATGGTTTGCAAACTAACAAAAGTGGAATGTATGGGCAGTCATTTGGTACAGCAGTTAAAATGTTGCTTGAGGGAAAGAGTCCAGTCCGAGTCTTCCTGCTGATGCACCTGTAGGAGGGTGTTTTCTGGGTACCTGCCATCCACACAAGAAACCTAGCCTGAGATCCAGGTTCCTGCCTTCAGTCTGGTCTAGCTCCAGCTGTTTCAGGCATATAGGGAGTGACCAGTTGGTTAGAAGGTGACTTTCTCTTCCTCTCTCTCCATTTCAAATAAAAAGAAAATAAGTAAAATGTTTAAAATCCCCTTAAGGTTACATGTACACAATATAAAAGGACCGGTAAAGTTCATGGAGCTTCGTATAATATCCCAGGTGGCAAATTCAGGAGAAAGGTCAATTGAATGCCATGCCCATATCTGACCCACTATCATGTCCTTCTCATTCTACATGCAAAATACCTTTTATATCCATTCCCCCTCTCCTTTCACATTTGCTACTATCTTATTTCTTCTTGCTATTTTCTGCACAAAATCTCTGTGTCATTGAGATGAATCTTTGTTTTAAAAAGATTTATTTATTTTTATTGGAAAGTCAGAGATACAAAAAGCAGGAGAGACAGAGAGGAAGATCTTCCATCCAATGATTCACTCCCCAAGTAGCCCCAATGTCCAGAGCTGAGCTGATCCGAAGCCAGGAGCCAGGAGCTTCCTCCAGGTCTCCCACGCGGGTGCAGGTCCCAAGGCTTTGGGCCGTCCTCAACTGCTTTCCCAGGCCACAAGCAGGGAGCTGGATGGGAAGCGGGGCTGCCGGGGTTAGAACAGGTACCCATATGGGATCTTGGCGTGTGCAAGGCAAGGACTTTAGCCGCTAGGCTATCACGCCAGGCCCAAAATGCATCTTTTTTATCTACAACTCTAAGCACAGTATTCCCAATATTGCAAGACCGATTGTGGAAATGGTTAGAGTATCCCATCAGTAATGATGAAACTCTTGAGCATTCAAGGTCTTCCTTACAATATCAGATCCCAATGGTATTACCCACTTTCATTCTTTAGCCCTTGACCCTTTGTACCCTAATCAACTAAGTAAGATGATTAAAAAAAACAATATCGAATCCAAATGTACTTTGTCTCATATTTTTCACTTAACATATTTGTGCCTAATTGACTGATCAGATCAGCACTCTCCATTGTCCCTCTGAAGGATGGCCTCTGGAAAATATGACTGATTGAAACGTCCAGGCTAGTGAGTTCCATGGTATGCCTGTGCCTTCTCTCCACCAATTAGTTGTATGTTTGCCCAAACATATTTATGGTAGTCTTACTTGCTCTTGTAATTATGTGATTTATTTAAATGTGAAAACTGATAAAGCATGGGTACAGAAAGAAAATTGTTTCTGTGAAAACTAAATGATGTATCTGATAAAAGAAGATAGCCAACAAAAAAGATACCAAATTAGGAGTGGGCAGGACAGCTGTGCTAGATTGAGAAAACAAATCGCAGACATCCAGAAGGATACTATACTCAAATTATTCTCATCTCCCAGTTTTGCTCCATTTTAAATAAACCAAGCTAGTTTTTTTAAGTCATAAAATGGTATATTTTAGGCAGAGATTCCAATCAGCAGACTCGTGCTTCAACAAAATGATTTTCATCCTCAACAAAAGGTTGGCAAATAAACATCTGCCTGTTCATCTTACATTAAAATGTGAGTTTGCTCCAAAAGGTTTGTGAAAATGGAATTAAAATACAAGTTCATCCTGGTACAAAGCATGCTGAAATCACATACACTTTATGAAAGATCTACATGTTGTTTCGCACTGATTCTTCCATCCTCCTCTGCCCTTTATCAAACTTTCCATTTATAAACTATTGGTCCAAACTCAACAGGAAGAGGGGCCCAGCAGCGTGGCCTAGCGGCTAAAGTCCTCACCTTGAACACACCCCGGGATCCCATATGGGCGCCGGTTCTAATCCCGGCAGCTCCACTTCCCATCCAGCTCCCTGCTTGTGGCCTGGGAAAGCAGTTGAGGACGGCCCAAAGCCTTGGGACCCTGCACCTGTTTGGGAGACCTGGAAGAGGTTCCTGGTTCCTGGCTTCGGATCGGCGCACACCGACCATTGCGGCTCACTTGGGGAGTGAATCATCGGATGGAAGATCTTTCTCTCTGTCTCTCCTCCTCTGTGTATATCTGACTTTGTAATAAAAATAAATCTTTTAAAAAAAAACCAAACTCAACAGGTAGAGACTCTGTCATCTACTCTGAACTGCAATCACATTTTAACCTCTAGCCCCACACTATTTCTTCTTCAGAAAATGAACTTTCCTCCCTTCACAGGATAATCCTCTAGGATCTGAGCAAATGTCCCATTCTCATAGTGCCCTTTTGCCAGAAATTGGATTCACAATTGGACCTCAAGATTCCACTCTCTGGCCAGCCATTTTTTGTGGGACCCTTATCCAAGGTAGTGACTTGTAAGCCTCAAGTTCTTCAATAACCCTATCACATAGGATTATTGATGGTTTTAGTGTATAAACAGTAAACATAATATCTATATTATAAGTTTAAAAATCCAATGCACATATTTCCATCTATATATCCTTCCTTTGACAAATATAAACAGTTACATTTTTAAAGATATTTCTCATTTCCAACCCAAATTTTCATAAATTCATATTAATTCTTTTCCATCCTGTTAGATTATATATTCCTAGACCACTCAATTGTGTAGCCAACATATTTGTCATCACTTACCTTGCCCTTAAATAGGTAAATGAATAAATCAAAGGCTGAATGCTTGATGAACTTTTATTCTGCTCAGAGAAATAGAGACTCCACAGAAAAATAAGGAAAGAGAAATAATTTAAAGTGTCTTACATGATCTGCATTTGACTTCTTACAAAACTGTTTTCAACAGCATAGAAAAGATATTTAATTATAGCAGCTTAGAAGTGGGTGCCTCTATATCTCCTTCATATTTTGTTTTGTGTTGATTCTGTCGTTCTTCTAAAGATGTTGATGGGACAAATTACACCTGACAGCAGTCTTGGCAGCCCCTGGAAAATTCCATCTTTGCAATGAAACATCCTGTGGGAGAAGAGAAAACTTTTGCCTGTTTTCTCCCCCCCTCACCCAAAGGATTGAAATTCTGCATTCTTTTTAGTTGACAATTGACTGGAACATTTTGCAAATAAGTGCCAGGCCTCGATGAGGTGTAAAATACTGACTGTATTAGCTAGTTATTTAGAGAGATGTGAAGATGCTCTTGCCAACATACATTCAATTTAGGCTTTGGATGCTTTGTGTGATCTCCCAGGCAGCACTTGTTTGAAAATGTTGGAATTTAATTTAAAAGTTTTCACGTTTGCTTTTTTGTTGTGGTTATTCTTGTTTTAAAAAGCAGCAATAATGGCTTAGTTCTCTAGGATAAAGACTCTAGAGTTAATCTTCGAATAAGTTTCACATTTATATAGGTATATAAATGATGGGAAATGCTGTTACTCTGTTTTCCTATCTTCTCTCTTTGTCACTGAACTTAAATGTTCTCTATATCAAATACTGGAAATTGAATTACAGTGTTATTTTTTATAGCAGTGACCTTTTCAGGTCTGTACCCTTGGATGAACTATGCAAATTTGCATGCAATGTTATATTCATAGACTCCATGGGTTCTATTGGGCACTGAAATGTCTTCTGTGCATATAAAAGAACCCACTGAAGTTAGAACACCAAAGTTTTCAAATTTAACCATTGAATAGCACACTATGTCATTGAATAAAGCCTGTTCCATTTTGTCATATATTAAAACTTTTCAGAGAAATAATAGCTTATCTTTGTGTATGTGTATGTTTCCACTCTCCTAGTGGGAGACTCACGCATATCTAAGCATCTTTAGCAAAGTACTGGGTTAGACTTAACTACTTTGGCACCCATTGCTCTGGTTGTTCACTTTATAGCTCTAGCATAACTATTTCATTATGTCTTTTTTCTAAGACTATGGTAAATAGTTTCAGATGCTGAGATTCAATCACTTTAAAAAAGATGATTCTTGAAAATGTCAAGAAGATAAAAGGTATTGAAGAACTCAATTTATAGGAAAAAGGGTCAAACAAAGAAGCACCAGCAACACAGTTAAGTTTCCAGGGGTGGCAGTTGGTAACCTCATGCTGGAGACTTGGAATAAAGTTGCTGTATGTGAAACTCACTGTGAATTAAGTTATATAGTGGGTGACTCCCTGAGAGAGCCAAAATCCCAGGGAACATCTCTCTCCAACAGAAATAAAAGGAGAGTATTACTACCAACTTTCTTCAGTGAAAACATGAACCCTGGATTTCGAGAAACATCAGAGAACCAAGCACCTGCTCAAGGAATGGCACGAACATCATTAGCGCTCCTGGTGTGATGGCTATAGCACAGAGCATCCCAAAGCACACTGAGCATGGGCTGAGCCATTAGCAAAAGGGTCCTCAGAAATGCTTGGAAGGAAGAAAACTTGCAAAGGACTTAGTTCTGATGTGAGAAGGAAATGAAGCCCCACAATTGAAGGGACTTTCCCCAGGTCATGGCAATAGAGAAATCAGAGTTAAAAGTCATTGGGAGTTTCAGTTGTGATCATGAATAGCTAACTAAAAAGTGAGTCTGAATGCTATGAATGCTATACCTCATGTCCAATAGAAATCTGCAACAGTCATTTCTGAAAGTATGCCTTTGTGTCATCAGCATTAGTCTTGCAAAACTAACCTGAAGATCACTGTATAGTTTCATCCTTTCAGACACGTATAAATAAGAAAAAAAGTTAAAATCATACCTTTGATACAATTATTTCGTTAGAAGATCCTTTGCTATGGCAATGGCTAAACAATTCAGATGTGGTCCACCATTCATTGACATTATGTCAAAGCTGTAGATATTAGAACTATCAATGTTAAGAGTTTTGGAATTATTTTTAATACTTCCCAGTGCTACCTACCAGAATGACTAACTAGTAAAATTATGTCTGATGTTTGAAAGATTTAAAATTTAACATTTCCACATAGACTTTCTTCTGTTTACTTGTAACTGCATGGGCTTTGAAATTGACAGACATTAGCGTGAATCCCTGTTTGATACCTAGACTAACAGTGTGACCTTGGGCCAGTTCTTAGCTTCTCTTCCTCCTGATTAGAAAGTTGTGTGGATATGTAGAAGGATACTGTGAAATGCAGGGTTAAGGGGACTGGGAGATGGAACACCCCATGAAATTTTATGCTATAAAGTTGCTGAAGACCTACTATATAAGTTGCTAATTTTACCATCAAAATTTTCAGTCTTGCGCTTGAGACCAGAAGAATGCTCATAATTTCACTATTGTCCTAAAAAGTATGGTTTAGTGATACACTGACATCTCAGCCTTACTTTTGACTGCTACTTGACACATAATAGCAGGGTTGGGGCAGCGGGCATTTATTCTAAAAAGTTAAGAAGCTAGCCAGGATGTCCACATCCAATATTGAAATACTCGGGTTTCATTTCTATCTCTGGCTCCTGATTCTAGCTTCCTGTTGATGTTAGACAACCAAAAGGCAAATTTGGAGAGCATAAAAGCAGTGCATTAAGATGGTGATAGGCAAGAGAGATTATATTATATGTTCATGGAAATCTCCAGACCTTGTAAGTTATAACAGAAGAAGAAATTGCTGATGAGAATAACAATGATGGTGATAGCAATGATTGTAATACTCCTAATGGTGATCTGGTAAATTGGAAGGAACTCCTGACTGAAAGTGAGAATGCCTGGGTAACTTGGCTCCACTATACTGTGAACTGACTCGATAACTTTGAAAAGTCACTTAATTACTGTTGCGACACTGGTGTCTCATCCCCAACATGGGAAAATCAGTACTTTCGTCTAGGTCTCGAAAGGTTGTAACATGGACAAAGTGAGAAGTAGACGAATCACAATGAGCAATATGCTTAATTAATGAGTGATGCTGATTTACTGTATTGCATTTCCAAGAAATTTTTAAATGAATTTCTGGACAGTTTGCTAGATTTCAGATGGAATCAGATGACAGTGAAAAAGTCTTGCATGTCAAGATAGTTGAACTTTGAATGCTTTGTCAGAAATTTGCAAACGAATGCTATACTTCATAACAAAATTTTGTTATGACTTTTAGAAAAATCTAAACTCTAGTTATTTTGGATGGTAGGGCACTAAGCAAGGACCTCAGTTTCCCCATCTGTCATTTGAGAGTAAAGAAGTAGATGATTTATGATGTTATATCCAATTCTAACAATTAATCATTTCTGTGAAATTACCTATGCTTTTCCAGTTTGAGATGCCATTGGGTAACCTTGGTTCTCCTACCAGTGATGAAATGTGACAGACAAGTCAAGAAGGAATGGAGAAATGTGCTTTGAAAACTGAGCATGATATACATTACCATCTCAAATAGGAAAATTTCTGTTTACACTTTGTGTGCAATTTGCAGGATATGAATGTCAAAGCAGAAGCTTGGTAAAGTTGCACACAGGTAGTTGGGAGAAAAGAACTAGATGCAGACCTGGCCACCACTAATGAATGGCTTACGCTGACTCTGACGCCTCCAAATCCTGCATGATGGAGGACAATGTAGAGCTTGGGGTCATATCACAGGGATAGCTTGGGTACAGTATCAGCAATATCACCAGCTCTGAAGAGTAATTAATGTCTGTAATGATCTAAGACCCTGTGGTGGGCTCAAAGAAATGCAGCTTCCTGACTAGAGCAAGTTTATGTTTCCCAAGGTTGCAAGCACAGCATTTTAGAATTTACTGTAAATAGTTCAAATCCTTTAAGGCTGGCAAATATCTTTTGTTCATTATGTCATGATCATTACTTTGACACTGAAATGTTCTTCTACAAATTCCTGTGCTATTACCCCATCTTGAAGGTTTTGGAGCTTATAGCAATGTATTCCATGCGATGCCCTTCCCCTTCAGCAATCTTTCCCATTCCTTTGAGTCACTTTTGCAAGCAAAGTGAAACATGAGTTGAAAAACTCCTGATTCATTTCCATGTCTGTCCATCTTGCTTGGTAGACAACCACTTCCAGAGAAGGAAATCTTGTAATGTCTAGTAACTTGCTCTAGAGTCTAGTTCATTTTGTATCAAGATTCTGATTCTGCTTTGCTATTAACTGTTTAGATCTCAATATAGAGTTATTAATAAGGACCCCCCCCCAAGTAATGCTTCTGGCAATTCTTGTTTTCCTTGAATCTGCTATGCATAGACCATTCTCTCCAACTGCAATGCTCATCCATCCACCCCTCACCTTTTCCTCTGCCTTATACTCACTCATACAATCAGATTTAATTTAAAACTCCCTGTCTGTTGGAAGCATTCCCTGATGAACGCCACACAAACACACACGGTTAGATGCTCTTTGTCTCAGCTCTCATAGCAACATTTACTAAATCCCTACTTTGTGCCACAGCACTTTGCAGTTGTTGGATTATTTCTCTCCCTAAATGTAGTTAATATACTCATAAAGGCAGGAACCATTAAGTTCATTGTCTTTGTCTCACCTAGCTCAGTATGCAGCCTACAGAAAATACTGGAAATATATTTAATAAATGAATAAATGCATCCATATTGAGCACTGGTTCTCTCTCTACTTCTCCGAAGAAAACTTTTCTGCTTCCAAATTAAAATTATGAAAATTTAACAAGCTCTTGATGACAATTTGGAAGCCTCACCAGGACCTCTCAGAAGACTTTTCTCTTTATGTTTCAGAATGTGTCTGCTTTACATGACACTCCAGATGTCAGCCTTTCCACAATTCGCCAGAATTACCTTGAGTCAAATATGTCTCTCCTGTGTAGTTCCAAACCTTCTATCTGGGCAGGCAGCTCTGTTGTTAACTAACTGTCGGCATTACACTGCTGTATTCGTAAAGGATTGTCAGCACGGCGCAGTATTACTATGCGAGATCATTTGCTCATGTAAAGACACATTAAACCTAGCAGTTGCTTTATCTCTTGTCAAGGGAATTGTGTGCTGTTACATTAGAGATGAGAGTTTGCAACGTCAACCTGCTACTGCTGTTTTTGCTACCTACTTTGGAAGAATCGACAATTCATGCTTGTTTCCTTGTTTTTCATCTTTGGTAACAACTCAGCGACTATCCAAACAGGAATCTTACCAGTGCCAGGAAGACAATATCTCTTACGGCAAGGGTCATTTCATTCTAGTTTGAGCTGTGTGCTTTGTACTCAGTCCAGTGGCTTGGGCACTGCCACTCAGAGCTTTGGCTTCCTACCATCTGCTCACCTGGGCTTCCAGACTAGGATGCAGCCTTTTTTGTTTATTTTATTTTATTTTATTATCTTATTTTGGCAGGGGAAGACAGAAAGGAAAAAAAAAACTTGCATCTGGTGTCTCAGTCTCAAATGTTCTTAGAAGCATAGGCTGGACCAAGACTGGAGCAGCCCAGGACTGGGAACACAATTGGGATCTTCCACACAGGTGGCAGCCCCTGATAGCTTGAGTCATGACTGCTGCCTCTCAGGATGACACACAGGAACACAAAATCAGAACCCAGAGTCAGGAATTCACTCCAACTGCCTGCTGTGAGATGCTGGTGTCTTTACCACCAGATTAAAGGCATACTCTAATAGATGGTCTGTCCAACATCAACATCTTCTTAGAATTTCTAACCATTTGTTGACCAGATATAGATATAGATATACACACGCACACATTTTTTTCCAGAGGGGAGATGGTGGGTAATCTTTCCCCAAACAAGCAGCAGGGTTCCCTTCTAAAATAGCATGACCTGGTAGGCAGTTGAATTCCAGGATCTTGTTTCTTCTAGTCTATCCATTCTGTGTTCATTAACCGCCACATCTTCTACTTCCCAAAAGCGACACACGCCAGGATTTGATACACAGAGTATGTGGAAGAGAAGAACCAATGGCTTTCAGCACAAGAAAAGGAAAGAAAATGTAAAGGCAAACAGTCAATTTGACAGTTTTTACCGTGTATATATGTGTGTTGCAATGGTGTACTGTACTCCCTAATAATATACAACTATTACTTGCTAATTGAAAAATACTTTTAACTTAATGAAATTTTTTAAATCTTTAAAGATAGAAGATTATTAGGAAATATTGAATTTCCTGTTTCTGCTTCTGTGTTCCAAAGATTTCCTTCAATTCTTCACTTATTTGTGTCCAGAAACCCTACCAGAAAATAAAATAAGCCAAACTAGGAGAAATAATAAGAAAGAGTATAGAGAAGCAGAGGGCTCGGGGGAAAGTTAAGTCTTTGCAAGAAGGAGGAGGTGTTCATGTGAGCTCACTCATTAGCTAGGCCTCCTGTCTTCAAAGCTCACTTTGGTGGCCTGTATGATTATTAAGAAACAGCACGTTTTCCACACTACGTTTTACCTCAGCAGGCCCCTTTCAACAATATATTATAGTTCCGTTATAGGATGGCCAAATTGCATTAATCACTTTCTTCAGGATGTAGTTTGCAGTGGATAATACACTTTTAAGTCTGCTTTACTGCAAGAGCTTTTGAGGCTGAGGGGGAGCCCGTTACAAGCCATCCCTGCTCATGTGGAGCCCAGCAAAGCTGCGTGTATCAGTGCCCCACATCTCTAACGGTCTCGTGCTGCCTGCTGTATTGTTCCTTGGTGCATTTTGGTTTGGCTCATAGTCTCAACTTCTTGATGGTTTAGTTACTATAAATAATTAGGTTGTCTGACCAGCCATCCTTCTGTCTATATTTTGAATGCATCTAATGTACAGTGTGATGTAATTATTTTGCTCCTTTTTGTTTCAATTCATGCAAAACTAAAAACATAGCCCAGAAGAAACTCTTGCCTGCGCAAGGACAAGCCAGCAGGTGGTTTCCAAAGGGAGGAATGTGCGGTAGGGGCCTGTCTTTAGGAAATGGATCTCATTTTTGTCACTCATCCAGAGTGTGGTTCTCTTAGAAATATCTTAGGGCTTATACATTTACTTTGAGAAATTGTAAGTGCCTGCAAGTGAAGGTAGGCATTTGGATGTGATGTCAAAGCACAGATTCACCATTTCAAGTATTTGTGGCTCTATCTGGCTTCAGTCAAGTTCTGAGAACAATTTTATATTTTCTGCAGGACTTCAAAATGTCCTGTTTGGCAAAATCAGTCTTAATACTTATTCTTTTTAAAGCTATTTTCCTAGTTTTTCACTTGAACTCTTCTATCACTGAAAAAAGTCACATCAGTTATTTCTTTAAAATCACATTTGCTCTGTCCCCAGAATTATCATTTTTATGAGAAAAAGTCCATCTTAAATAGCCTGTTTCCATCCTTATCGTATCTGTTGCTTTGCCTAATTCCTGTGATGTGCGCTTAATAATTGGAACTAGCTAGGAGAATCGCACCTGGGAATATTAACACAGAAAGAAATTTCAAATGCACCAGGTTAGAAATTTTAAAAAAGAGTTTGGATGAATATAATGATGTAGAAAATGAACAATTCCTTGCAATAAGGAACAAAAATTTCAAGTGAGAATTTCGTGAAGCTCTCTAAACCAAAAATATCGTAGTATATGATCCATCTTTCAACTACTGGAGACAAAAAAATGAAATTTAATTACTTACCTTTTATTTACAAAAGAATGAATGAAATTGTTAAAGAAATGCAAAGTGAGTTAACACTAAAATTTTTAAAAATGCCTGGCAAATTGGGGAGAAAAATATTACATACAATGTTAGTAAGAGTGTGGAGAAGCTAGTATTTTTTTTCTACTACAAATGAGAGGGTTAATTGACAAAAAAAATGTCCTATAATTTAAAAATACATGTTGAGGTTTAAACGGTATGCATACAATATGAACAGTATAGGAGAGTATTCCTCTATTTTTCTCTTAGCCCTTTGCCTTTCAAAAAGGCAATCTCTGTATTTTTGACCCAGAAATTGTAACTTTAGAAATAATTTCTGCACATGTAATAACAAAAGTTTACAAAATTATACACATAAGTGTCTGTAAAGAACTCTGATGCTGGAATCAAACAAACTTGTGTTGAAATCACAGCTCTAGTATATTCTGGATATCTGACCTGTTGGCAAGTTACATAATGTATAGACTGTAACACTCTCATAAATAGTATCCTGTGTGAATTGTCCCAGCAAAATATCTGGAAACCATTTAGCTAAATCTTTTGGGAATTAGTTAAATAAATTTAGGTCCATTCAGTAGAATATAGCATAGTCATTAAAAATAACACCAGTCTGCATGGAGAGACACTGGAGATAAACTAGTAAGTTTCAGTATGTATTGGATTATTCCATGTATGTGAAAAGACAATAATATCTTGTTGTTTGTATATGAGGAAAATGAGAGACAAGAAGATAAACCAAACTATTAATTGTGATTCCCTCTGGAAAGTGGCAGGAGGGGTTACTTTCAATTTTTCTGTCATGAATTTCTGTAATATTTTACAATGATGATGCATCAGAATTTTTAATAAAAATTACCTTGTATGAAGGAAAAGTGATTTCAGCATGTGATCCAGTGCTTCACACTGAATTCTCAATTCAAAGAAAATAAGCTATGTAGTCTAGCCAACTCCCAGCAAAAAGAACTGTCTTCAGATAAAATGCTCTTGGTTGAAAGCAAGCTTTATTTTCTTCTCTCTGCCTTGGTTCAGGCCTTCTTGCCTGTTTCACTGTGGTGAATATGTTGGACATAAAAGAATATTCCACCCTGGATAACAGATATAAATTAAATATATTAGAATAGTTTCAATGATTCAATATGAAGAGAAGTATTCTAATATATTAAGAGACCCACCTATTTTCTAATTTTCAGCTATGCATATGAAATTTTATCAAGTTCATTTTCATCCTTGGATTCCCAGAACTTAGTTTATAGAAAGTAAATACTTGCTGAATTAATAAGCAAGGACTGACTGTCACTGAACTGCACCTCTTTAGTCTCCTGGTAGCTGGACTTATACATCCTCCCTTGCCAAAGCCGATCAGCAGACATCTGGGGGGACAGGGAAATGGGGAGAGGGACAAAATCGAATGAAATAAGAACTTTTTGGAAGTTAATGAAATAAAAACTGAAGACATTTGGATCTGAAATACAACCACGAGCCACCCAATCTGTTACTCATCTGAGGAAACAGTCCTGGACATGGTGGGTAGATTGCTGGTTAGAGGTAGAGTCAGGATTCAAACCTAGGTCTTCCACTTTCACATCAGTTTCACTTCCTAACCAGATTGTCACTCCCCACAAAAGATGCTTCTAAGACAAATGGTCAGCCTTCCTTCCTTCCTTGTGAAAGGGTGGAAAGTGATGGTGAGAGGGAAAACTTTACTTGGTAAAGTTGTGTGCCTTTAGAAATGTATTTCTTGTGTTGTTGCTTTATCCCCAATGAGTATTTATACGGTAAATACCAGATATTTGGTATTATTTCAAGTCTACAGTTATTGTGTTCCTTTGAAGATGTTTTTGCCATCTAACTTCCTTGTAAGATTCATTTATTTATTTGAGGGTCAGGAGAGGAACACAGAGAGTGACAGAGAAAGAGAGATGGGGAGAGAGAGGGAGAGGGAGAGAGACAGCACTTCCATCCACTGGTTTACTCCCAAGATTGCCACAACAGCAGGGGCTGGGCCTGGCTGAAGCCAGAAACTTATTTTGGATCGTCCCTGTGGGTGGCAGGGGCCCAAGGACTTGGGCCATCTTCTGCTGTTTTTCTTGGGCCATTAGCAGGGAGTTGGATCAGAATGGAGCACCCAAGACTTCAACTGGCTCTTATATGGGATGATTCCTTTTTGAAATGGGCTCTTCAGTTATCTTCTGCCCATTTGAACAAATTCCTTCTTAGTTCTGACTTAATAGCACTCTTTCTGTGGCAGTTCTGATTTAATAGTACTTCTTCTATCACAGGAGAGAGAAATGTCAAAGCCAAAGAAAGGGAAATGACGGGAAGTGAAAGATCCATACAGCGTTTGGCATATAGGCAATGCCAACTATGAAGGAAGTGAACTCTGAGCAATGGTGGGAAATTTGCTTAGCTGAATTTTCCTTAATGTGGTGGTAAATGTGAGCCTTGCATCACAGATGATATTTTATAAAATAATATGAAATAGGTGACATTTTATGAGACTTAGATACTATTCTACCCAAATACAAGTGGATAGAAGGGTGATTTATCCAACAGTGTGTCTTTTACTTAAAGTAATCCCAGTTAAACTTCTTCCCTATTACCATGTTACACCAGGGCAACCCCACACTGGCAGTTGGTTGTTAATTACTTTTGATGTGCAGTAACACAAGAGAGCTAATTAACTTGCATCAAAAAAGCTTTATTTACTGTGACAAATTAAACAAACTCATAAAGTGTTCAGCCACAATGGCTCTCAATTATCATGCAGTCCAAGTAATATGGTGCAAACATATTCCAGGCCTCTCACAGGTATCACTTGCAGCTTTCCACCCATTATAATTTTTAATGACCACAGCTGAAAGTCCTGCTCTTTGTTTTGCTTTGTGTTGAGTGTGTAAGTATATTTGTGTGTGCATGCAAATGTTTGTGTTCTCTGTATACAACTGGATATGTTGGCCATATTCAATATCATAATTCTTGATTACTTCACAACTCTTATTCCCTGGAGCGTAGTGAGAGAGAGAAAACTTTGAGATAAAAAGACAAAAGTTATGTTCCAAGTCCCATGAGCTATGTTAAGCATGACTTTCAGAAAATGGTCATCTTCAGACTCTTCTAGACAGTTCATGTCTCTTTAATAGACACATTAACATTCCATCACAATTTAAATATAGAAGGCATTTAAAAAGTGTTTTTTTCCTTTGGTTGGGTTAGAAGACAAGCTTTGCACATCTGTCAACAGAAAACAGCAGTAGAACTAAGTATCTTTGCAGCAAATTCTTGTGCCTTGGTAAAACTAGCTATAATGTTCATCATTTTTTGCAGAACAGGTTGCAAAATTAATTTACCTCTGATATTTAGAAAAATACATACCCTTTCATTGTACTGATTTGCAAGCTGATGATCTGAGGACAGGATCACAGGAAAACGGAGAAAAATTGAACTTGAAATCAAATGCAGAATAATATCAACTAGTTCATGATGTTGATGAGTGGCAAAATCAGGATTGTTTAACTCAGACTTGATCTTAATGACTGTCAACAAAGTGGCTTTTGTCAAGTTACTGAACTCTCATTTTCTTATATGCAAAATCTAGAAAACATTTAAGGTAACGTTTACAAATAGAACTCACAATAACTTTAAGTGAAACCATAAATCATTGATGCCTTTATAAATATTTGCTGAATGACAATAATGAGAGCCTCTGAGGAACCATCCTTCAATAGCAGAGTTCTACATCTACATGCCAATAATAAATGAATTGTCCTGATTGGACAATAACTGATGCTACTGGAAGAACTCATTATTCTGAGTACTTTGGGTAATGAGGAAAAGTATCAAGAAAGGGGAGCAAGGTCTGGGTACATAGCCCACTCCTTAATAACCCCAACAGTATTTCCGGAAGTTAGTCAACTTTGAGTTTCCTGCGCAACTCTTTAAGACAAATGAGAGTAACGGTTGGCTTAGAGTTGATTCTCTTTCAATTCTGATTCAGATTAGCAACCACTGCAGTTTTATCCCAAGGATCATGCTGGATCATTTTCTGTTTAGCCTCATTCCGAAGGAAGCCATATTTCCACGGATGATTAGAAAGTGATCCTCAGGACAGAATATCCTGGGTTCCCCCCTTCTTGACTATTGACATCTGCAAATTAGCTGCAGCCCGTAGCTGTGTTCTGGAGCCACTGTGTTCCGAAAGGACGTTTGTCCTCCTACCTAATCAGTGTTTTTGTCTTCTGGACAGACATCAAATTCAAGCAACAAAAGGCTCACCGATAATGCATTGTATTTGCAATAGGTCACAGCAGGGACTGTAAAGAAATCACAGTAGGGAAAGCTGCTGAGTGTGGGCATAACAAAATGTCCTTTATTTACAAGAGCATAACCTGTAATATGCAATTTCAACATTGAGGTATACCAGAGTGAGTCTAAAAGACTGCTGATTCTCTAATGAAAACTTTGAGTGATTCCAAAGGTTTAGGGTCTTTTGCACTGGGTTATTATTATGTACTAACAAGGCAGGGTGATTATTCCACCTCAAAATAGCCATATAAATCAGTGGCACATTTCTACCTCTGGCAACATTTCCTGTTCCAGACACAGTACTTCACAATTGTCACATAGGTCACCTAATTGCAAGGATGACGGAAATCTGAACCATTTTATTTTTCACTTGCAAGCTACTTTTTGCATTGCATCTCACTTAAACATTTCTCAAAAAGCCACCACTCCCAGACAGAATCCATTTGCCTCCTCCCACCCCAAGGACAATTATGAGTAACATGAAAACAAAGACTTGAAACAGAAATAAGACCTGAAATAAATCACTTGCACAAATAGAGTTGCAACTAGTTATGTTCAAAATCATATAGCCTTACCTACAAGGAACAATTTTATAGTTGCTGTCCCATCAGGAAAGAGAGGCGCATAAGAGGCTGACCAATTTGTTATAAACAGGTCTTTTTATGTGAGGCTGATTGCAGAGATGTTACTGTAACGGAGAATTCTGAAGAGGACATTAAAATACAGCTACAGTATCAAATGAAGGAGCTGATTTTTTTCAAGCTTTATTCATACCAAGCATGATACCCCTTCTGTGTGTGAAAGTCCATGGGTGGCCATTAAATCAAACTGAGCATCTCGCAAGTTATTCGTATTGACCAATTCTGCAAGTATATATTTCATGGAGCTAGAAGGGATGTAAAGAGCCTTCCAACTCTGTCCCATGCTCGCCTTGATTGGAGCTCCCTGTGGGACCATTGCAGTTACTCACCACTCCTCTCCCCCACAGTGAACGACAGTGCTTTTCTCTCTGTGCACCTCCCTTCAGTGACATTCCAGACAATTCATCATGTCTGTTCATAATGTCCTCCAGGATGTAGGAGTGAAAATTGTAAGGAACCTCCCCCTGACACCAAAACACACACACACACCACATCTCTGTGATCTTTCTCTGCTTCTCAGCACAAAATTTGTTGTGGCTAAAAGATGTCCTTGGAACTGTAGTAGACATCCTGACATCACAGGCAATGGAAAAGAAGTGCTCAGCTTTGGTTTGGGAACCCAAAGAGACAGCATAGCTTTCCATTATCGATGAAGCAGTAAATGTCAATGTTCCTTTCCTTATGAAAGTTTGCATTGTGTGATTCTTACAGCCCAAAACATCCTTGAGGATGAGAATATAGCTCTTGTCCTGTGATTTTTTCTGCCTAACAGTTGGGCTAGAATGTATTGCTTTACAACTATAACTGTAATTGCCTCTATTTTAGCTGAGACCCATGGACTAGACAAAGAAATGGAAAAGCTTGTTTATCAGAAGGGTGTTCTAGAAGTGTAACACCAGAATAGAATTTCCATCAGAGAGCATAATGAGAAAACACACACCTATTCCATATCCACTGCCACAGTTGAACTCACCTGGCGAGATACCTTTGAAGGTTTTCAGGCATAGCTATGATTTTGGAAGAAGAGGTTGGATCTTATTTTGCAAGCATCTTGAATCCATTGATTATCAGTTTTACTAAGTAATGAATTCATTATGCTAGACAACATTATTCATATTTTATATGGGAGATGGGACGATAATGTTCTGCTATTTTCCTTACAAAGATGTAGAGTGATTCTACAAGCTTGAGAACAAAAATGTTATGCACCCACACACCAC
Organism: Ochotona princeps; assembly: GCF_030435755.1. Taxonomy (NCBI): domain Eukaryota; kingdom Metazoa; phylum Chordata; class Mammalia; order Lagomorpha; family Ochotonidae; genus Ochotona; species Ochotona princeps. The sequence goes on from NC_080837.1 coordinate 52,451,153, forward strand.
ACAAATATTCGCTGCTTTCAAAAATACTTAATTAGGGTCTTATAAATTTATTGAAAATCAGCCAGTGTGGAGCCCAGTGCAATAGCACAGTGGTTAAAGTCCTCGCTTTGCATGCACCAGGATCCCGTATGGGCGCCAGTTCTAATCCCAGCGGCCCTGCTTGTGGCCTGGGCAGGCAGTGGAGGACGGCCCAAAGCCTTGGGACCCTGCACCCGTGTGGGAGACCCAGAGGAGCTCCTGACTCCCGGCCTTGGATTGGCGCAATACCAGCTATTGTGCTCACTTGGGGAGTGAATCATTAGATGGAAGCTCTTCCTCTCTGTCTCTCCTCTTCTTTGTCTATCTGCCTTTCCAATAACAATAACTAAATTAAACAAAATCAGCCAGTGGCCAAATTATAGGATGCAAAAGTTGCTAGCCTATGGGAGAACTGTTGACTTAGTACCTGTGACACAGCAGTCAAACATTTAACGAGGCTGGAGAGCAGTGCATGAAACAGCCTGCCAGAGGATTATAAAACAGCATGAAGGACATGTGGACAAGTAGTGTCAAGATGAGCCTGAAGTGGATGAGTAGTCTTACAAAGGAACAGTGTAAGGAGGTAGTGCTTACTAACAACTGATGCATTGTACCATTCATGTTCCAGGCTCGTCTTCTATAAATTCAACTCCAAACAACCTTACCAAACCAGTGTTGTGTGTGTGAGGAGATCAAACAAGTTTCACAGTGCTGGCATTGTGCTGCAGTAGCTTAAGCCTCCGCTTCTGAATCTAGCATCCCATTACTTCCAATCCAGCTCCCTGGAAAGCACCCACCATCTTTGGAGGATGGTCCAAGTACTTGAAATTCTGCCTCCCGTGTGGGAGACCAGGATGAAACTCCTGCTTTCTGATTTCAGCCTGGTCCAGTCCTGGCAGTTGCAGCCATTTGAGGAAAGCTCTCTCTCATCTCTCTGTCATTCTGTTGCACAAATAAGTAGATGGACCTTTTGTTTTTAAGTCATCAGTTTTGTCTGAAGAAGAACATCAATCCATGGCAAGTGGGGAAACACACATCTACTCGATATCTAAGGCAAGGTGACAGGTTAGAGAGGCATAGTCACAAGAAAGCATCATTAATGCTGACTGAGTCCAGGGCCGGGCAGAGTGGGACAGGGAGCTGTAATAAAGACACACCCACACAAACACACACATACTCACACACACACACACACACACACATTAAGAAAGAGCCATGTCCGCATGGATTACACAGTGGCATCATTTTTCCCAAGACTTTTGTGTTTCCTTTTTGTCACTCATGTGTTGGTTACTCAGTGGTGCGTTTTTTCATGGTGCTGTAATTTGTTGTTGTTGTTGATGATGATGATGTTCTAACTCATAACAGTTGTTGACCTTGTTTCATGGTTTCTCAATTATGGAAATGTATAGTGATGGAGTACTGGGGTCTATCGTATACAGATATGAGGGAATACTGGGACATGCGTCCCTGCTTCCAGATGAAAGTTGGATTCCCAATGAAACTGTTGGACATGTGTAGACAACGGGATGCTGGACTGTCTGACATTGTCTGTACCAACAATGTCAGGGTACACTTAAATAAGAGACTGATAGAATTATGATTCCTTATGAAGAATTACACCATTGTAGCAAAATGAGGAAAATCTGTCGGGGGTGGGAGTTTGGGGGGAAATCCCAGCATATACGAAATTGTACCACATAATTCAAAATTCAAAATAATAGTAATTTTAAAAAGAGCCATGTCATAAAAGGCCTTGAGTGACACCCATAGGAGATTAGGATTTGGGATTATCAATAATGGTAAACCGTTGGAGAACTTGGAACATTCATTTAAGCTCAGTCTCAGCTAGTCTAGTCAGTCAGCTACCTCGCAATTTATAATACCTGGGCAGGGGCCCAGCGTGGTAGCATAGTGGCTAAGGTCCTTGCCTTGTACATGCCAGGATCTCATATGGGCACTGGTTCTAGTCCCAGCAGCCCTGCTTCCCATCCAGCTCCCTGCTTGTGATCTGGGAAAGCAGTCGAGGACGGCCCAAAGCCTTGGGACCCTGCAGGCGCGTGGGAGACCCGGCAGAACTCCTGGCTCCTGGCTTCGGATCAGCTCAGCTCTGACCTTTATAGCCGCTTAGGGAGTGAATTAGCGGACAGAACCTCTGGCTCTCCTCCTCTCTGTATATATGACTTTCCAAAAAAAGAAAAAGGGAAAAAAAAGCTGTGCGGTTTGTGATATCCTGGGCAAGAATTGTGTGCTTTTCTGAAAATGTCCTTCAAGGCACCAGCAAAATGGAGAGAGCGGCAGGACCTCTGAACACAGGGTTTTGCTTAGTTCCTAAACTAAATCAAATATAAATGTCCCCAACCCAGCTCGCAGCAGCCTGCCATGGTGGTGTAGTTCTTCAAACCCCTGGGAAAGCTTAACCCTCTCAAGCCAGTTGCTCTGTGCGGTCAGGGCGTGTCCGTGCGCGCCCCCTGGTGGCCCAGAGGCGGGCGGCGCGGCTGAGCCCTGTCTCCCCGGAGAGCCCGGCTTCCCGCTCAGCCGGCGGCGTGAACAGAGCCCGGCGTCCCCGCGCTGCTGGGTCCCGGGAAAGAACAGAGTGCTCGGAAGACAGCCGGGCGAGACAGCCTTTGACAGCCTCAGCCCTCGTTGGAGAGCAAATTCCAGTCAGAACCGGGCTTGTTTACGCTGCTGAAGGAATGAACGCGTTTGAACCTGGGTTCTGACTCGGTACCAGCGTGTGTTGCTGAAATCTCAGAGCAATGAATATGGGGTTTCGACTCACCGAGTTTGTATCTTTGATATAACATTTAAATGAGGCGAAATTCAGCTGTCTGAGTGCCCTCTGACAATGTATTTTCTCTCAGCTCCAGGACTCCATACTCACTTGACCTAATCGGCCTCATCCTGCACTCTGAAATGTTTATACTGTTAAGTGAATTTTTAATTTCACTTTTGCAGCATTCAATTTCAGTTTCATCAGCCATCCACAGTGTAATATCTAATGTTTTAAAATAATTGAGACGGTTAGAAAGGGTGGAGGGGGGGAGGGGGAAGAATCGCCGTGTTATGAAGCAAATGATTAATTAAAGCAAATTAGATTCTGGCAGCTCTTGCTATCATTATCATGTGTTCCCCGACTAGACTAATAAATCTTTGTTGAGACTGTGTGCTCTCACAAGGTTCAAGAGTCACCTGAGAAAGGACATTATTGACTAATATTTTCCTATTGCTGTTAGTTTTATTTTCCATTACCCTATGGAATCGCAGCTAGTATTTTTTTTTTTTAATTTAGTGTGCAAGCGGAAGTCTGACTTTGCTCCACTCTTCAGAGGTGGGTTTGAGAGGGGGAGGGAGACGCAGCAATCTGTGTCCTGGAGTAAGTGGCCATTGTCCTGAATGGCACCGTCCAGGGCTCCCTGGCCTGCAAGCGCCCTGAGCCTGGGCCTCGGGCCCTGCTGCCTGCTCTCGCCCGCACAGCGCGGCTCCCTGGCCTGGCGGAGGCCCTCTGTCCTTGCCTGGTCCTTGGCGCGTCCACATTGCCACAAGTAACAACGCCCAGGTCAAGGGCGCGCTCTCCAGGCAACCCAACGATGCTGCGCCAGTGCCAGGGCTGGCGTCATCTCTGAGCATCGGCAGCCATAACAGAGGGGAACCTCGGCTTTCTCTGGCCAGAAATTCACAATAAGACCATTTAAAGCTTTCACCATGGTTTTCCTAGTATCAACTGTTGCTTTTATTTTTTTAAAATTCATCCTTCTTACTGTCTGCTTGGAGTGATTTAAAGTAGATTTCCTTCAACCTCCCTGTTTGCTTTATCACTGGCTTAGCCGGTGAGGGTCCTTTTTGCTCCAATACTGGGCATTGCCAGGGTCAACTGTGAGCTCCCTTCTCCATTGTCTCTAATCATGGTCTCTCTCTTTGTCTTAAAACTTACCAGAGAAAGCACAGATTTATTTGAAGGCTGTGTGTGTGTGTGTGTGTGTGTGTGTGTGTGTGTTGGGGAGGGGAGAAAGTTGGAACAATCATCAAATACCAAGAATAAATATATCTTGAGTTTTGTTAAATAAGAGAAGGGGAGGGAGAAAGCATAATTCCCCAAAGTGAAATTTTAGATTGTAAGAAATATTCCCGTGCCTTGAAATATTTGTGGCGGTTTGGAGTCCGTGCCTCCCATAAAACTCCCAAATGAGGCCCAACAAGATTAATGTTGCTACAGACCGTTCGGTTTTCTATGTATGTCTAACTGCCACCCCCGGCTATGGCTGTGTTAAATTTGTGTCCTAAGTGAACTGGGTATGACTAAAAAAAATCTAAACATATATTTAAATATGTACATGCAGGTAGTTTATTTTTTCCCCCTTTTAACTGCAGATTATGTAGTGAGCTATGATTACCCATCAAACTAATTTCCTCTGCCCACTCCCTCTGCCGGCCTTCCAGCCTCCGCATCGCAACACGACTCTCTCTTCCTCAGGCTGCTTGTGAGCTCCCTCCTGCAGGATCCTGGTGCCTGGGCCGGCTGGAAGGCAGCCCCTAGCACTGCTCAGTGTGTTAGCACATCCCCATGGCCTGGCTGTTTTTCCAGACGGTTTTAAAATGATCCAGTAGTTCATGAGTTAAAAAAAATTCCCCCTGGAAAAGCTAATTATTGCATGCAGATACTTCTTTGTGTGATCAAGGAGGGGACAATTTAATAGGCTCTGTAATACAACCAAGAACAAAATTGCTTTAAAGGAAGTCTCTTGTTGAGTGACAACTCTGTTGCCTGAGCCAATTAGGTTCCAATAAAGAGTGTTGAATTGGCTCCTGCTTTCTCATTAATTATGTTCTGTCACAGACATGGGGCTTGATTTAGCAATTTTGTATTACATTAAGATACTGAAAGGCCGGGAACAAATGGCTCACTCTGATAATAGGCATTCTCTACACGGTGTGACATTTACTATCCAGCTGTCCGTAAGGCAGCCTAGCACTTCAGTTCAGGGGTTTATTTGTCATTGCTTCAAAGGGACACTCAGCTTTTCACAAAAAAAGAAACAGAGAGGCTAATAGATAGGACAAAATGTACTGCTGATATGCTTTATTAGAGATAGGATGCTAGGGTTTTGCTAACAAGCTCATCCGTTGGGACACAGCCGAGTGTGCTGCCAATCATCCTCCACACAAAGGCGCACTAGTTAACAAGGAGAAATGAATTACAGACACTTATTCTGCCGGTGGGATCACAAATACACCAATCTGTGAAAGAGGCACAAACTCCAGAGACAAACTACATATTTGTCAATAACCTCCTAGAAAGAACCCTAGTAATTCTTTGAAGACCTTTGATTTTGCTTCCCTCTAAAATACATGTATAGGAAATGTTTTAGTTACCATGACATTCTTTCTTTGTTATTTGTACAAATTTTCATCACATTAAAAACAGAAAACTGAGGAGGTCTGCGAATGTTTTAGTAGGTATCTATACACTACTTTTCATATGCCACCACGGGGAGCTGCTACTTTGGTTATTTCATTAAGAACAACAGAAAATTAAATCTTTAAACTTTAGGTTGGAGCCGTAATCCACCACTGCCATAGGAAATCATCTGTAACTCAGAATGTTATCATGGGTATCAAAGGAGAGAACAGGGTTAGGGACCAAATGAATATCAAGTCACCAGATGACTTTTTGTATCATTGTTTACATAGTAGATAAATATACATGTATCCAAATGTTATGTGTATGAATTTACACTTTGTAAGAATGAACACAAACTACTGCCTTGTTACAGTAAACATCATGAGACATTTTATACATGCTGGTTCGGAAACCGAGCCACGACTCTGACCGTGACCTTCATCAGCATTTTCGCCACTTTTATTATTTAAATATTCTCCTGCAAATGCATCACAGAGAAGAGCTTATTGTTGATTACAAAAAAGGAACAATAACCTTCAACTCAAGCTTACCTACTGACCACATGAGGTTAATCAAATCTGAATATGTCATTTTCAGGTTAATTACAAGACAGCTCTCCAAAATAGTTCCTAGCGACAGTACACGGCTCATCTGATTGCAGCCTGCATCAATTCACTTAATTTATTCTTCCCACCATCTTGGCTGATAGTAACTGGAGGCTCAACTGGGAAAGGAGGAAAGAATTTACCAGATTTTCCTTTTCTTCAGACAGAAGTTCAGACTGTGTGAAGACCTGCTGAGTTCAGTTTTAACCCCTGAGACAGCAATCCATCTCTCCAGCTCTCTTGCTTGAATGGCTTGATGAGTCTCAGAACCTACTTTACCAACCTGATACCACAAATAGCAGCACGGCACCCCCGTAAGGAAAAGTCTGCTCCGGAACAACTCTCCGGTGTGGATTCCCTGCCCCCTGTATTTACCTATAGTCTCCTGAATCCTTGTGAATCTGAGAGAATTTCCCGTTTTTGTTGATTTACTACTAACTCCCAGGAAAGAGTACCATGAAGCAAGACGTAGAAATAGCTGTTTGCTCCAGGTATTTTTGTTTGGTTGATTTGTTTTGTATTTTTAGGGAAGCTTTTTTCTGATCATCAACGTCAGCAGTAAAAAGGCATGAGTAAAACTAACTCATTTTAAAAAGTAAGAGGAAAAAAAGAAAAGTCAATCAGGGCAGTACCAGCATCCCATATGCTGCCAGTTCGAGTTCCACTTCTGATCCAACTCCGTACTAATCTACCTAGGAAAGAAACAGAGTATAGTCCAATTGTTTGGGCCCCTGAAACCATGTTGGGGACCTAGAGGAAGCTCCAGGCTTTTGGCTTCAGCCCAGCCCAGCTCTAGCCATTGAGGCCATTTAGGGAGTGAACCAGTAGAAGAAAGCTTTTTCTGTGTCTCCCTCTCTGCGTCTGCTTCTCAAACAAAATAAATGAATCGTTAAGGAAACAGAAGTAAATCTTATCTACTATTATTCCTCAACGTTTTTGCCAGCTTCTAAGTGTTAACATAATTTTTGATGAGACATGCTCTAAATCATTTCCTTCATTTTAGAATAATGCCTTAAAAATAGAAGGGGGAAAAAAAAGATCATACAAAAATACATGTTGATTTTTTTCCATCTTCTCCCTCCCTAAGAAAATATCGTATGCAAGAAGTCACTTGCACATAATTTCTCTGCACCAGTCCTACCTGTGAATTAGATATCTTTAAAAAGCATATATTGAACACAGACCTGATTGAAAAAAGAGTTTACAATCTACAGGTACCTTGAAATCCTTTTCCTTTCTCTCTTTCAAATTTGCCATGTTTCTATTTTAGAAAAGCCCTTGCAATAAATAATAGACATAATAGAGGCAAGAATCATTTTATCCTCACATAGCGGGAGCCTTATCTTTGCTATTCAAGTACTCCATAGGTTGAAATTTCTCAAAAAGCCTGAGCCCTCTCAGGCTGGAGCTAAGGTATTTATATAGACATTAAGTATTTATGCAGCAATTTCTGTTTCCAAAGCCCTTCGTAACCATTCATTAGTTCATCCAAATAACTTCCTTCTGAAGTAGGTGAGTGCTTTGTTTCCCAGGCACCGAGAGTCACGATCAGGGAGGTGACTGACGAGCCACACAGAGGCCTTGGGTCAGACAAAAAGGATGAATTCATCTCAGAGCAGGTTTCCTAAGGTTTTTGTGGAAAACTTTTCCTCTTCAGGTCTTTAAAAATAGGTTGGATACCTTTGATATGCTTTAGTTATGATGTTGTGGCTCATTCGCAGATAGAGGAATTGGGTGGGTGATTCCAGCTCTTGCCACTCTCATCTTTTATATAATCTGAGGAGATACGCACCTAGCGAGTAGCTTAGCAGCAGGCTAGAAATAAGGGTTAGACTAATATCTCTACCTAAGGGAACAAGTCTTGCTCACAATAAACATCATTAAATGACTTCTGGGGAGATAAGGTCTGTAAAAATGTTTCCTTGGGAATTTATTCTCACGGCTGTGCCAAGGCAGGTGCAGAGCGCAGGCCTCATGTGCATAACTGTGTTCATCTAGAAAGATCTTACTCTGTCACATCCATTAGTGCTCCTCTGCTAATACTACCTCTGCTTCCTCTCTTAGCTGCTGCCATAGCTTGATTCCGAGAATGGCTCTCATGACTTCTGTCCCTGCTCCTCATGTGGTACATGTGAGGCCTTCCGCATCCAGGCTGCCTATGGCGATTTGAAACAGTAGAATGGAGAATGTGCTGCTGTGCCGATCCCCAGCCTAACCTGTAGAAGCCCATGCTCTTGCAGGACTTCCTCCTGGAGCCCTAGATGTCTGTGTATTAAGCTCATTCTGAGGACTGACAATAACTCATTATTTTAAGCCATGTGTTTTTGAGTGACTAGAAACAGATAGCTAGAATAATCCCTGTCAAGGTTGTCTTCTCCTTGTCGCTGTCTTTACATAACTATGACAGAGGGCTAGAAGACAAGATGATCTAGGTTAAATTCAAACAATAGGACTTCTGAGAATTGGCAGCATAACAGAGAGGAATAAAGTCCACCTTGTAAAACTTTGGAAAAATAATCTAAGCTCTTTGTCAAGTTTGCCATCTTTAAAATGGGAATGATTATATTATTGCGAAGAGTTATAAAGATTTGATGATCAAAGGGTGTTAAGATCCTTACCAGTGCTAACCAGGTTTTAACCAGATTCTCAATAACAAGAGCTGTATTGATTCTTTTTACAGTTGTTATTAGTAGTATTCTAACCATACAAGATCATTAGCCTTTCCACTCCATGCCTTCAGACTCATTAAATTGGGCACCCAAAAGACATTTACAGAGGAACCAAACCCTACACTATAGCACATTGGTTTAGAAGGAGATGGCTGACTTGAGCTAGACCAATAAGATTCTTGGCCTTTTCAAATGAGAAATGAGACTGAGAGAAGCAGTTCATTTCTGTATATAGCTGCAATGATAGTGCCAGGAGAGACACAAGATATTCAAAATCGACATTACCAACCAAGAACAGTCATATTGGAGAGAGTAAGTGGGAAAGAAAAAAAAATTTCTAGAATCTTGGTAGTTTTCTAAGTTCTGTTTCTGGATTCTTGGTGACACCCACTTGTAACTCTTCTCTAAGGTGTCATCTTTTTATGTCAACCTTTTTCTCTTGAGTCAATTTGGTTTCTGTCATGCACTCAACAGTCCAAACGGCAGGGAGAGGAATTGAAGGAAACTTTACAAGGGATGCCATCAGTGGCCCCCCCAGTGACAACAAACGATCAGGATCCATTCTGAAACTCCTGAAATCTTTAGTATTATTACCCATCACTGTCTTTCTGTCACTAAGTTTTAATTTGTCATTGCCAGAGTAGTCCAGTTTTCTTCCTTTTTTGTGAGTTTATTGAATTACAGTTTACACATACAATTTTCAGAGTTATGTTTCTGCTGCCATAATCTGTTTTAGAATATGTCATCCTAAAATAAATGGAGTACTCATTAACAGTCACTTTTCATTTTCTTCCCCCACAACCATCTACCTCCCATTTCTAGGTCATCTCTAATCTACTTTGTTTTTTCTATGTCTATAGATTTGTCCATTCTGGATATTTAATATGTATGAAACTATACAATGTGTGGTCTTTATAATGGTTTCATAATTCCGAGGTTCAACTAGACTGTTACATCTATAAATACTTTATTCATTTTTATTAGTGAATAATATTCCATTATATAAAGATATATGTTCATCAATTTATGGACATTTTGGTCATTTCTACTTTGGGGCTTTTATTAAGAACACTACTGTGAACAGCCAATGACGGTTTTTATATGAGCATATATTTTCATTTTAACTGGATTTATAAAAATAGAATTTCTGGGCCATGTGATAACTGTGTGAGTGCACCATTTTGTATTCCCACCAGCAATATATGAAGTTTTTGATATCTCTACATCTTCATACTCACTTAAAATTCTTTTTTTATTATAATCAATCAGTATGCATGAAGTGATATATCATCATGGCTTTTCCTGATGGCTAATATGCTAAGAATTGTCTCCTGTATTTATTGGCTATTTGTATGTCTTTTTTTGGAAAATGCTTATTCAGATTATTGGCCCATTTTAAAATGTGACTGCCTTTTTTATTATTGTTGAGTTGTAAGAATTCTTTATATATTCTTGATTTACATCCTTACATATATAACTGTCAACTATTTCTCCCAATCAGAGGGTCACTTTGTCACTTTTATGGTGGTGTTTCTTGATTGTTTTTTAAGTCTACTCTATCTGCCTATTTCTTCAGGTGCCTGAGCTTTTAATATCATGCCTGAGAAAACATCAGAAATCAGTCACCAAGATTGATCTCTATGTTTTATTCTAAGAGTTTTATTGGTTTAGGTATTATATTTAGGTCTAATATATTTTGAGTTCATTCTTCAAAATAATGAGTGATAGGGATCTAATATCATTCTTTTCAAAAAAATATCCAGTTGTCTCAACACAAGTTGTAGAAGACACCGTTCTTGAAGTTAGCTATTTTCACTGCTTTGTGTTGGAGGCTGCAATTTCTGTGTCTTCCTGGACTGTGCAGTGCTTTTCAGGGTATCTTGGAGTAATCAGAGTTCAGCACACAAGATGTGGACCTACCACAAAAGTGTAACCCACTTTCTGCAGCGTCTCATCCTCTCTGTCCAGAAATGTTAACAAAGGACCTTAGTAAGTCAATGCTCAATGCTACTGCCAAATTCCCTTCTCCTGTACCAGAAGATCCACCTCAACAGCATGAAGAAGTGAAGATGGTGCTTCAGATGCTCAAAAAGGAAACTAGGAAATTGTTATCTGAGTAGAGAGAAATGCTAGCAAAGTTGAGATACCTCCTAACAAACAGGTATCCTCAGCTTTAAACAGAATGCACAGACGTTGATGTTAAGGAAGCGGAGAGTTGATCAAGAGTGAGCTGTTCAGATGTAGCTGCGGTAACTGCCTGTATCCTCACTGGGATCCTCCAGAGAATGATGGGGGAGCAATGGATTATGCCAAAGAGTCAGCTTGTACATAAACCTTATTTTACTGTTCTTGTTAGTAACTTTACGTGGTAGTCAGGGATAAGTAGTCTATGCTAAAATTAACCAACTATAACTTATGATATTAGTGTGAGGCCCTTCTCTTCCTACCTTAATGTAAGTAGTTTACACTGTATATGTAGTTTGAAAATATTTGAATTATATATACTTTAGTCCTTTTGCCTCTTGATTTAACCAGAGAAATACCAATAAGTTTCAAGTATTCCTGTGTGTTTTAAAAGACTAAAGTCAATGAGATGAAACCCAGAACCAAGAACTGACATGTAGAGTAATCTTCAGGAAAGGAATATAAACAAAACATTTCAATATTTTGTCTTGAGCATAATAATTAGAGCAGGTAATTAGAAACTCTGCATTTCACATGTTTCAATTGCCATAAAAGGACATTTTGAAAAATGAAAAAAGAAAAAGGGAAAAAGAAAAGACCACTGTTTATCCAATTCTTTGAATGAGTTTGGCACTTTTGCAATAACAACACTTGGTCATAAGTGTGAATATTTTTGGACTCTTTTGGCCTGGCCCAGGTCTGGCTATTACGGCCATTTAGGGAGTGAAGCAAAGGAGGGAAGATGTTGTCTTTCTCTCTCTCTCTCTCTCTCTCTCTCTCTCTCTCTCTCCCCCCCCCCCCCGTCCTTTCAAATACATAACTTTTGTTTTTAAATTATGCTGCACTTTGTAGTTTATAAACAACAAAAATGTACTGATCACAGCCCTGGAGGCTAAGAAATTCAAGAACAAGGTATTACCAGATTCAGTGATTGTTTGCTGAGATCTTGTTCATCCCAAAGGACATTCTGTGTGTCCTCACTGAACAGAAGCAGAGGGCAGATCTCCGAGGCCTTTTGAATAGGGTCTATAATCCTACCCACAGGCACAGAGCAAACCATCATTTAATAATCGCCTCTGATGGATGGGCCCTTCTTTTAAGACAATTACCTTTATCACTAGGGTTCCACATATGAATTTGAAGGAGACACATTCAGACTAGAGCAACAAATGTGATCAGATATTATTCACTTTTTTGTAGAGATTTGAAAAGCATTGCTAGCATCTTATATTCTCTCATATTGATACAGAAACAACAGTAGCAGGTTACATTAGGTCACAGAGAGAAGTTTATCAGTCCCATGATAAAGTCCTGGATATCGCCATAACTCTTGACCAACTGTGAATCCCAATCTTCTGTATATTGAAGACACCAGTCCTAATTTCTCCTACCTTCCTGTGAGATCCATATGAATAAACACAAAAAATGCTTTAGAAAATGTAACACCTGGACTGTCTGCCATTGTCCATATCTGCAATGTCAGGAAACTCTTAGATACAGAATAAAAACAGAAAATACGGTATTTAAAAAGAAAGAAAGAAAATGTAACCCCTGATGCAAGTATAACATGAAAATACAAAGATAAGATATAAATTATTATTTAACCTCTTCGATGGATTTATTTTATGTATGGACAAATTGTTGGAGAAATTGACTTCTTTCTACCTTTTTATGTGTACTTGTTAATTCATTGTAATGACTAGTAATTTTCAGTTTCCAATCTGGATAAAAGAAACATTTCTTTAAAATTGGAATTCAGACTCAACCTCTAAACATTTTTCCATATATCTTTTATGACACAGGTTTTTTGTTTTGTTTTGTTTTACCTAAATCAAGAAAAATATTGTCAAATATTCACAAACTGATTTTCTTTAAATATGTTTAAAGATTTATTTTTATTTTTATTTGAGAGGCAGATTACCAGGAGAGATGGAGAGATAGAGAGAGCCACTGGTTCATCCTCAAATGGCCTCAGCAGCCAGAGCTGAGCTGATCCAAAGCCAGGAGCATCTTTTAGGTATTCCAAGTGTGTGCAGGGACCCAAGCATTTGAGAAATCCTCACCTGCTTTCCCCGCCATAAGCAGGGATCTGGACAGGAAGTAGAACAGCCAGGACTCAAGTTGGCCCCCATGTGGAATGCCAGTGCCACAGACAGAAGATTAGCTTGTTGAGCCACCATGTCAGTTCCTGAATAATGTTTTACATCTGTATTATTCCTAAAAACATGTCAGTTCAACCCTTTGCTACTCAATTTCATTTGAACATAAATATAAAGTGTTTTCTAACAATTAAATTCAATAGTTTTAACATTATATGAAAACATCTAAGATTTTTAAACTGATATGAAATGACTCTGACCGTTAAGGCAGGTAGCTGTCTGATACATGCCTATTTCAAATATGATACCTGATCTCTCGGTTAAAATAAATTTTTTAATTTTTTCAGAAACCAGAAGGTTTTTCTTGTAAAATTAACTAAATTACTTTCCAATATTTAGTTATTTCTATCACTAGAAAAAATTTTACTTATTGGAGTTATTTAAGATCATATTAATAATATTCTTGAGCTTAGTTACTAAATACCTTTGATGTGTGCATATGTGCATTTATCATCATACATGACATACTAGTATCTTGTTATGCTCTCATTGGCACAGGAATTACTCAATGAATCTATCTTAAATATTTCTATAAATATTCAAGTGATGCCACTTTCTCTGAAATTCCATCCTCTGACATGAATTCACACAACTATCTTTTTTCTTTCACAGCATTAAATCTCTGTCACATTTTTTGGGTTTAATCGTTACTAAAGTCTGACTACCCATTACACTTGAAAGCGGTTGCTTTCCCTACACTTATTATGAATGAATCAGTGGAGTAATACATCATAGTAATACTACATTTCTACTACATTCTAAATCTTTTTTTAACTTGAGCAATAATTGAAGACCTACAAGCTCCTCAAAGATAAAGGCTATATCTATCTTTTAGAGCTACTTTTCTGTCAGACCAACACAGTGCCTAGCAGTGAATGATCAACTGAAAATAGAAGGAAAGGAGGGGGTATTCTTCAACTGAAAAGTCTGTGTTAACACCCAAGTCCCTGGGAGCAAGGCTGTGTAAGGTTAGGGGTCAGCCAAGAAGTCCTGAATCACAGCCATAAAAAGATTCTTCTGTATTCCAACACGGCCAGTTTTCACTTCTTACTTCCTTACTCCTGTCTTGATGTTTAGGATCAACCCAGCTTGTTTGGGGACTTTCTGGTAACTCCTAGCCTCTAAATCCTTTCAACTCTCTACTTTTAGCCTTAGCTGCTCACTGACCAGGCACCTTTCCTGGGCTATAGCTCTCTTTTTGCCCCTTAGGTAGTAATATTGCTGGAACAATCACCAAAGAAATCCACCTGATCAAATTTAATCAGCTATTCTGATTTGATCAAAACAAGGTCCTAAGCAGGTTAAACTTCCACCTGTGATGGTAGCATCATATACGGGCGCCAGCTCAAGTCCTACCTTCTCCAATTCTGATTCAGCTTCCTGCTAATGACCCTTATAAAGCAGTGGAAGATGGTCCGAGTGTTTGGGTCCCTAGACCCATGTAAGACACCCTTAAGAAGCTTGAGGCTACGAGCTTTGGCCTGGCCCAACCTAGACAAGCACAGCCATCGCAGCAATTTGGGGACCAAATCAGTGGGTGGAAGATATCTCTCTCTCTCTTTCTCTCTCTCTCTCTCTCTCTTCGTTTTCTCTCTTTCTTCTTTCTCTCTCTTTATCCTCCTTTCTCTGTAATGCAGTTCTCCCTTTCAAATAAATGAAAACTAAAACCTAGAAAGAAGTTAGGGCCCAATGCTCCCAACATATTTATAACAATAACAATTATGTTTAACCCAAATTTTGAAGTTTTTAAACCAGTTAAACAGAATAATATGGGTATAAAGAGGCCCACTGTGACTTTGAGCCCACTGAAAGACTCCATTTACAAGGCAAGCACTGAAAATACTTATTTCTGCCTGAGGTGATTCTTACAATCTAAGTAACAGCACAGAGGCAATAGTCAATTAAGATGACTTGCATCTGTGAACTCTTGTTCATCATCTAAGAGCTAGAAAAAGTAAAATTTGTACTTTAATTTGAACACAGTTTGTCATACAAGAAAGTTCTTTATTAAGATATTGGAACCCACACTATTGAAACACAAACTGTACATTTGTGTATTATCATTCATGTCAAATCAAGAATCACAAAAAGCAGTTGTTAATTCAAGGGCAAATGATTTGATTGGAGAAGGGTAAATGGACTTTCATTTGTGTCTTTCTGCTCACTTTGAAATTTCTATATATACACATCTACAGATTTATCTTAAATGTCAGCAAGTGACATCTAGGTAGATTATGGAAAATATTTTCAGTGTCTTCATATTTTCACGTTTAAGAAGCCATTGTTTTAATGAATAAATAAGTCACTTTTTTTTAACTTAATAAAATGACATTTCAAGGTTCAGTAAAATAATAAAATTACATAGGCACAGATCAACTATGTCCTGACCAATACAAAATATGCTGGGCAGTCATCTGGCTCAGTGGTTAAGCTGTTGCTTGAGTTACCTGCATTTCTTATCAGAGTGCCTAGGTTTGAGTCCTATCTCTGCTTTTACTCCAGCTTCCTGCCAGTGAATCTGAGAGGCAGCAGATGATGGCACAAATACTTAAGTCCCTACCACCCACATGGGAGACCTGCATGAACTTCTAGGCTCCTGGCTTCAACTTGATCCAGCCTCAGCTGTAAGCATTTGGTGAGTGGACCAGGAAAGGGGTCTGTCATCTCCCCCTCCCCCCGCCTCTCTCTCACTAGAAGCCCCATACTAAGCCGGCCTTAGTACACAGAAGGACAGAGACCTCCCCCGCCCCCTTATCCTTTGGCTCCTCTTGATTTACCCAAAAGTAAACGCTTCACTTGGTGCTTTCTGTGTGCTATTTACACCGTTTTGACTCAGCTATTGTTCTTGCCCAAGTTGCATACAGTCTGATGAAGAACGATGCATATAAAATCAAAATGTTCTATAAAACATTCTGCATAATTAAACTATTTCATGAACAACAGGTTGCACAAAGGAAGGAAGAGGTGTCGTTAGGGGAAGAGGATGGAAGGCATTTCCTTGAACAGATAATATTGTCAAACAGCTTATGTGGCTGAAAATCAAATTACCTAATGCTAACATAAGCTGACTGCCTTCACACTAACCTCAAATTCTGTATTCTCATTTCTTATTACCTGTGCCAATAAATGCTCTTCCCAACCACATGGAAATTCAAGCCTCACCAAACATACCATGCATTTTCATGAAATTATTTTAATAATGCTCGTTTTATGAGCTTATGTTCTTTTTTCAGTTTGTCAAAAGCCTAATCACTGTTTACTTAATGTCACATACATGCCACCCATATGAGCCTGACAATTGTGTTTTCTCCATTCTTTCTCTGAAGTTTTCTTGCAACTGCTTCATACCAAGCATTGTATTAAATCTTGTATGTATATTGACTCATTTAATCCTCAAAAACAACTATTGAAATAAGCACTAATGTTGTTCCCACTTCACAGATGAAGTAATTGCCACATAGCAAAGTTAAGTAACTTGCTCAAGTTGCACAACAATGGCTTCAATTTATTAAGAACTCATTTCTTTAACCAATTCATTTGCTACCCATAACAACTTTGTCAAGAAGTGATTACTCTATCACTTTTGAGATGAGGGAATGGGAGACTAAAGAGTGTTGTTAACAAGTTCCCACTGCAGTCAGTGGGCACAGATAGGATTCAGACCTTAACCCAACCCCACCAATGCTGTGATTTACACTCTCTTTTTTAGTCATAGACCTCATTGTTGTGTGAGAGAGGATTTCAGGTCTCACTCAGACCATGGTTTTAGCCACTGTATTGTCTTACGGCCTTCAAAATCCAAGAGGAGGCTGACGACCAGTGACTGTAATTGCTGACCTGCCACTGTTACCTCTGTGTTTCATGTGACTAATCCTTGGGCACTCTTCTGCCAGAGTCTCATGAAAAAAAAAGGTGAGGAGGGAGCAAACTGCAACTTGTTTTTAAGACATGCTCATGTGAGCAGACACACATTTATTAATCTGTAGACTGCCATGATAATTGATTTTACTGCATGAGTAAAATACTACAATAATAATAAATGAGTAACTAGTGCTATTGCTGAATTAATATGAAATCTAAGTGATGCCCAACACAGCATGAAATAAGAAATTATCAAATGATCATGCTTATGCCTCAGTGTCAACGAGTTGAGTTGCAAATCTTGATTCCATCACCCTGAATGTATTATTTTAATTTTTAAAATTCTCTTTCATTTAATATAAAACCATATTTTAAAATGGAAACTTTTGTTATTTCTAAAGAAGAGACATTTCTTACTAAAGATAATTTGTGAACTGTGTTCTGGTAAACAATTTGTGAATGTTAAACTATTAGAAGTTCTTTAAATCTTTTCTCCATCAGACTTTGTATTATATTTATTGCATCTCACAGTGCAGGGTGTGATGTTTGCTATTTGTTAAGGGGATTAAGCTTATTTGTTATAGAATGAATATATGATAAACTAAGAATCATTGGATCATAGTTTCCCTAATACTACCATAAAACTTCAGTTACAGAAAGAATTTCAATATATGGTTAGTGGAATAAATGTAAAGTATTAATGGCAGCTTAATTTGGCAAAGCACTTCATACTTTCATAATTATAATTACAATTTGATTACCACAACAATCCTATAAGGTAGGGAGAGTAGTGGTCATATTGTGATATTATTTTTGCATCTATGTGTATTTGTACAGTGACTACTCAGATTTACCCAACTAATAAGCCACAAAGCCAACTGAAATGTCTTAAGTCAAGTTTGTTTCCACCCAACAAACTGTTTATATTTTCAGTAGCCATGAAGGATTTTAAAAATAATCTGATCCAAAATCCTGTACCAGAGATAAAGAAACTGAGCCCCATAGTAGTATAATGACAGCTCTAATGTGATTGACGAGTTAGTAGTAGAGTCTTAGAAATAAAGCCTCCAAATCTTAGAGTGTTTTTTGTTTTTATTGTATCATCTCAATTCAATTTAAGGACAGCCTGTGATGAGAGCAGGTAGAGAGTACTGTTGATTTGTTTATTCGTTGTCTTAAGGTTCTGTCCCGGTCCTAGTTTGGACCACAGGTTTCAATCACAGTCCTACAAAATCGTGTTGTGCTGCTACTAATGATGGTCATTACTAATGTAGTGAGTCATCACTACAGCCAGCGTCATCCCATTCATCACTCCCATGAAATTCAGGGCTCTCATAGCACTTCCACAGCCTTACAGAACAATGCAAAGGGAACTTTAAAACATATAGCAAGAATTCAGACCAGAGATGGTCTCCCCAAGAAACCGTTGAATATATCTGGACAATAAGATGCTGGACTCTATGCTTGGTATATGCTGGCAATGAAAGAATCTTGACTGAATTTGAACTGTAATACTGCAACAGGGTGGAGGAATCCACCATGGGGAGAGGGTATGGGGAGGGGTTGGGGGAATCCAGAGCCTATGAGACAGTGTCACATAATGCACTGTAATCAATAAAAAATAACAAAAAAAATCTAAAAAAAAAAAAACATATAGCAAGAAGAGGTGAGCCCAGGTCAAGAGGTGTGGGAAGGCTAAAAGAAAGCATAAAGAAAACAGTTGTCTTGGTTGGACCTACAGAGATCTCAGTTTTCCGCACAAAGCTAAATGCTCACATCACCCTGTTCTTTGGCTAGTGGGCTTGGGCTCAGAGCTCCCACTGCAATTCCTTTGCACCCCAGTTGAATTTACACTCGTATCCAGCACTGTGGGAACAGGGCAGCAGGCTCTCCTTTCTGACCAGATGGATTGAGAACCTGTGTCAACACCAATGCTATTTTGTATCATTGACTGAAATACTTCCAACATTATTATTAGGAGTTTTTTTATACTGGAGGTAAAATTCTAAAAACTTGGCAAAGCATTTCTTGTAAGTTACTGATCTTTTGTGAAAAAAAAAATAGTCAACCACTATTCTGTTGTAGTAGTTGAGAAAATGAGTTTTGGTGTTAGACAATGCTGGGTTTAAGAATAAGAGCTTCTTTTCCATTTATCATCTATGATCTCACACAATTTTCTGGTCTTCACCAAACCTTGTCACTTGTAATATAACTCGTATCTTTCATATTTCTTGTAAAGACTAAATAACTAAAGCCGTCATCATAGTGCCAAATAGTGGATGAACACTGAATAAAAAATAACTAGGATTTTTTTCTATAAAAAGTGCCAGAGTTCACAAAAATGTGACTTTTTTGTCTTTTGAATATGATTGAGACTAAATATGCACATGGGATAGCTATCTGAATTTTTCTTCCTTGTTTTGTTATCAGTTTGTCAAGCACTGTTTGAAAACCAGCCATGTGCTAAACCTAACATTTGCTACAGAGATCATTGAAATAACTTCTATCAAGAGATTCAGCAACTAACTGAGACTTAGTTCATTCACATACATTGCTAAGAGATTCCTTGTTCATATAGTGTTTCATAATTTATTTTATCCCATTGAAAGGCAGAGATCTTCCATGCATTAATTTTGTCTGGAAACGCTTGCAAGAGCTGGGGCTGAGTCAGAGCAAAGCTAAAAGGTGAGATCTCAATCCAGGTATTCCATGTGGGAAGTGGTGCCCTAACTTTTAGAGCCCCGCTGGCTAACCATTTGTAGGGAAGCTAGAGTCAGAAGTAGAGTTAAGAATCAAACCCAGATATTCCCAGAATAAATGTGCTTGTTTCAGGGTCTTAACCACTGCACCAAACTAACTCAATTATAGAGTATACTGTAGTATTCCAATATTCTAATGCCACATCTACTATCAACCAAATAACATTTTGAACTGAACCTTGTGATGACCTAACTTGATTTTAGTGAGCTAAGTTATCCTGGAGGGATATTTGGCGTAGAGGTTTTGAGGCTGGTTAATATTCCTGCATTTCATGGAAAAGTGCCTAGCTTTGTAACTAGTTCTCTAGAACCTAGCTTGCTGTTAATGCAGATGTAAAAGGAAGTAATAATAGCCACCAAAGGGGAGACCTGGATTGGATACTAGAATCCCAGCTTGATTCCCAGCCTATCTAGTGATTGAACTGTAGTCTTGGTTTCTCTCTCTCTCTCTCTCTCTCTCTCTCTCTCTCTCTCTCTCTTTCTCTCCCTCTCCATTTTTCCCTCAATCCCTTCCTCTAATTGTGTGTGCCCTTTTCTGTCTCCCTGCTTCTCAAACACACAGATATTTTAAAGTAGAATCCTTTACCCCTCAGAATAACCTGCATATTGCACTGCAAGCTGTGGACAGCATTATAGAGCATGACTTCCCCAGACAAGTGGATTATTCAACAAATAGTGATTCCTGGCCAAAAACTACTCCAGTTCTACAGGGGTTATAGTTTCTTAAGGTCTCTTCCTCTCCTCCCCTGCTCCAGTACCAGAAATTGGTGCAACTTCTGCCGGAAGTCCTGTGTCTGAGACAGATAACAATTCATTTTAAAGCTGTGTGTCTATATGTAACTCCTAGGAAGGGAACTCAAGCTATATAATGAATGTTGCCGGGATCGTTGTATCCAATTTTTCATAAACATCCTTTACAATACAAAAGAAAAATTTTAAAAGAATGACACATTAAAATCCATTGACAAAAGAATGTAATTCCACTAGATATCAAGAACATTTAGCAATTGATTTCAAGTATATGCTGCCTGATTGCTTCTCACCTTAATTATATGCAGAAATTTCAACTTCAACTCCTGTTAATGGTAACCTTATTAGCATGGCTGTGCTCTCCAGTATGATTCTGCTCACTTTGCATCTAAGTCATTTTGTGGAGCATGAGACTGAGTAAATGAGCACACTGATTCTGGGATCATCCCTAATATTTGTCACGTTTATTGTCAATGATGTGACAAAGAGAAACAAACATTCAGGTTACCGGGCAAACAGAAATAGAAAGAAAATCCTATTAAAGAGCTTCATATTAATTCTCAGAGAAATACAAAGAAGACATGGAGAGATGGGATACAGGTCAAATTGGACCAAATCCCACAAAATGAAGACTCACTCTTTGCAAGATCAGTCTGCATATTCTGAAAAATTCTGATGTCTTGTTCTCTCTTTTCTATAAAGCCTTGGAGACTTGAGGGCCAGTGTCAAACTGATGACAGATTTATAGAAGTTCATTGCTTTTATGGCCACATGTAAAGAAACAAATTAATTTAAAAATCCTTATGTTTATTCTGTTATATTCAAATAAGTGCAAAGTACTACACTTGCCCCTCTTCAAAAATAAACATGTTTGTTAACTTCATGTTGATGAAAATTTACTGTTTCTCTCCCTGTTGTGGACTGTGTTCACTGACTCTGTATTTAAGGGGATAAATAATAGAAGTGTTGCAGAGACTGACATGTTCAGATGTGGAGCAAAATGCAGTATGTCTCTATGCATCCAGACCAAAGATGGACTGTCAGTGAAATAGTTGAAAATATCCTGACAGTAGGATGCTGTACTCTCTGACATTGTCCATGCCCACAATATCAGGAAATACTTTAATAGTGGCATGATGGACTTATGACTGTTCATGAAGGGCCATCCATTGCAATACTAAAAGGAAAATCAATGAGGGGGGAAACTTGGGGAGGGAGGACAGGAAATCCCAGATTCTATGGAACTGTATCATAAAACAATAATAAAAATAATTAATGAAAAGTAAAGTCAGTCCTGGATCCTGTACGATGGCATAGAGGGTTAAGTCACCACTTGTGGTACTGACACCCATTTCCCACCCAAGAGTACAGTTTCAAATCCTGGATGTTCTGCATCTCCTGCTTCTCCTGCTACTAGAGCTGAGAAGGCAGCAGATGATGATTCACGTGCCACCTTTGAGGGAGAACCTGATCAAGTTCCCAGCCTTTAGCTTCAGTCTGACCCAGTTGTGGCATGGCTGTTGCCACCATGTGGGAGTGAACAAAAGAATAGAAGATATTCTCTCTCTCTCACACACACACACACACACACACACTTTTCCTTTCCTCCCTCCCTCTGCATCTCCCTCTCCCTTTCTTACTCTGCCTCTCAAATAAATAAATAAATAAATACATAACTCATTGTAAAAAGTGTGTTTCAAGGGACAGAAGAACACCAAGGTGTGCAAGTATTATAAAGCAGAAGAATGTAATCCCTTGAAACAAAGAATAATTCAAATGTTTAATCTACCTGAGAGCTGAAAGGACTTTCAAAACACTGTATTTAAATTGCAATGTGATGGTATGAAGTTTAAAAAGATTTAGCAAAAACTACAGTAAATTCTCTTGTTATTTTATCTATATTTTTGAGCTGCTAAATAACTCTGGCATGAAATTAAACATGTGCTGCTGAAAACATGTGCTGAAGTCCAATATAAAGTAATTCGAAGAGTTTTAGATTTAATCATTGGTAATCTGAATTTTTAAAAAGTGCAATAAACATTACAGTTAGGAATGAATACCTGATTGATTCAAATGACATTCATAATCCCAATAAACATCGACTAATATTGAGCATCTTCTTGCTAGCTGCTTCAAAAGATAAGACTATGACCTCCCTGAGAGAAAAAAAAGTCTTATTTATGTAATTCAAAGTAGCTATAAAAGTCTCTTTTCTCTCTCTCTCTGTAGAAAAAGTACAGAAACACAAATTGCTCTATTGTTAAAATAACCACTATCTGTTATGATCAAAATGTGCATCTCTGAGGTGGCATCCTCTACACAGGCCCTGATGGGTGGTGAGGAATCTCATGGACACAGAGGCATGGTCAGGAAATTGACAACATGATAAACTAAAGGGCCTAGGGACTGAGAGTCATGGCTCTGCCTACCAAGGAGTTGTGTGCTTCAGGGCAAGTCATCCAAACTCTCTCACCTTGATGTCTTTACTGTAAAATGGAACTAGTACTAATATCTTTCAGGATACTGGTCATAAATAATGTATGCAAAGTGAAAAGATTATTGTCTGATTTATATCGTGTCCTAGAGAAAAGTTATCTGTCATAATTCTTAATAGAGAAAAAGCATGTTAAAAACTAAAGTATGTAGAATAATGAATAATTGGCTGGGAAGAAGGGTATAAGTAGGAGAGAAATAAAAGCTAAAACTAGAATGATAAATGGATAGTCTATTACAGAAAGTACTGAGTATCAGAATTTTATTCTTAATTATGCAAGAAGCAGAGAGCCAGTGAGATTTTATTTTTGTTTTTAACCTGGGGGCCAGATTAACTTAGAGCTGTACTTTAGGAGATGAATCTAGCATTGGCCAAAAAAAAAAAAAAAAAAAAAAAAAAGACAAAAAGAAATGAGTGGTGGGTAGTACAATCAATAAAACATAAAGAAAAGCTATTACAGAAAGCAGACCAGAAGTCTTAAAGGACTTGAGGTAGTGGGCCCGGCATGGTAACCTAGTGGCTAAAGTCCTCAGCTTGCGTGTGCCAGAATCCCGTATGGGTGCCTGAGACCTTGCACCGCGTTGGGAGACCTGGAGGAGGCTCCTGGCTTCAGATTGACTCAATTCCAGCTTTTGCAGCCACTTGGGGAGTAAACCAATGGAAGAAAGTTCTTTCTTTCTGTATCTCTTTCTCTCTGTAAATCTGACTTTGCAGTAGTAAAGCTAAAAAAAAAAAAAAAAAAAAAAAAGACTTGAGGTAGCATAGTGGGAAAGCAAAAGAGAAGATATCATCTTTCCATGATAAAAATTAAATCGCCTCTATAGTGAGAAAGCATTTACAAATGATACTGATGACTCGGCTCCCAGCCTAGATTATGGTATCATCACATAAAGTAGAAAGCCAAGATAACAAACTTCTATGGAGTGGCAGTGAGCAGCTTGCCTTTGGTGACGAGGAGGTTAAGATATTGAGAGAACAACCTATTTGCATTTTAAACTCTATGGCCAGAAATGATGACCTGAAATTGTCTATACAGAGATAGCCATTGAAGAAACAAGGGCAGATAAATAGAAAACAGAGGAAGAGAGGAACAAGCATGTCTCCATGAAAACTAAACTCTGGGATGTCCCATTGTGTAAGGAGCACAGATAACTATAAAGTAAGCAGGGACTATTGACATGCAAAGTCAATAAAAATGGAATGTGAAGTGACCCAGGCCAGCTAGGCATCAGTGCTTTATCTGCTTCTTATTTCCTTGGGAAACAGTTCTGCATATCTGAATTCCATGGCTTTAAGAGGAAGGCCCATAGTCTTTCTTAAGTTGTTACATGCTCTTCATGATTTTATCACTGTGGAGTTGTCAGAGGTGTCAGAGACACCCACTCTAAATGCAAGTTCTGAGACAAAGAGAACTAACTCATCAAAGTGTTTCCTCTGTTTATGCATAAGAACATGCAGAGTATTATCTCTGCTCTAAGTTTATTGATAAACAGAATAGTGATGGCAATATCTAAGAACTACCCATGTATCTTTTTTTAGAGTCAGTGCACTCATTAACACTTCAAGATGAAAATATTTGCCATGCCTTAGTTTTCTGCCTTTTTTGATATGAGAGCTATCTGTATATCTCCACAGTAAAGCTTTATAGAATCAAAGGAAGATGAAATTGGGAAAAACATTTTCTTCGAAGAAGCTGGATAGTGTGTGTTACCCATAAAATGGCATTGGAAGCCCCTACATTTTCTTTCTTCGTCCACATATGTAACTTTCTTTTTCTCTACCCTGAAAATTGACCTCATTTCCTGGGATTCCTTGTAACCTTTTTGCAGATCACACCAATGCTGTCCTATGACATTTGCTTATATTGTTCCATTTTCTCTGACATCTTGGAAATATTCAGCCTTCAGCTTCAAAATTTATGCTGAAATAGCCATAATTCTTATCTTTTTCCCATCCTTTTTCTCCTTTTTACCATGATAAAGACTTTCATGTTCATTTGTCCCTGTGTCATCTTATAAATTACACTATTGTCCATTCTCCATCACCTTTGATTAATTCCTCTCTGTGTGACTTTTAAATTTACTTTTCAATGTCCAGTCTCTTTTTTCCACAGGTAGAACTTATCGAACATCTCTTATAGTAGTTATTATTTTTATGTTTATTCCCTTTTGCTTCTCTACCCTCATTTTGCTTCTAAAAACCCATTTCATTCCTGTTCTGTTTTATTTTTAATATTTATTTGTTTTTATTGGAAATATAAAGATTTGCAAAAAGAAGGCGAGACAGAGAGAAAGATCTTCTGTCTGCTGAGTCACTGCTCAAGTGGCCGCAATGGCCAGAGCTAAATCAATCCAGAGGCAGGAACCAGAAGCTTCCCCTAGGTCTCCCATTCAGGTGCAGAGTGCCAAGGCTCTGGCGTGTCCTCTACTGTTTTCCCAGGCCACAAGCAGGGAGCTGGATGGAAAATGGAGTAGCTGGGACATGAACCAGTGCCCACATGGGATCTCAGTGCTTTCAAGGCAAAGATTTAGCTACTGATTTAGCTGTGTTAAGTTGCTTAACACAGGAGGAGAAGACATGAATTGAATGCAGAACAATCATAGCATCTCATGATGTGGATCATAATCGCTGATACAGGGATGAGCAAATGAACCAATACGGACTGTGAGAATGGGTCCAGGAGCTTTTGGGAAAATTTTAAAAAGAGTCTCTCATCTTTTGGGGATGTCATGCTGTAATGATAGGAGACCAAAGTTGCTTGAACTCATGCTTTCAGTTAACCCAACCAATATGGGTTTTTACATACCATTGAGAATAGTTGATCCTGGGTGAAGGATGAGAGCCAAGGTTTTTCAACAAGCAAGTGATCTCATGGGAGCTTAAATGATATTGGTATTATTCATTACTTGAGTTTCATGCTGGCCTCATGGGTTTTCAGTTGTCAGTTATGTTTGATGACTTCTTCATAGATTACATTTATGTTTATGTCATAAATATTCTTAAAATATACTCCTTTAAAAACCACCAAATAAAAATTCTTAAAACCCCAAAACCCTCAAAAATTAATCATATGCCAAATTTATTTTCTATTATGATTTTTTAAAAAAGATTTATTTATTTTTGTTGGAAAAGCGGATATACAGAGAAGAGGAGAGACAGAGAGGAAGATCTTCTGTCCCATGATTCATTCCCCAAGTGAACACAACGGCCGGTACTGCGCCGATCCGAGGCTGGAAGCCAGGAGCTCCTCCGGGTCTCCCACACGGGTGCAGGGTCCCAAGGCTTTGGGCCGTCCTCCACTGCCCTCCCAGGCCACAAGCAGAGAGCTGGATGGGAAGCGGGGCCACTAGGACCAGAACCAGCACCCATATGGGATCCCGGGCAGGCAAGGCGAGGACCCTAAGCACTATGCTATCGCACCAGGCCCAAATTTATTTTCTATTATGATATAAAAGCCTATCACTAGACTCAGAGATTGCCATTGCTTTGAAAAGTCCTGCTATGACTGATTATATGAATCCTTCTAAACGTATGCAACTCTAGCAAAAGATGGATTTAATAAGTTCAAATAAAATTTTCTGGTCCTATATTTCAGCAGTGGGATTTGTGTTTATTTATTTTTCTAAACTTTTTTAAAGATTTATTTTATTTTTATCACAAAGTGAGATATACAGAGAGAAGGAGAAACAGAGAGGAAGATCTGTCTGATGATTCACTCCCCAAGTGACCACAATGGTCGGAACTGAGCCATTCGGAGGCCAGGATCCAGAACTTCTTCCGGGTCTCCCATGCAGGTGCAGGGTCCCAAGGCTTTGGGCCATCCTCAACTGCTTTCCTAGGCCACAAGCAGGGAGCTGGATGGGAAGCAGGACTGCTGGGATTAGAACAGGTGCGCACATGGGATCTAGGCACTTTCAAGGCGATGACTTTAGGCAAGCACTAGGCCACTGCCCCAGGCCCAGCTTTGTATTTTTAAAAGGTGATTCAAACATGACTATTGAAGAAAATTACATTTACACAGTTGATCAAGTGTATATATAAGCGTTCTCCTAACATGTATCTGTTACTTACAAAATGCCTCCAATAAAAACAAGAGAGGAATAATCTGATGACAGCCACAGCTGCAGTTGTGTTGGATTCCAGGGTTTGTTTCTTTTGAGCTTAATTATTTCTAATGAAACCTCCCCTCTGTTTGGCCCTAGCTAAGGTGTAGGATCACTTGAGCTGTGCCGGCAGGCCCCAACTTGCGAGCACAAGTGGCCTCTTTAGCCCACAGGCATGCTGCCTTACACCTGTACAAGCAGACAGAAAGAATAGGACCTGAGGGTGTAACTCAGTTGTGTCTGTCAACATCAGTCAGTTCCAAGCTGTGGAAACAATTGTCAAAAATGTAGGATCAGGTCCTGTTCATGAATTAGCTTTCCATCCCATCCAATCATGTTACCAAGTACCGACCACATACGGGGCACTCAACCAGGTGTTGGAATTGATTGAAAGGAGGAAACCCAGATCGGGCTTGGAGGAATTAGTCCTGAGGTATATGTTTGAGCAAAGGTTCTCAAACTTGCTTGTATCAGTATCACACTGGGAGTTTATCAAAACGCAGTTTCCTGGATTCCACTGTCAGAGCTTTTGAATCCACCTACATGTGAAGTAGGGCAGAGAAATTTGCATTTCAAACATATTCCAGGTAATGCTGTTGTTATAGGTCCAGGGACTGAAGTGTGAGAGATGGTTGCAGAGGCCCAACAAAACTCAATAATGTTAGTACACTTGATAAATAGCATTTGAAAAATTAACTTGAAAGAATTTCCCTTCATTATGTATAGCTAATGTATTTTAATGACACTCTTAATTATAACAATAATGATAACTGCAAATCTTTGCTATGTGCCAGACAGCACTGAATGCTTCACGTGCATTGCTTCTAGGTTGATGTTTGCGCCTCCATTTTACAGACCAGGAAACGCATTAGGGATGTGAAGGATCTTGCCCTAGACCAAGGCTTCTCAATCTAGTCACTTGAAACTGGATAATTCTTTTCAGTGAAGGATTGACCAGCGCATTGTAGGCTGTTTAGCAGCATCTCAGCCTCCATCAGTTGGATGCCAGAATAACCTTTCCTCCAACTGTATATGCCTGCAGGTGAGAACCCTTGCCCAAGCCACACAGCTTAGGAAATGCTGAGCCATTTAATGTCCTCATCCACCAGGAGGTCATAGGCATTTTTATCTCAGAAGCACAGAATGTTAACGCTGGAAAGTTAGAGATGATCTGAATGGATGCATTCACTTTCAGAAACACATGGTCCAGACAGATATTACAGCCCGAGATTCCTCAGCACTCTGCCAGAAACTGGGAGGAACTCAGATCAATAATGACTTTTTCCACAATGCACCAACTTTCCTCATTTTGCTGCTCCATTTATCTCAGGAAGTTTTCCCAGCCCATGTGCACTCATGACAAGTGTGTTTTTCTGTCTGCCAGAAAATGCTTGCAAACCAAGTGCCCTGGCTCCTTCTCATTGCAAGGCACAGAATGGATGAGAAAGCCTACTGGGATTCCTGAGGAAGTTTTACAAAAAGGCAGGTCCAAACAAAATGAATTGATGAGAGACAAAGACACTCCACATAAACCTGCCTAGGTCTGCCTTTCAAAAAGGCAGCCTTTGTCAGTAAAAACACAGTTTTCCCAATGTAAAGAAATCTTGTAATCTCATGCAATTACAAAACCTATAAATGTTAGCAAGTGTAATCACTCATGCAAGTAGTTTTCCTTGTCCACAGTGCAAATTGCAATAATTGGATGAAGACATCTGCACTATTTTAACCTGTCATGTTTAATATCTATATTTTGTAACTCATCTTGATAGCTAATTTTCATGGAAATATGTGTTAATTGAGCAAAAAAGACATCTTTAAGATGGTTATCATAAGATAATCACACCCTAGGGCATTGTGAGGCAAGAGGTACTGCTCTGGATCTGTGATTCTCCAAGGATATGATTATCACATGATAGCTGCCACACCTCCAAAGTGCTACCTCTCTGGGCTGCCTCCTTCTGACTCAGGTGACTGATGAGTCCCTCTGCTTCTCACAACATCACATTCATCTCTTCCTGGGAGGTGGTGTAGTTTCTCAAAAACAATAGCTCAAGGCAAGACACAGTCAGGAAGAAAGTGCCCCTTAGAGCAAGATAGCTCAGGAAGGTGAAACTTGGTTTTTGGGAAAACACACACCCTCCCAGAGATTCTGACCCCAAGGCAGTGACGTCCTTTGCAAACAGACACTTGTGCACTCTATGCCTTCTTCCCTCCTTAGCGTTCAGCATAGCGTTGCTACCCAGTATGCTCTGCATGGAAAGGCTAACTTTTTTGATGAAAAACCTGTTTTGTTTTATCTAGCCACATATTACTTATGCTACTAACCAATTGTCAAGAGTTTTCTCCCCAACTCCAAAGACTCTTGTTCCATATATTTTTTTCTATTCTAAAAGGTAGTGCAAAGTACACTTTAATGGATTAAATCCAACATATCAATTTACAATATTGAAATGACCCTTATTCAGTGATGATAATTAGCTCCCACAACCAGCTAATTTGTACATAAAAGATTTCAAGGGTGTTACAGGCTGTTTGGATATATCTTGAGTAACAACAGAAGATGAAGATTTGTAGCAGTGACAATTCTAGTCTTAAGAGTTTTAAAATTAACAAACAGAAGAGAGTAATATTTCTTAAAGGTGATGTTGCAAACACCAACACAGGATGAGAGTTACATTTTCTTAATTTGTGATTTAGGTCTTTCATTTCTTTAAAATGAAGAGTGGCTATTATGGCAATGTTTACTTTTGAATATATAAACTGTGAAATAATAGCAACAACACTTGAAAAGTAGCCAGAAGATAAGAGCAACTACATCCCAGATTTAAAAATTAACAATAAATAAATAAGTAAATAGAGAAGTGTTTTAAGGCTGTTCTTGTAACTCCTGTTAGAAAAATGAAGAAGATTGTCAACCATTGGTAATATATAAAGATTTGAGGTGCTGGATGCATTTTTCTGCTTTGAGTGCATGAAGTCGTCTTTGTTTCGGGTTTCCCTAGCAACCCTTCTCCAAGTGTGTACAGGAAGAGTAGATCCTAAATGGAGCCCAGTCTGAAGAGGGCCTTTTAAAAAGGGTCTAAGTTCCCTATTTTTATTCCTTCAGAAGCACATGTGTGTAATGAAGGATGTACAAGAAAAGCAGACCACATCATTTTTCACAGTCACAGCTACCAATGTGAGAGTGAGATAACAATGATCTTTGAAATCCTGCCTTGTCTCTCTAGCTATGAGATATCTAAAGAGGCATAAGCTTCCTAGACAGTTTTTTGTGAAGACCATTTTCCTCTTGCAACCGCCTCAATAGGCAAAGATGATAAGTGGGTGCTTTTTGCTTGTGGTGATGCTCTAGCTCCAAGTGATTTGTCCTCGTAGAAAATTTTCATGATGTCATCCTCAAGGATAAAAGCTTATTGGGTTGTTAACAACTGACTTTCTCATTTATAAAAAGCAGTATCTTGCTGGCTGATTGTATCTGTGGCCGTCCCGTCCAAACCTCCCATTCAGACCTTGCTTTGCCTCTGCTGGCTTTCCCTAGCATCGAACCAATGACCTCTGTTCATACCATACCCTAAAATACATCTATTGATGTTTTTCTTTTAAGACTTTTAAGATTTATTTATTCTTTATTGAAAATGAACATTTCCAAAGAGAGGGAGAGAGAGATCTTCCATCTGCTGGTTCACTTCCCAAATGGCCACCATGGGCAAAGCTAAGGCAATTTGAGGCTTGAAATCAGGAACTTCCTCCAGGTCTCCTGCATGGGTGCAGAGTCCCAAGGCTTTGAGCCATGCTCCACTACTTTCCCAGGCCACACACAGGAAACTGGATTGAAACTGGAGCAACCAGCACAAGAATGCTGCCCGTAGAGACTGCCAGTGCTTGCAGATGCAGGATTAGCTCTTGAAACCACAGCACGAGTCCCTGATATCCTTAACACAGTCTTCTTACCTGTGGCTCGTCTATCATCTATTCTCTTTTGCTGTTTCCTTTTTTTTTTTTTTTTTTTGCTGACAAAGCTAGTACCAGGGAAAGGCAAATGAGGTACAAAGTTTAAGGTGGTGCCCAAAAACTTGGTAATAAAAATAAGTGAAATTTTAATGCAATATTTTTAGAAATTTAAACTGATAAAAAGAAGTCAGTGATAGAATAAATGTCAGGATTATAAATAAAATACAATCTGTGCTGATTTGATCAAGTCACAATTCATTAGAATCTTTTTCTTTCTCCCCTTTGTCATCCCATCTATCATGCCCAAATCCTAAATTTTGCATTATTACTTTTATTAATTCTGTTCCAAGAATATTCAGCACTTATATTACCTATCTTACTTATATTCTGTTCCAAGAATATTCAGCACTTATATTACCTGCACTGTATAATTACCTATCATACACACAGTGCACACACATTATCTTTTCTCATTCAATTGTTCTTTGTTAGGGTTGTTTTATTATTCTTCCCAGATACAGTATGTGTCTAATACATTCTGTGCACTTTATTTACCTTCACATTTTTTGCTCGAATAAATGTGGGATGTCTTGGCTGGATGTCAGATTCTAGAATTGCCTTCCTTTTCCCTCTGAAGTCTGTAGATATTATTCTATTATCTTCTAACTTCCAGTGTTGTAGATGAGAGATCTGATTGCCAGTTTGATTCTCTTTTTTCTTGAAAACAATTTGTGCCTTGTGTCTGTAAGTCTGCTTCATTTTCCTTTTATCCTCTGAGCTGAGCATGATTATTGGACTAGAGCTAGATGCTTTTATCTTCATAATCATTCCTGGAACTTGGTGAACCCTTTCTTCCTTTCGTTCAAGTCCTCCTCAATACAAGGAAATTTTCTTGCATTATTTGTTCAATTATTGGTTCTGCTCATTGACTCCTGTTTCTGGAATATGAAATTCCTGTTATTTGTGTCTTGAGTTTGTTCACCAAATATTCTTATTTCTTTCCTCCCATTTTCTCTATCTTCCTATTTTTATTCCAAGATGACTTTTTTTCCAATTTAGTTTTCTAAGGGATTGAGCCATAATTCAATAGTAGTCATCTTCTCCTTTGATTGATGTATTTATTTATTTTTAAATTTAAACAAGGTACTATGGATGTCTGGCACAGTAATTAAGGTGCCACTTGGAACAGTTTCAATCCTATATCAAAGTCACTGGATTTCAGTCCTTGCTCCAAATCCAATTACAGACCCCTACTAATGTGCACCTGGGTTTCAGTGATGTCTCAGGTACATGTCCTGCCAGCCATGAGAGAGACCTAGATTAAGTTCCAGGATCCTGGTTATAGCCTGGTTGAGCTTCATCTTTTGTGAGCTTTTGCAGAGTAAATCAGAGAGTAGAAGA
Source organism: Ochotona princeps (assembly GCF_030435755.1). NCBI lineage: Eukaryota > Metazoa > Chordata > Mammalia > Lagomorpha > Ochotonidae > Ochotona > Ochotona princeps. The sequence goes on from NC_080837.1 coordinate 52,483,508, forward strand.
TGACTCTTTCTGTCCACCCCTACCACACTCCACTTATCATTCAAATAAAAGGAAAATAAATTTTTAAAAATTGTGAGATCCAGTTGATAATCTAGTTAAAATGCCTTCCCTCATCTACTGAATATCATCATAGCCCCTGATTCTTGAGTCTTCACATTTCAATATGCTTTCTACACAACAGTATGGTTCCTGTGTCACCTTACCCAAACTCCCTGTTTTCAGCCCTCAATCTTGAGCTGAGTAACACCTCCAGTTTCCCTGATTCTCTAGGATGTAAATGGAATATTACAGAGCTCATTGGCCCCCTTAACCATGAAAGCCCAATACCATAAGCTACACATACAGATTTTTTAGATAAATATGCATGTGTGTATATGTTTATATATATTTGAGCTGCTAGGTGCCTAATTTACATATAGATATAGATATAGATAGTTTGTCTTCTATTTATTTTGTTTTTTTAGAAAGCAAAACTCTTCCAGCCCCCAGGGCAGAGAGCCTACATTCACCTCAGAGCTTCCCCTCAGCTCCTGAAGCCCAACAGCCACTTCCTGGGACAATACTCTCCTCCAGAATGTGCGGGCAGTGACCCAAGGATGTCCACAGACTAAGCTGTCTTCAGGATGCATAGCATTGTTTCTCACACCTGAATTTTCTGTTGCTGTCAAGCTGAGGTCAGAGGCAATATAGAACTGTTACATTGCATTTAGCTAAAAAGTAAGAGAGTGTATATCTTAAAGAGCAATGAATGATGTACTAATTCTTCAATACACAGTGTAAGTTTAAAACATATTTTAACGAACCATCTCATTTGGGGCAAAGAATTAAACGCTTCTGGTCTCAGTTTCCCATGTGGTAAGGTTGAAGACTAGAACTTAAACCTTTTACAGAAAACAATACACTGTGGTTGTCTCATATGTTCCAGAATTAGGAGTTGTTAATTAAATATGAACCTTCTGAGGACAAAAAATGTGTAAGACAAAGTCAAAGATTTGGAAAGAACCAAATCACAAGTGCCTTATTAGTTGATGCAGCATAATCACAGGAGGCAGAATTCTGGATTATTTTATTTATCTACCACTGCCTAGTGCACCAGGCTGTTTTGTTGAACCATACACCGATTATCCCTCTAAATTCACCCAAGCAAAAATGATAGACAATGATTCCAAAATGACTTCGTGCATTTGTCAAGAAAGAAATGGGTTAATGTCAGGAAGCCACTGACTCTTTTGAATTCTAGTATCTAAGTGGCTATTATTCCTCTCAGCGTAGAATTTTCTAGAAGACAAAACACATAGTAAAGCTCTAAAAAGAAAATATCCATTAAAGATACAAAGAGACTGGGGCTTCACTAATGTAATATGAAAATTCAACTTGCAAGTAAGATGCCAGAGTTGGATTGATTGCTGTGTACAACAGTGACATGAATATAAAGGCTCCCTAAGGTTAAATTGGGTTCCTGCATTGAAATTCTAATTAGAAATATGAGTGCCCCAACTCCCTGAAAGTACATGTGTGTTTAATTATTCTTCTTTTCACCTTATCTCTTCCATTATTTTATACTCTTTTCCCTCCTCCTTTCTTGCTGTTTTCCAGCAACCCATGCTCCTCACTTAATCTAAGTGTAAGGGCCTTTCTTTAAGTTGGCATTAATTGACAAGCAGTGTTTAATTATTATTTTTCATGTCTGAAAAAGGCTAATATTAACTCTCCATGGGCCTGAAGGCGCCCTCAACCTCCTTGTTTCTGGTGGCACTGCTCTGCCTTCAACTGGCATTTCTTCACTCAGACACAAAGGCTGCATATTCTTCCTCATCATAATGATACATACCTATAATTTTGCTATTTGAGGCTGATAGGTGACTCATTTGCCTTTGTAAAATTAGCCACTTGGACAACTGAAGATTAAGTCATCTTTATACAGCATTAGTGCTGGTTAGGAAGGGAAAAAAATGCAGCCTTAGGGATCTGTTATCCAGAAGTCTCCATTAGGCTATGTCAGGTTGGCATCTTCAAAAGTCATCATCCAGCGATACTGCTACATATTGAACTGAATAATAACCAATATCTAAAAGGACCTGAAGCCACTTGCTTATGTGTTGGTGCTCTGAATTAGCATTGGAGACTTTACATATTACCATAGTCATCATGATCTGACTTTTCCCTAAATTTATTAGCCATACCACAAATCAAGGTAATCAACCAGCATGGAGTTCAAGTTTGTGGATCTGAGCTGGAAATGCCACTGCTATGGAAAGTATGAAATAATTTGCTTTTCAATAAGAGATTTTATTCTTTGTCACTCTATGTTGAAACACAAGAATAAATTTATGCATGGGATTTTTGGATTCAGAAATTGAAAGGCAAAGAAGCTCATTGCATGCAATCTCAGCCTTCTCCAAAGCACTTTTTGGTTACAATATGGCTTCAATTGCCAGAAAAAAATGAAAGCTACCTCATTTAAACCTGAAGTCAATTCTAATCAGGAGAGGTAACCAAGAAGTATGTCAAGAATTAAGGGATAAAGGAACAAGTGAGAACTCAGGTCTATGATCAGCAGGTACCAAATTCAGGAAATTCTGCAAAAAAAACCAGAGTTTAAATCTTTCTGGGTTCAGAGGTCAGTGTCTAAAGTCACACTCACAAGTGTCCAGATTCTCCAGGGCCTTGGTGACCTTAAGAAGTAGAAGAGTAGGAAAATCAAGATGGCGGAATAGGGTAAGGACACATTTAAACAGACGGAGAAACATTAGCCAGTGTGAAGCAGAGAGGGCACATTTCAGGAAATAGGAGAAGACAGATCAACAGCAGAGGGGTACCTGGAGACTGACAGACACAGGAAAGCAGCGGACACAACAGTGTGGTGTTGTAATGACTGACACCCCAGCTGTATTCAGCTGAACTACACCAGCAGCCAGAACTCCATCAGCAACCTGGTAGGAAGGGACTTTGACTGGAAGCTCAGGAGGTGAACTCAGACAAAGAACTGCCCGTCCTGCTGGTCTGTTTGATTTGATCAGGAGCAGAGACAGAGCAGCAGATTCCAGATGGGCAATGCAGGAACAGCGTGGATTTCACAGCCCAGTTAGCCCCCTAGAGCCAAATTGGGCGCCATTTTGCTTAAGGAGGAAAAGGCAAGGGAAAGGACTGAGCTTACACTGAACTGGGAGTGAACTCATTTCTGATTCAGTGAATTGCAACAACGTGGCATGCTACAGGTTCCACCCAAGACAGATAGCCCTCAGACCTGACAGCCAGCAGATCAAGAATTCTAGTAGTGGCACATCAGGAACCATTTCCCAAGGTGTGGCAAAAGTTTTATGACTACAGAGACAACAGTGAGCTGTGCATGTGCTGAGCTCACAAGAAATCACTGAACTCGGTGTGTTGCACCGGTTCCACAGGAAAATAATACTGACTATTGCATTGTACAGGTCAAAATAGGTTCGTGTGGTCCTCAGATCTAATGGCTAACAGGTTCCTGCAAGATTACCACTAACAACAACCTAGCTATATAGGGCACATGGTGTCTCCCTAATCCTGGGACCTTCTCCAACTGGAGGTGGGAGAAAGGTTGTACAGACAACAGTTCAGCCTTAGCATGGTATCACATGGGGAGGGGAGTGGTGAGACAGGAGTGGGGACTACAGAGACCATGGTGGAAATCTAACATAAGAACCCAGACATGGAACTTGCTGGAGGGAGTGGCACAAACGACTGCAAACACAGGGCCATGCACCAACCACAATGGGGAAAATTGAACTATAGACCTGTGGGTGACACAGCTTAGAAACCTGCCCCAAGGAGAAGAATCGGATAACCAGAAGTACAATGACCAAGAGCAAAAGAAGAGAAAAAGGCACAGTGAAGATTACTGAAGACTCCCCTGCAAAGGAGCAAAAACCTTTGCCGACCTCACAGATAACCGAGGAAGACATCAAGAAAATGGGGGATACAGAATTCAAAGCATTTGTTATCAAGCTTCTTATCAACAATGAGAAGCACGTAAAGGAACTTAAGGAATATGCCACACTTGAATCAAATGACAGCTGATACATTAGAAATGAAGAATACAGTGGAGCAAATTAAAAGTACAGTGGAGAGTCTACAAAATAGAATGAATGAAACAGAAGAAAGAATCTCAGAATTGGGAGATATTTCCTGTCACTGAGGGAAACAAACAAAAAGCTGGAAGCAGAGCTAGGTCAAGCTAAAAAAAAAAAGTGTTCAAGAATTGAAAGACACTATTAAAAGGTCAAATATAAGAGTTATAGGAGTCCCAGAAGGTGCAGAAAGAGAAACTGGAATTAAAGGTGTATTCAATGATGGCCCGGAGCAGCGGCCTAGCAGCTAAAGTCCTTACCTTGAATGAACTAGGATCCCATGTGGGCGCCGGTTCTAACGCTGGCAGCTCCACTTCCTATCCAGCTCCCTGCTTGTGTCCCGGGAAAGCAGTCGAGGACGGCCCACAGCCTTGGGAACCTGCAGGCATGTGGGAGATCTGGAAGAAGCTCCTGGCTCCTGGCTTCAATATGGGGCAGCACCAGCCATTGCAGTCACGTAGGGGAAGATCTTCCTCTCTGTCTCTCCTCCTCTGTATATCTGACTTTGCAATAAAAAATAAATAAATCTTTTTTTAAAAGCCATATTCAATGAAATTATAAGGGAAATTTTCCCTAATCTAGAGAAAGAATTAGGAAACAACATCCAGGAGGGACACAGAACTCTCAACAGACTTGATCAAAAGTGATCTTCGCCACAACACATGATCATCAAACTCTCTTCAGTCGAGCATAAGGAAAAGATCCTCAAATGTGCACATGTAAAAAATCAGTTGACATATAGAGGAACTCCAATTAAACTCACAGGAGATCTCTCACAGGAAACTCTACAGGCAAGAAGAGAATGGAGTGACATATGCCAGATTCTAAAAGAAAAAAACTGTCAGCCCAGGATAACATACCCTGCAAAGCTTTCTTTTGTCTTTGAAAATGAAATAAAATTCTTCCACAGTAAAGTTAAAAGGTTGTGCTTCTTCCAAACCTGCCCTACAAGTGATACTTAAAAATGTTCTCTTGACAGAGAAGAGGAATAGCACCCACCGACCCCAAAGGCAAATGTGAAGAACATCCCAGTAAAATATCAACAGAAGACTAGATCTGTGAACAACTTATTGATAAAATAACAGGACCAAATCACCACCCATGCATATTAACCCTGAATGTAAACAGCTTAAACTCATCAATCAAATGTCACAGATTAGTAGAAAGGATTAAAAAACAAAACTCATCTGTTGCCTACAGGAGACATATCTCACCAACACAGATCAGCAGAAACTGTATCTCATGGATTTTGACTTTTTTCTTGTTGTTAGTTTCATCTCCTCAAAACACTTTCTTCATTAAATTCTTCAATGACATGTAGAGCATACAGTAGCATCATTTTCTTCAAGAAGGTTCTTGATTTTCTTTATTTCTTCAGCGACACATTAGTCATTCAGTAGCATGTTATTTAACTTCATGGTGTTGTTAATTTCTTTTAATCTTCCTGTTGTTGATTATGTTTTGTGGTTTTTCATTTAATAGGATGTACAGTAACTGTGTAATGGAGACTCTTATATCTAGTAACATGTTATTTAACTTCATGGTGCTGTAAATTTCTATTTTTTCTTCCTATTGTTGATTTTTTAGTGTGTCTTTTCATTTAAGGGGATGTACAGTAACTTGGAAATAGAGGCTATCATATCCAGATGTGAGGATACAATGCAGTCTGCATCTCTACTTCCAGACCAAAGATGGACTCCCAATGAAACTTTTTAGTATATCTTTTTTTTAGTATTTTTTATTAATTATTTTGCATTATGTGACAGTTTCATAGGCTCTGGGAATTCCCCCACCCCTCCCCACGCCCCTCCCCCCTGGTGGATTCCTCCACCTTCATGCAGTATTACAGTTCAAATTCAATCAAGATTCTTTCCTTGCAAACATATACCAAGCATAGAGTCCAGCTACTTATTGTCCAGATGGGTTGAACAGTTTCTTGGGGAGACCATTTCTGGTTCGAAGTTAGAGCTGGTAGAATATCATCCCAGTCAATTAAGAGTCCCAATATAACATCAACAGCAATTTGCAACATTATGGAATTGACATGGTTTTGAGTAACCAGTATATTTAAAAAAAAAAAAAAAAAAGCAAGTCCTAACCACAACCTATGATTAGCTCATTGACATTTCAATTTTAGTTTATATACAGGACCGGCTGCTATATACCTTAAAATGGCTATAAAGTACCATTCAGCTGTCTTGTGTCTATTTCATTTTAGTATTTAGCCATTTGTTGTGTTGAAGTATAATTTTGCTGATCTTGGCAGATTTTAGGATAATCTAGACTGGCTTGTAACTCTAACAAGACATTTGTCGACAATTAAGGTGCAGAACATTTTTTGGGGGGAAGGGTTAGTATATCTTGACAATAAGGTGCTGGACTCTGCCATTGTCCATGACTGCAATGATGGACGTATGATTTTTATGAAGAACTATACTATAGTAATGATATAGGGGAACTCAGTGGGAGACGGAATTGGGGAGGGGATAAGGGCTTATGGAACTGAATTAGAAAATGATCATAATAATAATAATAAAATGCTTACTAAAGTTAAAAAAACAATAGAATAGTAAGTGGAAAGAACCCAAGACTTATAATTAAATTGTCCTGGATTCCAACTCTGACTTCATTACAGACTAATTATATGATCTTTAAGGCAGAAAGTATCTTGAAATTTATTATCATGTAGATCTTTCCTGTAGGATTGTTGTATAGTGGCAAATGAGATAATACACATGAAAGCATTCTGGGAGTTTTAAGCTGCTTTATACATTTTAATTGTTATTATTTTTTGAACATATATTCTCTTACATGTAATAGAAAACAAGAATCCAGCTGGGTACAAGAATTCAGCCACATATGGGTATAATAGGATTTTTTCCCCATTAGTTCTGCCATCTGTGGGACATTCAAAAACAACAACAACAAACTTCAGAAAACAAACCATTCATAAACCAGAAACTGTCCACATATGCATTGTAATTGAAAGCCTTATAAGTATTAATGCCCATAAAGGGCAGAAACTTGGAAGGGATCCTGTGTTGAATGTTCTTCATTCAATCTAGACCTATTAACTTGCCTTATTAATCATCAAGTAAATACACCACAGACTCAAATTGATCTCTGCCAGACTCCACAAATACCAACTTGTATGCTATTAGTATCAAAGAAAACAGTCAATGCAATTCAGAAAAATTCATCAGTGGTTCTCAGAATGTGATCTCAGACCAGCCACATTAGCGTCACCTGAAAGCTTGTTAGTTTCCAAATTCTTAAACTTTATCCAGATCTAATGAATCAGAAACTCTTAAACATTAATCTCTAGTTTAGCAAGTTTTCTGAGTGATTTTGCTTTTCTATGAGTTTGAGAGCTACTGCATTAGATTGAGAACAAAAGTAGAAACCAAAGCATGGTGTTTTTATTTGTAAATTGTGGAGGGATTTTTTTTTATTAATTACATTGCATTATGTGACACAGTTTTATAGGCACTGGGATTCCCCCCACCCCTCCCCAAACCCTCCCCCCATGGTGATTCCTCCACCTTGTTGCATTACCACAGTTCAAATTCAGTTGAGATTCTTTCATTGCAAGCATATACCAAGCATAAAGTCCAGCATCTTGTTGTCCAGATAAGTTCAACGGCTTCTTGGGGAGACCATCTCTGGTCTGAAGGTAGAGCCGGCAGAGTATCATCCCAATCAATTAAAAGCCCCAACAAAACATCAGCAACAATTTATAACATTATGGAATTAATTGACATGGTATTGAGTAATCAATATGTTAAAAAAATAATGCAAGTTCTTCTTCATTGACATTTCAATTATTAGTTTATATACAACCGGATTCTATACATCTTAAAATGGTTATAGATTACTGTTCAACTGTCTCGTGTCTATTTTCATTATAGTATTTAGCGGTTTATAGCGTTGAAGCATAATTTTGCTGAACCTGGCTGTTTTTCAGATAGTCTGGACTGGCTTATAACTCTAACAAGACATATGTTAACAGTTTAGGTGCAGAACAGTTTCAGGAGGGGTGTGCAGAGAAATCTTCAGTACCCTAGTGAGGAGTAACTAATCTTTGTGTACCACCTAGTAAGATATAAGTGAATCCGCGGTGAACATATCTTGTCTGATTCTAAGCTTTTCTTGTTGTTCTCTGTCTGTCTATTCTAGATTGTTTTTGTGTTTGTTTGTTTGTTTGTTTTGAGGGGTTTCCAGAGCAATCCTGATGGTCATTGCGAGAAAGGGTCAGGACCCAAAGCTGGACCCAAGCGAAAACCAGAAAAAGCTCCTCTCCCTAGTACCAAAGGAAGTTTATAGTTCTTCTGTTTCTGCGGACCGCTCAGGGCTCCTAGTTGTCGTTACAATGACCTTGGATCCTACAGGGAAGGATTTGGACTTCTTCCATCCCATGTGGTAGATCGAGATGGATGTGGGTGACCTCAGAGTTCTCTATCTCCAAACGCACTCCAATTCCCCGTGGTCTCCTTGGCAGTTGGGATGTAGTCCCTGGTGCCCGAACTGATAGCCCTTGGTGAGGATCTGAGAGTCTTCAGGGTTGGGATACAAGTCAGTGGAGGGATCTTAACCAGCTTTAACATATTTATTATGGCTGAAGTTTCAATCTACTATCACAAGTAGTGAATGCAGGACCAAAATAACAAAGCTCTCTGAATAGTATAGTCCTTTTATTGAAGTTCACTTTCCCATCTTAGTCTATAAATGAATGTTTCAATCAAGTCTGATTGCCTGTCATACTAAAACAATTTAGATGTTCTTATTAAATTTGAGCATGTTTTCCTGTACTAAGATGAAGTCCTTATCATTAATCTTGATAATAGAAATGTAAACTAAACTCAGTTTACTAATTTTAGCAAAATCCTTTCCTGTTTCTTTTTTGATAATATGGAAATGTAAGTATTGTACTACTATCTTCCCTAATGATTTTTACAATGTAATTTGATACTACACATAATAAAAACATAATTTTATATGATGGCACCATGATAAAATAGATTTTTAGGATACATAGAAGCTGACTTTTTCCTGTAAAACCACTAACAAGAAAATCATATTAGATGAATTATTAGCAGAAAAAAATTTCAATTATTTTTACTTCAACCCATTTTACCAAAGACAACTACACAAGTGTCACTAAAAGTATAAATATCTCCTAAGAACTGGTCAATCATTTTTCTTGCATAAACACCATGATCTTTAAATACTATGTGAAAACTTTGGTATATATATCACAGAGTTGTTCCTTCCACATCGTATTTACACATGAGGGCTGGAGTTGCCTTAGTGGGAAGATCCTAAGCTCTCTGCCCTGGAGTTCCACCTCTACTCTCATGAGTCTGCAAATGTTTTACTGTCTTATGAAAACACAAGGGCTCTGTCAGCAAAGGGGTTTCACTGTTACTCTCAGAACTCTGCTGAATTGATACAAATGGGCTATGTATCACAGAGAACTACCAAATAATTATATGTGTATCTGTACACACACACACACACAACTGGTAGTTTTAAATTAGCCTATTAATAAATGAAGGTGATGAGCCTGATCTTATGGGCTGCAATGAACGCTAAGTGGGTGACCCAACTGAAGGAACTCCTTTCTCTATTCTGTCCTTCCAAGCACCAATAATGCAGCTGATTCTTCCTGCCTGATATCTGCTACTCCAGGCTGAATGACCAGCCTTCTTCAGGGTCACCGGAAGTGATGCCCAGACAGTTTAGAGGAATCATGTACAAAATATTTTCAGAGTGAAATGAATATTTTTTCTTCTAAGTTTTTTTTTCAAAAAATTACCAAAATGCTACCACAAGTCATAATTTGTGAAGTTAAAAAGTATGCCAGATTGATGTCTGCTTTAATTTGACCAAGCCGCCTTCCTGACAATGCTTGAATTCGATTTCTGGGTGCCTTCACGCTTTCTGTTCCTGAGCCCCAGGAAAAATCTACCTGAGCTAGAAAGGAGATCCAGTCAACCCTCCAGACTGACCATCATTCTGTTTCCAGAACAACCAAAGGACAATTTCTAGCCCTTCTCCTTTCAACCTGATTTAAAATGTTGTCTCACACATCTTGACATGACACTGCTTGCTTAAGAGAAAGCTCTGAGTTTCTTTCCTCCAAAATGAAATCTGAACACCACAGAATAACATTCTTAACTTTACAAGAGGCTACTGAAGATGAAAATGGTTGACATAGGATTCAGCATGTAAATCTTAAAGTTGTGAGCCTGGAAAAAGGAGGGGAAAGTAAGCTACTAAATTTGTGACTGTACTATTTATCATGAATTGTATAGGCATAAAACTTAACATATCTAAATATTTTAAATAACCCTTCATAATAGTATTTTATAATTACAGTGGAACCCTCTGGTGTGTGAATTATGGTGTATTCATATGTAGCTGCATTGAGTGTACTCAGGCTTCAGCCATGTGCCTAGCAACACACTGGGTATGAATTAATGTGCCACAATTCATGGCCTGTTGTGCCTTATTAAATATAGCATTGATTCAATTTTAGAACTGAAGCATAATGACTCAAATATTTTTCAGAATGCTAAGTGCCCCATACGATTTTCATCCGGGAACCTGTTTTCACATTTGCAGCTCTCACTTACAATAATAATATTTTCCTACTACAGAAGAAAAAAAGAAATGTATTTGCTCACCAAATAAAATAAAAAAAAATACCAAAAAGAATTACCTTCTAGTGTGACCCTATTTCCCCCAACAAAACTGAGGCTGCAAAAAATATGCTTTCTGTGGAGGAAGAAAATTTGTTGATGCTTTTCAGGCTTTCTGGAAACTTTGCTCTCTATTATTCTGTGATTCAGATTATAATAATGCTATGTCACACTTGCAGGATAAAATGCCTGATGGCAGGTCTGGAGAATTATGGTTCAATTCTCATTCTGCCCATTTATTCTATAATTGCCATTCAGTCATGTCATCACTTGTGCCTCAGTCTCCTTATCTGCACAAAAGATTTGGGTAGTACCTCTTTTCCTACTTTAAGGGCTGTTTTGTGAGAATCAAATTCAATGAAGATGCTATAGTGTTATGAATTAATATGGGCAATGTGCCTATTCCCATACTAAGGACACTTTCACTATTGAAAAAGCTATCATATTTACTCTCTGATTGGAAGCTTCCAACAATGTTACAGGTACACAAGTTCTGTTATTGTCATTTCATAGCTAGATTTGGCCCCAAGATGTACCCCCACCTTTTGCCTTATCTGTTCTAAGAACTAAGAGAGTGTCATGTACTTACCTAGCTGGAGTCAAAGTTAAGTTCCAATGAATTACATTAAAGCAAACTAGTAATGGAGTTGACATTTAGTCTAATGATTGACATTGGTGGGATGCCTGCATCTAATATCAGAGGGTGTGGTTGGAGTCTGGCTCCATACTCCATTCCAGCTTCGTGTTAATGTACATCCATGGAGGGAGTAGATGATGCTTCAAGCAGTTAGGAAACCTGAATTGAATGTATGACTCCTGTCTTCAGTGTGATCCAGACCAGGCTGTTGCAGGAATTTGGATAGTAAATCAATGAAAGAGAATCTCTCTGTCTCTCTCTCTGTCTCTCTCTCTCTCTCTCTCTCTCTCCCTCCCTCTCCTGTCTCTCCCTCCCTCTCCTGTCGCTCCCTCTTAATGTTTCTCTATTAAACAAATAAATATTTTGTTTTACTTTTTCTTGTTGAAAAGGCAGATTCACAGAGAGGAGATTAAGAAAGATCTTCCATCTCTGGTTTACTCCCAAAATGACAGTAATGACCTTTTCTGAACCCTATCCAAAGCCAAGAGTCAAGAGCTTCTTCCAGGTCTCCCACATGAGTGCACAGGGGTACAAGGATTTACGCCATCCTTCTCTGTCTTTAGAGACCATAAGCCGAGAGCTGGATGGGGAAGTGGAGCAGCTGGGACACAAATTGGTGCCCATATGAGATCCCAGCACTTGCAGGTGGAGGATTAGCCAGTTGAGGCATTGTGCCAGCCTCTAAATAAATACATATTTTTAAAAGAAAAAAATGGCCAGTCTAGTTAAGGGCCTGCTGAACAGTAAGTGACTGGAACATCATAAAGGACGGCATCCACCAGCCACGACTTGCTTTTAATTCATGCGATTTTTCACTGCTTCCTGTTAAGAAGCATCTTTATGCTGTTAGGAGCAAAAGTGAACAATTCTTGGTCATAAACATGGAGAGAGCTAGGTTGACTAGTTTACTTCAACTGTGAGTGGATAGTGTTTGTTATTTGAGGGCAGGCTTTTTAGAATTCTTCAAGCCTCCTGCACCCTGAAAGACAAAGAGTTAGATGTTCCATGATTTAAAAACATCAATGACTTTTTCATTCTGCAATGCAAAATAAAAGCCCATTTAGACTTTCGTTTGTAATTATCACCTTTTTGAATTCTGGTAACACTTATTTAGTTGGCAGTATAGCTCTTTCTTCTGTTTAAAAAATAAATAGATGAGCTTTTTCCATTTCATACCTTGATATGAAACAGCTACAATTTTGATCTTTAATATGACAATAGAGTCTCATTTAGCTACAGCTTGTTTTCTGAAGCTTGGTCTCCTCTCTCTGCAGTCTGAATGAAAAGATAAGAGACAGAGTTCTTGGCTTCTAAGAGCTCAGGCAGGCATTACATCCTCCTTGCCCATTCACAGTAAGAGAGGGCAGGGAGAGTAGACAATTGTAGGATTGGTGATACCAATCCTTGAACAAGTCAGTGTCCCTTGAATCTCCTCCTATTCTTTCTCACTTCCCGTTTCGTATCAAACTTGACAATTTATGACTTGATAAATACATAAAACTATAAACATTATTAATTTTTGGACTAGGTTTACAGATATTTAAGAAACCAGCAAGTGGACCAAGCTATCAGTATTTTCTCTCAGAGAAACTTTCATATATATGTTACATGGAAATTCAGTCTCCTTGCCTCCTCAGAGAGGCCTATAGCACATTCCTCACAGTACTAGAGAACGCACTAGTCACAAAAGCCAGTACCACTGCTAAAAACACTTGATAGGTGTAGACAAATGTTAATACTTTCCTCATATCACACATACATATCCATATACCTATTCAAGCATACAAACATGTACATACAAGCACACACATATATATTCATATATACACATTTGCACAAAACATACACATACACATACATGCACATACGTACACACACACACACACACACACACACCACTCACTGGTTTAGAGATCAATATTTATTGAGAAGAATTTCCGATTTTGTCTGATAGAAAATCTCAGGTTTTGCTCCCACCTTTGAGGCAGCTGCCAACATCCTCCTGACCTTCAATAGGACCTCCACATCAAATCCATTCGATGGCTTCTTTTGGAAGTTACCCTGTGGGGTTTCCAGAGGCTATGGGACCAAATGGCTAGGCATGGGGGTTCTGCAGCCAGACAGCTGTATCTAAATCCTTGTCCAACCAATTACAAGCTATATGTTTAGACACAGGTTTCTTAATGTTATCATGTTATAAATGGGATAGTATTAACAGTGCCCATATTGATGGGTTGTTGTAAAAAGTAAATAAACAAATATCCAATAATATTTAGAAGGTACCTGATTGCAGTTTAGTCCTCAGCAGATGTTAGCTTTTAACAGCCATCTATCCTCCATCATTCTTACAATCCTTTTTTAAACAAGATGTATTCTATTTATTTGAAAGGCAGAGTTGCAGACAGGAGGAGAGACAGAGAGATCCTATCTGTAGATTCATTCCCCATATGGCCACAACTGCCAGGGAAAGGCCAGTTCTTCTGGATCTGCCATGTGGATGCTGGGGCCCAAGCACTTAAACTGTCAACCCCTGATTTCCTGGGCCTTTAGGAGGAAACTTGATCAACAGTGAAGCAGCCACGATATGAACTGGCCACAACAACAGCTTGCATCATATCACTGTTAACTAATAGCCCCAACATCTAATGTGAACTGCTTATATCCAATTGTACATGTGTACGTGTGTGTGTCCAGGCACTAAGGAATTGTGGTGGCTCTGTGTTTTGACTTAAGGCAATTTGACTGCACTGGCGTGGGGGGATTCTAACTGTACAGTTCTATTCGTCACTGTAATTGCACTCCTAACATTTTTATCAAATGTGCGAATAAATATGTAAAAATATTGGTACCAAAAAAAAAAAGAGACTTCGCAGAGACTTCTACCATCACTGGTCTCCTGTAGGTGCTTCATCCCCAGACCCTCTCCCTGTCCACATTACTGGCTCTGCTGGCCGGAGCACCCAACAACTTGCTTTCTACATATGATGAACTCAAGTTTAGAAAGCAGATATGCAGAGTAACATACTTATGAAAGCCTAATACAAATTAAATCTTAAATTATATCAACAACGTAGATACTAAATCTAAATAGGTAAAAACAATGACAAGTGAACACTCAGAATATAATCAAACAATCTAATCAACTGTCAACTTGTTCGTTTTTATTTTCCATTACAGTTTTTCAGATATAGGAATTCCTTTCTCCCCTTCCCTTTAAAAAAAAATGTCCAAATGTAACAGAACATCTTACAACTCTGAGTTATTCTAGTGCTTCAGATACCATGGACGCTAATTCATTTATTCAGCTGCAAGCAGAGGGGGTCTCTTTGCACTTGTTAGAGATGCTTTTCCCTTGAGATTTTAATCACCAAACTCTCCTTCCTTGGGTTAGTCATTTTCGGTCTTTTTTCTGATCTTCATTCTCAAATCTTATGTGATAATTTGATCAGTATTTTGGTCCTTCACTTCTCTTCATATCCCTGTACTCTTAAATATGACCCCCTCCTATGCCATGGCTCCCAAGTCATCAAAACCCCATGCAAGCCTCTCTGTCAGGATCTGAACCTGACACTTACTCTCAAATGATTAGCTGTTAAATGAATGACTAACAATGTGCTGAGTTCTGAGAACATTCCAGAGCCATAACAAGCATGGTCCATATTTTCATGACTAGTGTGAAATGCAATCCTCTCTGCTTCTCTTCTCTCTCTGTACATATGTGCATGTGCATACACACACACACGCACACACACACACTCCCTGCTATTCCTGTTTCTCTAAAAATAAATAAATAAATAAATAAACTCTGAGAACTAAATGAGAAAGGAGTAGATCCTATGAGCTTGTAGATCAAGAGGCTTCCCTAACTTAGTCTGAATTGCCAGTAAAGGTTGTCCAAGGAAATAACATATAAGCAAAGGCAGGTGTCACATAGACCAATGTAAAGAGAGAACCAAGACAATTTCAGGCAAAAGCAGCAATTTTTCCAGTGACCCTACCATGAAAGAGATGTGGCAATGAAAGAAGTTCAGTATTGGCCAGTTGGTTCTCCTTACATAAGTGATGCAGCCTAGATATTTTATTTGGCAGGCCTTAAAACTATGAAAATCAAGCATACTGTCACACAATCCCTCTCAGTAGAGGTCGCAGTCAGCCTGCTCCGAAGGAAAACACCACCCAAATTCATTCCTCCAGTTGGCAAAGTTCACGCCCTCCCACTCTACACATAGATAAAAATCAGTGAAGTCTGACACAACTCCAGGCTGCAGACACCCAAGAAAACAGCAGAGTCCTTCTGAGGAGAGACCTGATTCAGCCTTGGAGTAGTCCAGTCGCAGTCATTCTGTTCTGAAACCTGTCAGACTGCAGTGCTGCTTAAGGCTGTTGTTTTGACATTAGCTTGACACATTCACATGTCGCCCTCATTGTGTGAACTCCTACTCAGTGTTTTGTAATAACAGAAAAGACATCAATATTTAAAAACAATCAAATGTATGTTTGGTTTAAATAGGCAGTTGATCCACAATCACTGATGAAGTCTTCTATGTGTACTTGCCCATTACACATATTTTACATTAACCACTCAGTTGGAATGCTCGCATTTCTGTTAATTCTCTACACTAGATCACTAAACTAGTAGATCCAGAATTTTACTTTCCTCTTAAAAATACGCAAATCCATGTGATTTCCCTGCCTTTTGTCTTCTTCAACCATCAGCTTTAAGATGCTTTATAATCTGTAGTTACATGAGTATGTTACAATATGAATGTCCTCCACGCTGTTTATAAGGTCCGTGAACCTCAACAGGCATCTTCTCCAGGGAAGCAGACTGCTGAATTCATTCATTTCCTTTCCATTCCTGTATTTGACAATAATGGTGACAAGAATTTAAGCAGGTGTTTGTGGATGAGGCTGATGTGACATCCTTATCCTACCTGATAATTCCTCAGATTCTTTCATCTCATTATAGTAGTATATTTCTTTCTATCACAAATATAATGAATGAGAGCTTGACTGGAAGTTGCCATAAAGACTAGAATTTCTCACCAAATCACTTGCTCTCCAACTCACTAAAGTTGAGGAGAGTCAATTCAACCTGGTATTCACTACAAGGCGCTAATGCTAGAGTGAAATGTAGTAGTTGGAAAACGAGCTTTTGAATCCTTACATAGAATTTGCAAATTCAAATATACATGAGCAGTATATATATATATATATCCTTGCCACTCATCCAAGGATGTGGCTTATATTCAAAAGACCTTTTAGAAAAACATCTAAAGAGGTCCCTGTGCGGTAGCCTCTTGACTGGGGTCCTTACCTTGCACGCTCCGGGATCCCATATGGGCGCCATTTCTGATCCCTGCAGCTCTGCTTCCCATCCAACTCCTTGCTTGTGGCCTGGGAGGGCAGTGGAGGATGGCCCAAAGCTTTGGAACCCTGTGCCTTTGTGGGAGACCTGTAAGAGGCTCCTGGCTCCTGGCTTCGGATTGGCACGACTCCGGCTGTTGCAGCCACTTGGGGAGTTAGTCAGCAGACAGAAGATCTTCCTCTCTGTCTTTCCCACTCTCTGTATATCTGACTTTTCAATAAAAATAAACAGATCTTTAAAAAAGAAAAGCACCCAAAGAGATAAACAATGTATATGTTTCTTTATATAGCTCCAGAAGGTTATTCCCTCTTACATTCCTACATTTCGGCTTTCTTCAAAAGATGAGCAAATATGGTAACAGAAATCTGGAATTAGATTTAGTTTGTTGATGCCCAATTGAAAACATGCATATAACTAAGATAAACATAAATATGCACACTTGATTTTCCTTGATTTTTCTTTGCTTGATTTTTGTGACAATATATCAGATTAATAATACTGATTGTCAAATGTCAGTCAGAATTTCTGATTGCGAAGCATCTCTGGTTTACCTTAGTAAACAAAGAAAACAAAGCAATTGCTGCTTGGTAAATACTTTTTGATAAATGGCATTATTAAATTATGAGGTTCCCTAGAGGAGGAGCTATTTTTAAGAACTTGCAAATGACCAAATCAGAAACCCTTACCCTGACTGTACTGGTGTCTCCAGCTGTCTGCACTCCCTCTGAATTCATGTCACTGAAAATGACACAGTCTGAAGGCAGACAACTGAATGAGACAATCTGTCAGCTTGGCCAACTCCTTTCAAACACTAATTTCCTCTTCACCTGCCCCCCTCCCAAAGCAAGGCTAAAACAAAAATGACCGGGATATGAGAAATTTCCAGAGAATAGCTATTATGTTCTCTTTAGAGTGTAAATATGAGAATTATTTGCAGCCATTTTCTGAAACATACCCTCAGACAAGACAAAGGTTATTAAATCACAGGCATGGAAAGTTGCCTTGTCTTTGAAAGGACACCATTCATAATCGGCAAAAGAATGCTAATCACTCTGAGTGGGAATTCCATCTCAAATTTTCAAGAAAACGTCCTAATTCAGACTCATAGATCAGTAATGCCAAATACTGGAGTGGACCATGGACAGTGGTTACTTGCATGAAAATATATTTGAATGTCTCATTTCTTCTTAGTATTTGGTTACTTTAGCTAGTTAGCTACTCCATTTGTAGATCACCAGCAATAGTAACAAAATTGTTTTGGAGCTCAACAATAAAATAGTGAAAGATGGTTTGTTATTCTCAATGTTTTGCCTGCCTATCCCCGTCATTTCTTCCTTAGGGAACCCCTATTCCACAGCTCCTCTCTTAGTGAAACATACTCCTAGAAAGAGACCTTAAAAACTCATTCATGTGGAGGTACAAATTATTGAGATGATCTGATTCGGCTTTCACCTGGTGGTACACTTTATTGGACTGGAATCAGGATCCAAGGCATCCAGTAAGTGGAAGTGGATGATCCTCTCCACTTGGACAATGCTCAATTGCATGAGTAATATTTGCACGGACTTTGCAGAAGATTCTTAGGGGAGGAGTCAAATGAAATCAATGCAGGGAATGCCGTGGTTCTGTCTTCACTTCCCTGTATTGGTGACAGTCTTGGTTATAGAGAATTATTGTCTCAACTCTAACACTCCACAGCATGCAGAAATAGGACAACTCCCTAAGGAAGAGCTATACTAGAACAATGATGAGGAGACCAAAATATCAGAAGTGGCTCTTTCCAAGGAATTTAGAGATACCACCATGTCTAAAGGTTCCAGAAAGAACTAGAGAAGAGTTGGAGAATGAGAATAGGGTGGGGACTGAGATCCACTGATACTTAATTTAAAATTATCCCCAATGAGATTTATTCTGTAATTATATAAGTTAGGAGAAGCGTTTGGGTGCCAGTGATCCACTTTGCAACTTAAATTCACCTCTTGTAAGTTAACACCCTTCAGGAAAGCTCTTTGCATTAACTGTGCCTTATAACTAAAGCTTATTATTATTAACATCATCTTAGCATCATTGGCTAGCACATATAATTTCCCCTATTTTTAAAATATTTTCTTTATATTGTTCAGCTACCAGACGGCATGGCAATACGTACCTTTGAAATTGGCATATCACTTTCCTTCAGCAGCAGTCTAGTTGCCTGGTAGCAAAGCTTGAATTTAAATAAAATAACTATGACTGTACATTGGCCCTGCCCATTAATGTCAAATGAATGCACTGCTATATCAGTAAATAGCAAATTCATTATGGAGTGTTACTCAAGCTCTTACAAATGAGCCACTTCAGTCAGATTATTCCTCAATCTCTGTGCCTGCCTTTGCGTGTCATCCACCTAGGAAGGTGATGCCTTGAAATCGTGTTAAGAATTTTAATCACAGATCTTCTGTGCACATTGTGTAGATAGGGGGATAAAAGGGGGGGGAAACTCCTGCTTTCCCAGACTTGTGCTCAACCCCTGCAGTTTTCCTCACCTTGGATGATGTATTCAAGGCTTTGATTCATTTTTCCATATTATAACCATCTCTTTCACAGCTGGGGTGAAGGGAAAGAGAGGGAGTGTTAGATAGCTATAGGGAAAGTCATAATTCAAAGGTCAGAGACATTTTAAAAGTGGTGACAGAGGTCTGAGGTTCTTTTCCTCTTCTCTGTCCCAGAAACCCTATGCTGCCGCTGCTGCTGACCCTTTGTGTCCATAGTGCCAAGGAAATTTTGGCCATACACTAGTTTGGCAACACTAAAGTTCATCCTGGTCTTAGAGCTAATGTTAGTCACTTAAAAACTGTTAAACATTAATGGGGATTATTTAATCCTTTCAGCAGTATTAAGAAAAATAGGCAATATTATTATTACATACTTTACACAGGAAAAAATGGGGCCTTGGAGAATTTAAATAATCATATTTATGGTCCTACTGACAATAAATTGACTTTGAAACTTGTGTGTGTATGTCTTCAAGCCCAAGTGCTTACCAGTGCAGAGATTGGGGTCCCAAGAGCTCTATGGAGGGAAATTAAATTCAGGATCCTCCCATTTACCAGAACACCACTGACAGATGAAGCTGGGCCTCTGGTTTGAACATTGTCAGTTCACACTCCCAGTTTTTGTGGCTGTCTGCCGAAATTTGAACCTTCAGCAGGTATCCCTGAGACCTATTTCTCATTCTCTCAAGAGAGTGTGATTTAAACTATTCCTTCATTCTCCTTCTAATGTGTTCTTTATGTAAACCTATAGGTTGCTTAGGACTTCAAAAGGTAGAATCTTTTCTGCTGAAAACAAAAGAATGGGACTGGTATTGTGGCCCAACAGGTAAGGCTGCTCTGTGATGCCAGCATTCAACATGGGCACCAGTCCCACCCACATGGGAAACCTGGGAGTAGTTCCTGGCTCCTACCTTGGGCAAGGCTTAGCCTAGCTGTTGCAGCTATCTGGGGAGGGAATCTCTCTCTCTCTCTCTTTCTCTCTTTCTCTCTGAACTCTGACTTCCAATAAGTGAATGTGATCATCAAATATATTCATAATTCTATCCATCCATTTAATCTCAATCTTCCATAAGGTGAGCTTCATTAGGGTCTATATTATGTTGAATCAAAGTCTAGTTCATGGACTGATGTCAGTTAAAAAATGATACTGGCTTAGAATATAATATTGTAGAAACTGTGAATGTTTGGAAACTTTAAAAGAAATTTGAATAATTTAATGTCTGGTGAATTTAAGAATGAAAAATCCAAGCATTTGGGAGAGGTTCTTTAGGCTAATAAACACCCATATCCCACATTGCAGTAGTTCAGTTCAACTCCCGGCTCCAACTCTCAGCTCCAGCTTCTCGCTATCATAACACCCTGGAAGGCAGTAGTGACAACTGAAGTAATTAGGTTTCTTCTTTCATGGGGCACCTAAATTGTGTTCCTGACTCCTAACCTCAGCACAAACCCAACCTTGGCCCCTGAGGTCAGGTTAGGGCATGGACTAGTGGATGGGAACTTTCTCTGTCTTCTGTCTCTTATATATATAAATACACATTTTTGAAGATTTCATAATTTCTAGAATTTTATTTTTATTGTATTTTACAAAAGTATCCACCTATAAAAGACTGGAATTTTTCTTTAAAAATTCTTTTAATACAGTCTGAGAAGCACTAGAGTTTGTTGAGAGAACCAAGGTTTCATAGGGAAGCTCATTAATTTGCCCCAAAACACAGAGCTCCCAGCAAGTCGAGACACAGTTGCACTCTGCATAACCATAAGGGGCTGGAGTTATAGAACTCTACTGTGGATTTCTTTCATCTGGTGTTTCCATAGGGGTCTGTGACATACAGCTTTTGGTTTTAACTGGGCTGCTTTCAACTGCACAGAATCAGGAGTTAAAGAACCAATCAACGATTTAGCAGCTTATCCAGTTCTTTTCCCACTCTCTTTGTTTGCCTCTCCTTCCTCCATCATCAGTTCCCATCCAGGAGTGCCCACTGGAAGCACCAATCCCAAACAATGTCTGTCTGCCTCAGGTCTGGGGTCATCACAATGCAGATTTTCAAGTTTCATCTTTGAATGGAATGATTTCTGGCAGTTGGAATCTAAAACCCAGATGTCAGTTAAAAAACACCAGAGGAAAATCTCTGTAGGAGCCTCATGAACATTTCACAGGGCGTGAGGCAGAGGCCAGGGCATGGTGACATTTTCCTGTCCACAGCCTCACCAAGGGCAATTTAGCAAGGGCAAAGCAACCTTGCCTTTGTAGGTAGGATGTACTACAGAGTCTGTGTGCTTTCTAAGAACGTTCATGTTCTCACCAGACCTTTGCTTTGACATTGTACCAATATGTCCCTTAGAGTTACTCTTTAAAGCTTTGGCACATGTCCTCTTGATTTGAAAGACATTAGAGGAAATCTACTAAGTCCAGCAAAAAGTTTATCACCAATAAAAGTCAAATTTGCTGTCTTGTCTGTATTCAGAACCCTTGCTCTCGGGCCCAGCGGCGTGGCCTAGCAGCTAAAGCCTTCACCTTGAATGCCCCACCCCGGGATCCCATAAGGGTGCCAGTTCTAATCCTGGCAGCTCCACTTCCCATCCAACTCCCTGCTTGTAGCCTGGGAAGGCAGTTGAGGATGGCCCAAAGCTTTGGGATCCTGCACCTGCGTGGGAGACCTGCAAGAGGTTCCAGGTTCCCAGCTTCGGATCGGCACAGTACCGGCCGTTGCACGCATTTGGGGAGTGAATCATAGGATGGAAGATCTTTCTCTCTGTCTCTCCTCTCTGTATATCTGACTTTGTAATAAAAATAAATAAATCTTAAAATAAAAAAAAAAGAACCCTTGCTCTCAAACACTGAACAGAGAACTGAGCGGCCAGCTATCTATATGTCTTTCTTTTGCCTACTCAAGTTGACAGGATCAATGCTCTATACCCAAATGCTAGTCTGTCTCTCTGTTAAAAATAGATGAAACCAAAAGAACAGCTGGACTAATTATGTTTCTGAGAGCCCTAGGCTTTTCAGCATGGTATAATATGATCACAGGGATAGAGGAGGGAAGGAAGGAGTTTGGAAGGAAAATGATTGGTCTCTTCCTTCTTTAAGCAGAATACACTTGCTTTTATCTGTTTCTCATTTAGCCTTTGCTGTTAAACTCAGTTTAAGGAAAAGATTTGACTGCTTTAATTTAAAATTTAAAAAGAAACTACTTGTTTAACTACAGTTTTATTCCTAAACATTTTGGTTGGAAATCAGCAAGTTATAAGTCTGATTTAGCATTTAACTGGATTTTAATTTTTTTTATTTTTATAACTCAAACTTTTATTTCAAAAATATTTGGCTGTAGAAATGAGTCAGACATCTCATTTTAACTGAGATGTTTTGCCAAACAAAATGGAAAGAAACTATGGAAATTTTCTCTTCTTTACATAGCAATCTTACTAGATGATGGTCTGATTCCTTTGCTATGAGAACTACTTGAAGAACTGTTCGGTGACAGTTAATACTGGAAACAGGAAAAGAGTAATGCCTTGTCATTATTAGAATTTTTATCTACATTTTAAAAATGCATTTAAATATTTCATAAATACAACTATCCTCTAAACACAATTATCCTCTAAAATCTTGGTCTTTAGATAAGAAAAAAACTTCTAAGCATCATGTTCCCTTGGGCACTATGGTTGGTCAATATTTCATGCTGGTGACATTGGAAATTCTTATGCTCTTAAAGATTCAAGTGTAGCAAGCTCATACATGGTTTGCAACCCAGAAACTGTTACATCTAAATTTGATATAGTCATACCCAAGTTGCCTTCTAGAAAATTTTCCAAGTTACAATTTCAAACATTTGTCGGTTTTTAAATGCCAAATATTAGCACTATATTAAACTTGCTATCTTTGTACAACAATCTGTATCTCATTAAAAAATTATTAATCGGCCTAGTGTGATAGCATAGTGATTAAAGTCCTTGCCTTGCACGCCCCGGGATCCCATATGGGCGCCGGTTCTAATCCCAGCAGCTCCAGTTCCCATCCAGCTCCCTTCCAGCTCCCTGCTTGTGGCCTGGGAAAGCAGTCGAGGATGGCCCAAAGCTTTGGGACCCTGCACCCATGTGGGAGACCTGGAAGAGCTCCTGGCTTCTGGCTTTGGATTGGCTCAGTTCCAGCCGTTGCAGCCTCTTGGGGAGTGAATCATGGGATGGAAGATCTTCCTCTCTGTCTCTCCTCCTCTCTGTATATCTGACTTTGCAATAAAAAATAAATAAATCTTTTTTTAAAAGATTATTAATCTAAGATTCATTTCCAAAATAACCATAATTCTGCCCTCTATTCTTTTTGAATATTACCTCCTCTATATACGATAATGTGGTAAGATAAGTGATATTACAGGAACTCAGGACTCTAAAGATGAATTAACTTTCCTAGCATTGTTACAACTAAACCAACAGTTAAAAGATTCCATGTTCTTCCTTGTAAAACATTACACTGTGCTATGTATAACATGACTGTCTCCTCCAAAATTCAAATGTTTCCAATACAAAGGAAGAGATAGATCTTTTGAGATTGGCCACGAGGGCTCCTTTATTACAATTGAGGTTAAAGTCTTTTACGTCATCTTCACACAGTATCCTTTCTAGCTGGCTGTTGTGGCTTTCACCATCTCAGAATACGATGTTCTTTCCCTCCTGGGGAATCTGCATCAGGACACCTTCTCGGAAGCAGAAAACAATCCTCAGCAGAAAACTGAAACTGCTGAAACTTCAATCTTAGACTTTCTAGTCAGAACTTTAAGAAAGTAAATTTCTATGCTTCATGAATTATTCCGTATTGGATATTTTTTCCCTGCACAAAACTAAAACATACCACATACCATGAGACTAAAATCCATATATGTTCCTTGATGACATAAAGGTAGGTATCAGTCAGTGTCACCTTTATTGAGAACTGTGCACCAGGCACTGGGTAAATACACTATACTCATACAGCCTGAAGAAATATTAAAGTAATCTCCATTTTACATGTGAGGCAACCAACTGAAGCTTAACTTGATTAAATAAACCAAGCCATACAATTAGTAATATATGAAGTCAGACTCCAGTCTGTCTGATTCCAAAACACAAACAAGAGCAAATGGGTTCTTCCAATGTGGAAGTTCTTTTGAGAGATTAGTCTTGGATGCTGCAATTATTTTAAAATTTTATATTAGTCATCTTTTGAAACCACTTTATTTGAATTAGTTTGAGAACCATATACAAAAAAATTGTTTGCTTAAAGCCATTTTAGTTGGATGACTTTAGCAGAAGGGAAGAAATGGGGGAAGTTATTCTGTGGGAGGATTTCCAACCTCCCAAAATTCTCTCCCTGAGAAGTCAGAGCTTTTGCTGTCCTTTCCCCATCAATAGCATTACAGGACCACATTCCCCTGGAAATGACAGGCCAATTTCAATATTACCCTTCATTTTGTGAAAAATCTTCTCAAAGGAGAACATAAACCCTGTGTACCTGGAGCCATTGAGCATTTTGGAGAAAATCAGTATAATTTTGAAATTCCAAATCATTCATATCACTTTTAGCTAAAATCCTACTAAGCTGGGGAGAGATTGGCATTTAAACAGATGTCAGCAGTGTTTTGGGAAATGTAAATTGAGGTACAGATGGTGACTGCTAGGGAGTTAAGAGCATCTGTGTTCTATGGTAAAAAAAAAACTTATTTGTGAAAAGAAATTTTGAATAATAACTGAAATTCCTATCTTGATTTTGAAAGAAGACAAGAAAATATCCTCGTTGGATGGCACTGTTTGATAAGTTTCTTAACAAATTGAAAATGACTTGAGTTTTTGGATCACTGACCTAAATTTAGATTCAAGATGAGAAATCATAACCTTTATCTTCAAAAGGCCCAAATTAGAACTTTGACTTCAAAGGAACAACTATGTAACCCTTGGAATGATTTTTGATTCTCTGTTTCAATCAATTTTGTGTAAAAGCTAATGAAAATATCAGTGGTTAACAGTGGTTAACAGCAGCAGATACAGACACAACAGACACAAGTTCAAGTTCCAGAACTGTTGCTTTGTAGCTGTTTGACCTCAAAATGCATTATTAAATTTCTCTAACCCTCATTTTCCTCATTTCTAAGATGACTAACACCACCTTACAGCATAGGATTGTTGTAATGATTAGAGTTATATATTAAGTTTTATGGCTTACAGTAAGCATGAATTACTGTTAGTACAGACCTTCCTGGGAGATACATACAGGATGGAGTATTGCTGACATACTCTCTCGGCAGATCCCACATCCCACCCCTGCTTTGACCTAGAATAAACAACGACTTAGAAATGAGCTGGCAAGTTCAAAGTTTGTGTAGATCATCAGTGCTCTAATGAAGGGTCTGTGTCCTTCCTAACTGACCTCTATTTCCCAACCAAAGAATCAGCCTCTCCAGGTACAAACACAAAAAGTGTTTTTACTTGTTGTTATTTATCACTGCTGAAAACTTCTTTTCATTGTGGTCAAAATCATGTACCATAAAACTTATCATTATAAGGATTTGTGACACTTGAACTTTCTATACATTTGCAAAAAGCAGAACTCTTTCAGGTCACTAGGATATTTTTTTTAAAGATTTATTATTATTATTGGAAAGCCGGATATACAGAGAGGAGGAGAGACAGAGAGGAAGATCTTCCATCCGATGATTCACTCCCCAAGTGAGCCGCAACGGGCCGGTGCACGCCAATCCGATGCCAGGAACCTGGAACCTCTTCCGGGTCTCCCACGCGGGTGCAGGATCCCAAAGCTTTGGGCCATCCTCAACTGCTTTCCCAGGCCACAAGCAGGGAGCTGGATGGGAAGTGGAGCTGCTGGGATTAGAACCGGCGCCCACATGGGATCCCGGGGCTTTCAAGGAGAGGACTTTTGCTGCTAGGCCACGCCGCCGGGCCCGAGGATATTTTCTTAAACGTCATTCCCATTAACGTGATTAGTGTTCTAGGAACCTGAGTGTGACAAAAGAGCTAATTTACAGCAAGGAAGAGACTGAATTTGCATCTCTATTTTGTGCACGTATCTGGTTAGTTGGCTTGTTCATAAGGATTGTTATGCTCAGCTGCTCCTATTACTCTAGTTTTCTCCTTCAGAAAAGGAAATCCAGAAACCAAAAGGTTAACCAATTCAGTCATATTAGGGAACCATGTAGGAGCCATGTAAGAATCCAGGCTCTCAGGTTAAATGCTCTGTATACCTTGCCTGATTGGAATGAGTTTATGCATTAGATCCCACACACAAATGGCTGCATTTAGCTTTCTTCACAGCACATCCGCAAACTCATTTACTGGATCCATAAGCACTTGTAAACATTGCTAATGGAGTTTGCTAAATGAATATTATAAACGTAATCCAAATGAGCTCTCCATGGAAATTGCAAATCATATGAAAAATATAGTGCATTTGGTTATAGCACATTTCAGGAACGGTATATTTTAGTTAATTGTGTTAGTATATTATACATGGCTAAATGTCAGTACTAGCACCTAGAAAGAAATTAGCTCTTTCTGCTTACTTACTATCATTCAGTTGAAAATATAATATTATCTAATCCATCAGTTAAAGGTTCCTCATTGCTAAAGCAAATCTTTCTTTTTCACACTATGTTCTTGGGAGGGAGAGTGGGCCTGTAACAAATCTAGTAAACATACTTGACCTGTTGGTATGTTAATAGAATGCTTGAAACAGTTTCCAAAAGGGTGCCCTGCTGGCCTGAGATAGTATAACTTTCAACAGAGCATTATTCAAACTTGGATGGTGACTCAAAAGGTATGCTCTTGAATTAGTAAGATAAAATTATAGAGCTAGTTTTAAATATATAACAGCTTTTTTTCCTTCAAAAACTGTCATGTTTTCAACTATGATTTCTATAATTTACTGTATTCAAATGGAAATTTTTCATTATCTGACACTTCCAAAAGTTTTATTCTCTTGTCAATGATTTACATCAGGCATTAACAAATTAAAATGCTGTTCAAAAATGGAAGTCTTATATTTACAGATCAGTCATCTCAAAATGTAAACTTGGTTTTTGGTGGTATTTTATGGAAAGACAACTCACAATGGCTAGGCTATATATACAAAGAGAACTCTGACCCCAAACCTGCAGTAAAATGCCTAGGAAATCAGCCCATCATCAGCATATTTCTATAAATCAGACTTGCCTGAAATCAGACTACCTAAACCCCAAATGCCAAACAGTAACTTGCAGAATACCTTGCCCCAAATGTCCAGAACTTCAGTAACCACTGGCATCCTCTCTAAATTTTGTCCTTGCTTCCTTATTAGAAACAGCTAGAGACAACAAAATATGTGCCCCTGACCAATCATGTGGGATGGTTCAGTTATAGTTAGGTTACCCTACTGCTTCTCCATTACATCAGCTGCCAGTCCACACGTCACTGAAGCCTCCACTTTTTCCCACCATTAAGCCTTCCCACCCTCTCTGCCTGTGAGAAGCTGCCAACAGACAAGCAACAGTAGCTTACTCCTTACTACAGAAAAGTCTGAAACAATGACTTTTTCTTCTTGTCTAGTTGGTCGATCTTAATTTGTTTCTATAAGAGCAACCTAGATAATATTTTGCAAACAAACACAAATACTAAAACATGCATCAGAAGAGCTTTAAATGTAACATAAAACATATTCCCTTCATAATATTTCTATCTAATTTATAGAAAGAACTATTGAGTTTTATGCAGAGAAAGATATTACCCTCTAAAGCATTAAAGAATCTATATCATTCTGGAAAAAATGTTGCTCAAGATTCCACTTGTCATGTAGGAAAAGAAAATGTAAGCCAAGGAATTGTAGACAATTATGAAACTAATTTTTCAGTAGTTAGTATTTTTTAAGTCATTACCCCAAGGTATACAACCCAAGTGATTTATTTTTCTTTCTACTAAGTGCAGATGCCCTTTCTGTTACAATGGAGTTACATGCCAAAAAATCTATTATAAATTAGAAACATTACATTGAAAATATACCTGACACATAACTTCCACACATAAGAGCTGAGCCACAATGCTGTACACAGTGGATTGTAGGCTGCGTCCCCTCAGGTTCATGGGACAGACAGAGTTGCAGCTCCTGCCATTGCCCCACATCATGAGAGAAGATCATGCAGCCTGGGAGATCAAAATTCAAAATAAGGTGTGTTTCAAATGAGCATCACTTTCAAAACATCATAGTCAAAAATTGTTACACAACCTAACAAAAGCTAGGGACCATCTGTTTTAGATTCAGATATTTTTGAATTCATCTTGGATGTTATTTCTCATGACTTCTTCAAAGCAAATTATATGATCAGCATTTGTGTATGAACTTTCAAAGTTAATCATGGAAATGGAATCAAGCTCACCTCATTTGCTAGCAAGCAAGAGAACAAAGCCTCAGTACCTTTACTTTCCTATTTCTTTTATTTTACAATATTGTCTCATCTTAACCTCATTTTTTATTATTTGCTAACTTGGGTGAAATCTTCAGACTCAATAGAGACTGAAAATAACCTTCAGCAGCCAATGTTTTGACGTGCTAAAGTGCATTAAGCCACCACCCATGATGTCTGCAGCCCATATGAAACTGTTGGCTCAAGTCCTGAGTCTCAGCAGCAGGAGCACTTCAGATGCAGCTCCCTGCTAGTGTGCCTGGGAAAGCACAAGAGATGGCCAAAGTAGTCATACCCTTGCTACTCAGGTTAGAAACCAACATGAATTTAACAGGTTCCTGGCTTTACCATGATAGTCATGGTCATTTGGGGAGTGAATCAGAGGATGTAATGTCTCTTTTCTTTCCATCTCTCTCTCTCTTCCTCCCTCCTTCTCTCCCTCCCTCCTTCTCTCCCTCCCTCCCTCCTTCTCTCTCCCTCCATCCCTTCTTCCCTGTCTCTCTCTTTCTCTAACTCTGCCTTTTAATAAATATATACATCTTTAAAAAAATACAGGGCCCAACGCAATAGCCTATTTGCTAAATGCTTATCTTGCAAACACCGAGATTCCATATGGGTGCCAGTTCATGTCCCAACTGCTGCATTTCCCTTCCAGCTCCTTCCTTGTCTCCTGGGAAAGCAGTAAAGGATGGCCCAAAGCCTTGGGTTGCTGCATTCGCATGGGAGACCCAGAGGAAGCTCCTGGCTCTTGGTTTTGTGTCGGCTCAGCTTTGGCTGTTGTGGCCACTTGAGGAGTGAGCCAAATGTACCTCTGTCTTTACTTCTCTCTGTAAATCTGCCTTTCCAATAAAAACAAAATAAATCTTTTTTTTAATACAATAACTTAGCATTGGTGAATAAGCATAAAACAAGTTGAGAAAAGTAATGAAGTGATTCATAAATTAGCATATCTACCAAAAACTAAAGCCCAATTTTATGAATTTCAAATTTTATCCATTCAGTTATAGTATATTATAAAACTTGTGAGTTTTAATATTTCATTTTTTTTATCTTAGAGTGCCTTAGGTCATACAGTAGCCCAAGCTTTCAGTGTGAATATGCTTTATCATTTTTATAGGTGATGCACATACATGTATTGATTTAGATCAGCTAAAAAGGATTTCCCAGGAAGATTTCTTTTTCAAAAGATGCCACCAACTTCTACTACTCTGAACAGGACTCAAGACACTATTTGAGGATAAAAATGCCATGATTACCAAAGTCTAGAGACTGTAGTACAAAATGTCAGTGCTTATTTTCTCTTTAATGGGTATACCTCAGATGCTATTGAGAATCAAAAATGTCTGTCTTCTACATCCCTATAGAATTTTTGCAACGGGAGAGCTTTAAATGGAACATAAAAAATATTCCCTTTATTATGAATCTTATCTTATATTTCCAATTAGTTTAGCTGGGCTTCAGTGCATTTTTCTGTTTCTTCCATTTCATCTTTTTCTGATGAGGTGACAAAAACTCAACCCTAATATTCTAGACAAGGATATGCTGTCAATTTATATAATGGCACCTTAATATTTTCCACATTATTCTCACTCCTCTTCCAGTGACTTATTTTTAGCACTGTTGCACATTGAGCAAAGCTCATGATCTTTTCCTTGGAAGGTCATGGCTAATTCAATACCCATCACTGTGTATGATTAGCTTAAATTGTACTTTCAGATGGGCATCACTTCACACTTGCCTGTTTCAAATGTCTTCATCAGATTGTCCAATTACCTAGTTTTCTTAAGTCTTACTGGAGTCCCCTGTAGTCCTTATTGGTCTGAAAATTTAGGGTCACTGAATAATATCATTATTTTATTCGCCTGATCTTATAAATGGTTAATAAATGTATTCAACAACAAAGATCTTCTCTGGTACAGATCTCCAGGGGGTTCTGCTATTAAACTCCTTCTGCATCCACAACTAGACCCGACTCCCATTCTCCCAGAGCTCCTTCCTCATCTTTTTAGTCCCTGGTCTAAAAAGACATCACCTCTGAGGCTATGATGATGGAGTTTTCTCATCAGCTGCTTGGAGGATAATTTATCAAAATTCCATGGAGTCAAAAAACCTGATGCACTCTTCTGACACTGTTCATGTGATCAAAGTAGTAACCAATGTATGAAATACTGTAGCTCGAATTATGTTCATGAGACACTTGGTGTTCTTTCGTTCTCTGTGTATGTGTGTGTGTGTGTTTCTTTCATTATTCTCATCATGAATGAAATGCTTACTTTCTTCTAGTTATATGTAAGCTCTTTGGGCTCCCCTTGTTAAAGGTTTTATATGTTTTGAACCTGCAGTCTGTCCTAAAACGATAATTGATTTTGACTTGAAACTCACATAATTTTTGTTGGTTTATGAATCATGCAAAGTGAATGATTTACCTTCTTCCGTGGAAACTGCACACAAAAGAAAAGCATGTAGTTGCATTATTACCTTGAGAAAAAGTAAAGATTTGATACATTGTTGAATGATTCCATATGAAGAGTCAAATTCATTCTTCTGAATATTAGCCAAAAAGGGATAAATTGTGCCATAGTTATTAATTCCAACAAAACAGTTTGACTTAGATATAACTCTCCAATAGGATACTCTGAACAACAGAGTACCAGAAACCTCTCACTGTGTGTGTTTGGCTCTCTACAAATGTGGTTCAGTGTGCACTGCAACCTTGTCATCCTAACTGTACAAAACTCAGCATTGTACTCATCCCTAACACCCTCCTGAGTTCCCCCCACCAACGAATTCCAAATTACTTCCTCAGGGCAGCGCTATCAGTGGTATTTTCTTTATATGTAAAACTTACCGTGTGAAATCATGTAGATATTGACAGAATACACTTGCTTATAATTCCAAAAATAGTCAGAAGAACCGAGAGGACCAAACAGTTATCCAGACAGGGCATGCATTTCAAAACACATATTACACTTTCAGTGATGCCACAAACTCCCTCCTCACAAAGGAATACTTTCTCTCTCCCTAGTTTGTCATTCATTGAAACAAAACACATGGAAACCATGGAATCCTGCTCTTTCAAATAGGAAAACAATACAGGACAAGAGCAGGTGAAATAGTAACGTCATTGGGAAAAGACTCTCCAATCTATTCCAAATATAAATTTGGGAATTCATCTCCACACCTAGATAATTTGTGCATTCAAACTGTTTGTCTTCTATTTCAAACTGATGTGCTAAAGTTTTACATGGTATCTCGTACATGGCTTTGAATAGATGTATTTCTATCACTAGTATTGCTACTACAAGCATAAATTAAATAGCTTAGGAAGAAAATCAAGTCGTGACAAGAGATTCTTAGTATAAGATAAACTTTGCCATGGTATATTATAGCTGTGGGAATATATCATGTCCATACTTATTGCTTTCCTTGTCCTATAGTTCTAGGTGTTAGCTTCAACAAACAGCTCATTCACTGAGTCACACAGCCTGTGTTCTGGTGTGGCTGTTGTTTATTCAGTCAACAAAGGTTCAACTGCCACTATATGGTCTTTCTCATGACACTCATGTAAGAGTGAGAACAAGTGTAAGGACGTAATAAAATTCCTCCCTCAGAGCCCCACCTTGTCTGGGTATTTTCACACTAATTTTGTTTTGATGTTTTTGTGATTTCCAAATATCCTGAAAATTGTTACCATACAGAGAATAGTGAGCAAATATTTTATTTTTCCCTTGTTGGGTTTTTCCTTTGCTTTCTCCATCTCCTTTATAGAGCATGTAATCATGTTAACCAAGGAATTCAGAATATAAAATCAAACAGCATGAAGAACATGTTTTGGGTTTGGCTGAGCCCCAAAAGCCTGAACAGTCATTGAAGATATTCACATAAAAACCTGGCTGATGTCACCCATTCTTGGCATCAGGATCCCTGAAATTATCAGTTCTACTGAGTTTCTATTTCAAATCCACTTAGTGAAATGAAAAGTGTTTTACAATCGGTAAATCAGTCCTTAATTATAAGGATCTACTGAGTTTCAGGAATATTTTCAAAAAGATGGGGGAGGTGGAAGGATAGGGAAGAAGCAAATTCCAAGTAGTGCTTTGCTTGCATGTTGCTGGAGGGCACAGAAGCAAGTGGATTCATTTTCCCTTTGTGGTGATACGTTTTCAGTGAAGTTCTTCATTTAATTTTTGTTTTTATTGAAATAGATGACATAAAATGTAGTCTGGATCCTTGCTTCCAAAGAAACTTTTTTTTAAGACATGTTGTTACACTAAGGTCCTTTATTTTTCTTCCCTGTTCCTCAATAAATCACTGCTGCTTTTATATTATAGAATTCCTATTGTTGCTATCAATGACAGGTTATTTTATTATATATTGTCCATTAATATGTGAAATTATAGTACTTCAGTTTTTATAAAAATATTTCCAATGTTGTTCTCAGAATCCTAACTAAAATTGTCCTCTACTTGGAAGTTACTATTTCCTCCCTGATAAACAGATTCCAAGAAGGGCTCATCACTTGTTTCTCCCAGTTACGTTTTCCTTAGTCTCTGATAATTTTAATCACCTCTTCTCTATTTCCCTACAAACTCAAGAATATCTCCCCCAAAATAAGTAAGGAAGAGAAAGAATCAAAGAAACAGGAAACATGGGCATGTTTTGAAAGCTTGTCTCCAGTAGCTTTGATGAATAACCAAAAATATTTGACTCTGTACCTTTGGGTTAGCAGAGTTGTTTAACAAGGATGGCTGGGGTCCCAGGAGGTAACCTTCAGTCCTCTAGCCTTCCGTGGGTCTATTATTATGTTCATGCAGAGAGCCAATGCAATATTGCTGAGCACTTCATCTCAACTTCTCACTTTCTTCTTCCTCCCACTGGCCTCAAGAAAGGTGAAGGGTGGGAAGCAAGAGGGATTTAGGAAGTACAGAATGGAGGTAGCATGGAACACACAGACACATTAAATGGAATTTTATCATTTAAAAAAACTATAAAGGGTTCTAGTTATGATAGTTTGAATTCCATTATGCATTCCTTCAGAAACATAATTTCAAATAAAGATGTGAGCCAATTTTTAAAAAAAAAAGTATTCCACCTGGTTCCCAATAACTGGCACAG
Source organism: Ochotona princeps (assembly GCF_030435755.1). Classification (NCBI taxonomy): domain Eukaryota; kingdom Metazoa; phylum Chordata; class Mammalia; order Lagomorpha; family Ochotonidae; genus Ochotona; species Ochotona princeps. The sequence goes on from NC_080837.1 coordinate 52,517,388, forward strand.
ATTCTAGCATGATACAGTCTTAGGAAAAAATAATTTTAAAAATCATATGAAGCTTCTAATGTAATATGAAAATATGAGATTATAATAATGTAAACATTATCAATAGTGACCAGAAATGCACCATCACTTTTCTTAAACAATGTGGAATCAAGATAAAATTCTACCTACAAACAACAGAAAAAAGTGAATTACAAGTAGCTAAAGTCATTTGCTTCCGGTTTCCTGCCAATCTAGTATGTTTTATAGCCTAACCCACCCCCTTCTCAGCAAGTCTGCAGGCAGCCTCTGTTACCTAGAAACCATCTTAAGGTGTTGAGTGTCATAAAGCAGAGAGCTTATGTTCCTGAATTTGTCTCTCAATCACCCTGGGATTTATCATCTGTAGAGATCATCTCATGAACAGCAGAGCAGACAGCATTGAAGGTGTTACCAGACCATGTTGGACAAGCTAAACACTGAAGAGTTAAGCAGGAATAATCAGAGATGATATGTGCATTTAGAACAAAACCAACTACAGAAGTGTGTTTGTTAAATGATCTCTGAATTGTGAACAAAGCATGAATAAAGGTGTTTTTCTTTAACACTATCCAGAATAGATAAATTGTCCAAGTTATAGTCGAATCACTTTAGAAATTAGCTCTCAGCTTGGGAGTGATGGAGAGCACACCATATAAAGGTTCAGTAGTAGACATCTGGTACAACCTAGGTGGTCTGAGTTGTTGTTGCCTTGTTTCAGGGAGCCTCAAAGAAATAATTTTGAAATCAGAACCATACACAATATATAGAGGATGTGAATAAGTACAGTTAGTGTAAAACTTTATTAAAAGTAATTATGTCCATCAGTTTGAACACTCAGCCACAAGGTGGGTACAATTATCTAAGCTTGCATTTTAGTGAATGCAGGAGTCTTTTGATAAGGTTTGACTATATTACCAAACACAGTCTTTTAGGTTGTTGTTGTTTTTAAGGTTTATTTATTTTTATTGGAAAGGCAGATTTATAGAGAGAAGTAGAGACAGAAGGATCTTCCATCTGCTGGTTCACTGTCCAAATGGTCCCAATGGCCAAAGCTGAGCTGATCCAAAATCAGAAGCCAGGAGCTTTTTCAGGGTCTTCCACTTGATTGCGAGGTCTCAAGACTTTGGGCCATCCTCTACTACTTTCCCAGGCCATAAGCAGGGAACTGAATGGGGAGTGGAGCAGTTGGGACATGAACCAGCGCCCATATTGGATCTTGGCGCTTGCAAGGTGAGGATTTAGCCACCAGGCCATTGTGCCAAGCCCTGTCTCTATTTTTAAGAACTAATTTCTAATATGCTCTTCTGAAATATTGTGCTTCTAACTTAAAACAAGCAAATGTATTCAGTGCAAGATAAGTTTATTCTGTGAAGTGCATCTCAAAGCTCTGCAATTCTTGTTGACTTCTTTGGTTATACGGTGTCTATCAGGGCCCTGACTTTGGTCATTTTCAAGCCAACTTAGTTACTTGATTCAAACAAAATGTTTTTTAGTAGAATCTGAATGGTAAATGTTTATTTTTGATGTGTGAACACAAACATGTTTTCTCAGCAGTTTATCTACTGGAAAATGTTTTCAGAGATGGATGAATTTCTCATGCTCCAAGTGCTCCAAGTGAGTAAAACATGGGTATGATTTCTTTAATAACTCAAGCAATAGTATTAATGGAAAAGCCAGGTGCCAACAGCAAGGCAGAATTCAAGGGTACTTTGATGCACTTGGTTGCCGGTGTTTTATTTTCCCTGTTCTGTTCTGTTCTGGCCCATGCTGAGGTCCTTTGCACTTTATTAGATTGTACACTACAGACAAGCCCAGTTCCTTGTCCACATAGGCCCAGGGCGATAATATTGATGAAAAGAGCATTCAAACTTGGAAATTAAGACACTAAAAGCCACATAGCCATAATAATGAAAGTATTTCCTTGTGTCGCTGGATTTAAAACAAACGGACTGCTGTGGTTTGTGAATGTTTCCTGACCTGGAAGATAATAGTGTCTTTGTTGGTGCTTTCTGGCTTGGAAGGTGAAAACATTAGACAGAAAAACATCTAAGAAGCATGAGTTTAAAAATGATAGGCTAGGAGAAAACTAGCCAGATATGTAAAAAGAAGGTGCAAAAGCAGAAATCTATCATTTCATTAAGAAAATTACAAGGGAATCCAATACCCGAATGAGAAAATTTTTAATGATACAATGAAATGTACCTTATTCAGAATGCTGGACTTTTGAGTGTTGCTGAAGGACTATTGTAATAATATGAGAAGGAATGAGGGAGGGTGGGAGGGGAAATCCCTGAGCCTACAGAACTGGAGAGAGAGAGAGAGAAAGAGAGGGAGAGAGAGAGAGAGAGAGAGACCTTATTAGCTATAAAACCAAGATAATCCTATCAGACCCTAAATATGATTTCCCTATTGCAGCAGGATTTGAATTTGAGGAGGCAAACCACATTAGGCCTCACACACAAATGAAGAGAATCAGATCAAGGAGTAATCACAGTACAGCAAAACAAATCTTGATGGCTACCTTCATGTAAGATATTACTGTGTCATATAGTTAATCCAGTGCCCTCTTCTGGAAATAAAAATTCCTTTTGCTCAATTAACTAGCTTTTAGAAATAAATGCCACTTCTTCTTGAGGGTAATGGCACAATCAAAACCTTGCTACTGTCAACAGAATTCAATAATTGCAAATATTTTAATATTCTTTTTGTCCAGAAAGGAAGTATTGATTTCATTTGTTCCATAATTCCAGATCTCTGGAAGAAGCACCATTTTATTTTACACAGCTCCCCATCAATGGCTTGTTAGAAGCAGTTCCAGATCAGGACCCATATGGTTTGGTTCTATAACTTAACTGAATAAAGAAAATGTGGTGTATATACTCCACGGAATACTGCCCAACTATAAAAAAGAATGAAATCCTGTCTTTTGCAATAAAACGGATGCAACTGGAAATAATTATGCTTAGTGATATAATCCAGGCCCAAAAAGACAAATATGTTTTCTCTGATATGTGATAGTTAATGTAGAATACAAAAACAAGGTAGAGGAATGAAACGGGCATCTTGTGATTTGACTATTGTTTACACCCCTTGTAAAAACTCCTGCGGAACTATAGTCTTTCTATTTCTGTTTGTTGAATAGTATGGTGAGTGGCATATTAAGCCTGTAACTACAGAGTAGATTGAAAATAATGTGAAATTATGTGAAAAGAAGAAAATAAGGGAGGAGGGGGGCTAAGGGCAGGAGAGGAGAAACAGGGTAAATGTGATTAACTTCTGAGAGTTGTATCAATGAATTACATGAAATCTGTTCTCATTATATTAAAATTTCTTAATGAATCTAATTTGTAAAATCATATTTTTGCTTATAGAAAAAAAAATTCAGATGATCATTGTCCAAACAGTTGGTAAAAGAGACTGTTAATGAGAACATTTCATGTGCTGTTGCAGGACAGTAAGAGCACTAAATATGAGTGTGTTTACCAGAATACATCAAGCTGGTTCCACTAAATTTATCATTTGAATTTCAGTACATAGTATTTTCAGCCTTGTTCAACATTAAACTCATTATTCTATTGAATAAATAATTCCAAAGAAAGAAATGTCCAATCAACAAAATTAATTCAAATAAAACTCCATTCCTATCCTCCCTGGACAAGTAATATTATGAATTTAGAGAAAAGCAGAGTTACTTTGTGACTGCTATATCATCTCAAGCCTAGATACCACCAGATCATAGTACCCATAAGGCAAACAGCATTGCTTTAGAACTTTTTCAAAGCTACCACTTTACTGGTGGTCTGTATGAAATTTGAACAAAGTATGTGTGTGTTGGGGCAGCAGAGGGGAGGGGAGATGGACTTACCTGCCTTATACATTGCATTTGGCATGGTCTTTACCACACTCATAATTTAATCAGTTTTCATTTTGAAGACATTAGGAGACATATTTTTGCAAACCAATTCTTTTTCTCTAAAATGTCAGATTTGTATTCAGACATTTCACACTAGTAGAACTATGCCAAGTCAATTCACAACAATATAGCTGTGCCAAGTAGTTCACAGCTGCTATTCATCCTGATTGGTCAGAATTAGAGGCTCAACTGACAAATGGGTGGATATTTTGCATATCGTATCTTCTGGCTAAAATCAATATCTATGCTTACTTTTTATATTATTTGTGCTCCTTGTTGGACCTTATTGGTCTGTCAGAGTTTCCTTCTGACTCCCTGGATTTTAATCCAAGTTCCTTTTGTTACCTAGTTATGTGCCTGATTTCTGAAAATCATTTTTCAGAATGAAAATGTAGATATAATAATATATGTCATTATCACACATATATTCATATAAACATCATAGGTGTATTGGAATTAATTCACTAACAGCTCATGTATTATTGTTGGCTTGAGTTAAACTATTTAATTCTTAATAGGTCTTACTGATAGGAATTTAAAGACCATATCTCTAACTGCCTACACTCTTCCCACATACTTTAAATATTCTTCTATTGATCAAATAAAGAAAATGATATTATAGTATTGTTAGTTTTGTAACCCTCACAGGTTACTTGAAATAGAAAACAGAAACAATAAACTATAATTTTAAGAATTTCTTGGTTCTGTGGTTACATCCTCTACTTGAAGACAAGAAACAGAGCTCAGGTGAGGTCAAGTGTAATATGTGATTTGCCTCCATACCAAGAGGACTCACTTCTATTATTGGGGAAAATATTTTATGTTACTTAGTTTTTATGTAAAATAATTCTTTATAGAAACATGTGAGTTTCTTCCTTGTTATGATATATGTCTATTTCAACTAAGCAAGTTAGCATTCATTGAATGCTTAGGAAATAATAGGTACCATTCTAAGTGTTTTATGTATATTAACATGTCTATTTTTCCAACAAATTTGTGAGGTTTAAGTTCTGTTACTGTTCCGATATGACTAAAACAGGTTAGTCCATAAAATAATTTTAAATTTGCCATAGATTGTTTACATGACATTGATGGATGTAAGATTTCACCTCAACTTTCTAGCCCTAGAAATCTTGCTGTCAACACTCCACTACTCAGCTTCTTTTTGAGATAAACACATAAATATATAATTCTCTAATTACTCTGAAAATACACTTTTTAGTTCAGATGTGAAATAACAATTAACACCTGGAGGGCCCGTCGGCGTGGCCTAGCGGCTAAAGTCCTTGCCTTGAACGCCCCGGGGTCCCATATGGGCGCCGGTTCTAATCCCAGCAGCTCCACTTCCCATCCGACTCCCTGCTTGTGGCCTGGGAAAGCAGTTGGGGACAGCCCAAAACTTTGGGACCCTGCACCCGCGTGTGGGAGACCCAGAAGAGGTTCCTGGTTCCCGGCTTCGGATCGGCACACACCGGCCCGTTGCGGCTCACTTGGGGAGTGAATCATCGGATGGAAGATCTTCCTCTCTGTCTCTCCTCCTCTCTGTATATCCAGCTTTCCAATAATAATAATAAATCTTAAAAAAAAAAATTAACACCTGGGCCCAAATTTGCAACTATACTTACTTAGTTCTTTCTACAAAGATTAATCCATACATGTGTGTTGAATTGAGTGTAAAAGTTCATTTCTTCAGTGATACATTCATCATTCAGTAGCATATTACTTAACTTCATGTTGTAAATTTTCAATTTTTCTTCCTGTTGTTGATTTTGTTTTATGACTTTTTATTTAAGGGGATGTATAGCAATTGTGTAACAGATACTATCATATCCAGACATGAAGATACAGTACAGAATGCATATCTACTTCTAGACCAAACATGAACTCCAATGAAACTATTTATTATATCTTATATCTTGACAATAGGGTTCTGGACTCTCAGCCACTGTCAATGCCACAACGTCAGGATATACTTAAATAGCAGAATGATAGACTTAGGACTGTTTATGAAAGACTGTATCATTGTAATGATTTAGGGGAAACCCATGGGGGGGGGAGGGAATTTGGGGGAGGGGAGAAGGGAAATCCCAGAGCCTATGGAATTGTATCATAAAATAAATAAATTAATAAATTGTTTAAAGTTCTTAAAATAAGGGCCAGCATTATGGCATAACACATACAGTTTCATGGGTACCAGATTATGTCCTGGCTGCTCCTCTTCCAATTCAACTCCTTGTTAATGTGCCTGGGAAAGTGATGGAAGATGGCCCTTTCCATTCACATGCAAGATGCAGCAAAAGTTCCTGGCCCTTGGCTTCAGTTTTATCCAGCCCTGGCTTATTGTGGCCTGAAGAGTGGATCAGCAAATGGAAGATCTCTCTCTCTCTCTCTCTCTCTATATATATATATATATATATATATACACACACACACACACACACACACACACACACACACACAAGCATAGATATAGATTTAGATACATGTATAAAAAACTGTCTTTTAAATAAATAAACATTTTTTAAAGTTATTGAATTAACTTAGTTTATAAATGTGCTTCCTTAATCTAAAAAATGTATTCCAAATTGCTGTTTGTGTATAGTTTAATTTTTAAAATGAGATTTTATTTTCTTATTTTAAAATAAAAATATTTAATCATTATAGAAAATAGAGAGCACAACAAATTCCAAAGGAAAAATTAAAATCATTGATTATACTACCTCTCTAAAATAATCCTTCTTAATAATTGAATTCTTTCAATTTAAAGCTTTCTAGAAAACAAAAAAAATTCATTAAGAATGTTACTATAAATTATATATAAAAATAATAGAATTATCTTAAATTATTAATAGTCCTATTGATGTTTGTCATAATTATAGTTGAAGAAGACTGAATCAACAGTAATACGTTAACCACGAAAGTTTTAAGAAATAAGGCATCCATAAAAATACACATGTAACAAAATACAAATAAAGAATATGAACTTTAGATTAATGAATTCAAAAAGCAGGCAATATGCTTTGCCAAACTGTGAAACTTAGATCAAATTAAATAAACTCTCATGTCACAAGTTTTTATCTTTAGAGTATGAATAATCACCTGTTTTTGTTGACCTTTTGGCAGCATTAGAAAAAAATATGCATGAAAATCACTTGGAGTCATTTTTGTCAAATTAGGCACACTTAATAAAATTTAATTCTCCCCTTTGGCTTAAGTTTGTTCTGCTAGGTTAGTAGCACATTCACATCTCTAAGAATGGGAGACATTGATTTACATGCTTAACTAGTAATAGTAATAGGTTTAGTGAATATTGTACTCAGTCATAAGTAGTCCCTATCAGAGATTTGTTCATGCTAACTTTGCTTAATTCCACAATGATTTCTAATTTTGCTTCATTCTATAGCCATATAGCATGATATGGTAGTATGTATTTATTTTCAAACAGCTAATAATTTCAGCTTGAATTACAAAGATTAATTTGAGCCTTCTGTGTAAAATGCAGCCACAGTGAACCCTTGGTTGAGTATATCCTCTTTTTTAAGATTTATTGTAATTTTTATTACAAACTCAGAGAGGAGGAGAGACAGAGAGGAAGATCTTCCGTCCCATGATTCACTCCCCAAGTGAGCGCAACAGCCAGAACTGAGTCGATCCGAAGCCAGGAGCTTCTTCCAAGTATCCTACACGGGTGCAGGGTCCCAAGGCTTTGGGCCGTCCTCAACTGCTTTCCCAGGCCACAAGCAGGGAGCTGGATGGGAAGCAGGACTGCCGGGATTAGAACAGGTGGCCATATGGGATCCAGGCACTTTCAAGGCGGGGACTTTAGCTGCTAGGCCACCGCGTGGGGCCCAATATCCTCTGTTTAACATAAAGAAATTAGGTAATTAGAAAAACCAATTTATAAAAGCTATGTTAATTTATTTGTTTATTTATTTATTAAAAATAGGAATGAGTGGGGAGCAGGAAGGGGAGACAAAGAGCTTCCTTCCACTGACTCACTTTCCAAATGGCCACAATGGCTGGTAGTAGGCCAATCTGAAGCCCAGAGCCCAGAGCTCCACCCAGGCCTCCCACATGAGTTGCAGGGGTCCAAGCATTTGGGCTTTCTTCCACTGCTTTCCCAGGTGTGTGAGGAGAGTTGGGTTGGAAGAAGGAATCAAATCAGCATTCTGATTTGGGATGGAGACACTGCAGTGGCAGTTTAACTCTTTGTGGCAGTGTGCCAGCCCCAGAAAACACTTTCTTCCTTTCAAAACCTCTCTGGTGTTGTAGTATAGCAAATAAAGTTGCTGCGTGCAATACCATCATCCATATGGGTGCTTTTTTGAATCCGAGCTTCTCCACTTTTTACCAGGCCTTCTGCTAACCTGCTCATCTCCTGGAAAGCAGCAGAGGATGGCTTGAGTACTTTGACCCTTGTACCCACGCTGAAGACACGGAAGAAATCCTTGCTGCTGGCTTCAGACTTACACAGTTCTGTCCATTGTGGCCATTTAGGGGAGTGAAGTAGCAAATGGAAGATTGTGTGTGTGTGTTTGTGTGTGTGTGTGTGTGTGTGTGTGTGTGTGTGTGTAATTCTGCCTTTCAAAGAAATAGATAAGTCTTTACAAAAACAAAACAAACAAACAAAAAACCTCAGGTGGGTTACAAAGCCAAATTCAGACATGACTAATTTAATTCACAGGTCATGTATTGGAAAATTATAGTTTAAGAAGAAAATATTTGTGGGGGGTGGGTAGTTAATGACTATCAAGACACTGCATGAAATAGATTTTTCTTTGGCCTCTAACGTCCTCACACTTCCGTCTGCTTCTAAGTGGTTGGTATCAGTCGGGTTTTGTGTCAAACCTGACTCCCTGATGTCAGAATTCTCAGGCTCTCTGCCCCAAATCCCTCTAACTTGGAACTATGGAACTCTTAACGGAAATCCCTCTAATGCACAAGATTCTAGAGGCATAACACTCTCAGAGTAAACTTACCTTGTTAACTCTGAATACAGAAATGTTCCATTTGCATAGGTGCTACTAAGAGAAAAATGCATCATTTTCCCTTTCCTCTAAAATGAGGAAAGGATAATTACCAATGATTTCTGAAACAAATTTTTCTGCTATTTATCTTTCCTCTAGAAATATTTCTCATTTGCTCATGTCAATTATCTCATCCAGTTACAGTATCAGAGATAAGTCTTGTTCTTTTACTGTTCCCCCACATATATATGTCCAAATGTAGTGTACATATTTTAGATTAGAAGCATGTCTGTAGATGTATATTCATTATTTCCGGGTTATGTGTACACTAATTTTACAATAAGAAGTAGAGACACTTGCAGGAAATCAGCTTAAATGATGACAGAATTGGTTTTCTAATTAAATCACTGTGTTATTTTTCTCCACAGCTCAGCTCTCATCTGAATCCCTTCCTCTCCTCAATCCCACGCACCATCCATAGTTTGTTCCCTTCCTTCCCACTGTGCCATCCTTTATCAACCAGAGCAGTCAAATCAATCCTTAGAGTGTTCTTAAAAGCACCATATGCCCAACAGAAGAGCACTTGAATTACTCTGTACACTAGAACCTGCTGTACATCACAACAGATTATTAACAGAGACCAAAAACTAGGACACTGTGTGATCTTATAACCCATCAGAAACTACCAGCTGAGAACACTCCGTGGTTCATTTCTCCCATCTCTCAGAGTCTCATTTCTAACAAGTAAATTAGGCATACAAGCTACTTAGATGCAAATGACTTCTAACCTAAAGCTTAACCAGTCTACTACTTTCTTTATACACTAATATATTTTTTAAAAGAGACAATACTCCTTGACAAACTGGAGTTTCTGCAATAAGGGGGAAATTAAAATTAAATAACTTTTCTAAGGAACTTCTCTCAGTGCTTTTTCTTAGCACAGAGAAAGAAAGGGTGAAGATAATTTAAGAATGCAAGCAAATAGCATGTTAATTGTTTTTTTCTTTCTCAACACATACTCAAAATAGTTTTGTTTCTTTTTTTTTAACCAGTTCTGTCATTTGTCTTTTATGTCTAAGGCCTAGGCCTGCCTGCCTTGTAGATATTTTTCAGATTGTTTGTTTTCTACTTTCCCTACACTAAAAATTGTTTTTTATTTTTCCTAATTTTGGGGGCTTGGAAAGCTATCTTTTATTCTTAAACTGAATGGTTTAGGGTCAGAAAAGCTGAGTAGCATCCTTCCATCCATCCATACCTGTTCCCAGAAAAAAAAATTTCCTGGGAAAAAAAATGGAGGAATGAGAAGCCTTTCTCACTGTGCTTCCCCTACAAGGCAAAGTAAATGATAATGTGATATTAAATGATAGATCCTACTAAAATGCAGTTGGGTCCTATGAGTTGTGGCAAGTTAGGGGAAAAAAATGAAAGTTTTACACACTGAGCAAAGCAAGAAGGCAGGATATCAGATGGTCACTTGATGCAGCCTTGGAGGCAATAGTGGCATAAATAAACATGCGGTGGGGGGAGTGAGCATACTACACTAAGAGTGACTAGTAAACTTATATAGTAACATTTTTAACTCCATGACCATAATCTTTGTAAGCACACATTTGTTGTCGAAAAAAATGTATACGTAGGAATGAATAGTTTATCTAAAATGGCTATTAAATTTTAGTGTCTAAAACATACCTTTCAGTGAAAAACAGATTAAAACTCACATGGCAAAATTATTAAAGTCATACAACTATACATATTTAGCATATCAGATTACTATGCATATCAGTTTCAGGCATTTCACATTTTCTTGAAGCATAAGATTTGATTACAAAGTAGTAAGTCTAATTTTTTTGTAAGCAGAACATTGATCTTTAGTGTGAAAAACGGTTTCACTGAAGTTTCAAAGGACAGGGTTTGAGCTCTACTCTGCTTCACACAAGAAAACTTCTCTTTAACCACTGTGATCCTGCCTTGAGTGCCTATAGGGATACCTTGAGAACACAGTTATCTGTTGGGTACAATAGAAATGAACGGTACTACTACTGAAACATTGTGCACTTAAGAAAAGTTAGAGATCCTACCCACCAGGCTATGGTGGAGCAAATGTGAGTCCAAAACAGGTCAGTGTGCTTGTAGGTTTACACACCACTGTATCAATTCCTGTTTCAGAAGGATACAGATATGGCTGTCAATTTAAGAGCTGCCCTATGGACTGGGGACTGGCCCAGTGAGGTTGTTAGGGGTCGCTCTGTCTGGGCTGCAGCTCCCAATGCCTTATCTGTATGTGGTGGGTAGGGTTGGACTGTGCTGTAGCACCAATTGGTTTGTACAGGAGACAGCTGGATTTCCTTGTTAGTTTCTTTTTTTTTTTTTCTTTTTTTTTTGTCAAGACCACCCCATACTGCTTTTCATAATGGTTGAACTAATTTACATTCTCACATTGGAGAAGAGTTCCTATTTCTAAAGAACCAAGTCATTATTTGTGCCCTTTTGTGGCTTTTTGGTATTAAACAGTATAAGAGGAAATTTTTAAACTTCAGATTAAAGCATGTTTTTATGCCTAGATCTATGATATTTGCATATTATATTCATAGGTATTTATAGTTTGTTTTGATGCAACATGAAGTGGTATTAATTGAATCCTAGCATAGTAAACTGCCACAGGAAGCACAGAACTAGCCCTTATTAAGTCACATAAGAAACAGAATAAAGGACCAGGCACAGCAGCCTAGTGGCTCAAGTCCTTCCCTTGCATGCCCTCAGATCGCACGTGAGCACCAGTTTGTATCCCTGCTGCTCCACTTCCCATCCAGCTCCCTGCTTGTGGCCTGGGAAAGCAGTGGAGGACGGCCCAATGCATTGGGACCCTGCACCCACGTGGGAGACCTGGAAGAACCTCCTGGCTCCTGACTTCGGATTGGCTCAGCTCCAGCCATTGCGGCTCCCTTGGGGAGTAAATCAACAGACAGAAGATCTTCCTCTCTGGAGGAAGTATCTGACTTTCCAATTAAAATAAATAAGCCTTTTTTCCTTTAAAGAAACATATTAAAGATAAGAAGTATCCTCCTTTCTGTGATGAACAAGATCAGCAGCTACAAAGACCTAAGTAATCCAGCAATTACAAGTGGCTAAAAACTGAAGTTAAGTTTTTGAGCAAAATTAATTGCTGGAGAAAAAAAAAAGGAGAAATCAAAACTAAGAATCTAAAATTATCATTGCCTATGTCCTTTAATTAGGTATTAAAGATCAGATTCCCCTATGTTCTTGAGATGTCTTCGGAAAAAAAAATTTTTTTTTTCCTCTTTCTCTGCATGTGAGTTCTATATCTCCCTACAGTGATGATCACGGAGAGCAAAACTGTACCTTGAACATTGGACGTATTTACAGAAATATGAACTGAATCTAATGCCAATTAAAACTGATTATACTCAAGATAGCAAAGATTGCTTCAATACAGTTCCATGACTCTAAACTCACTGTTGAAATAAAAAGATTTGGCCATTGTCTGGATTTCCTGAATGGAGGACTTCTGGAAATTATTTTAAAGAGTTAACTTTTTAAAATTTCAAATTTATAATTGAACTATTAGGAAAGAATGTGACAACAATCCAAAACAACGCAAGCTCCTCTATTCCTATTTCTTTGTAACTGTTGACCTCAGTGAGGTAAGCTGGCAAGGGTTTTTTCCTCCATTCTGTAAGGCAATAATTTTTTCCCCCAGGAGCATTAATATTTCAGTCATTTAAGCTTCTTAATTTGATGCTTTTTGGTGAAGAAGGAAACCTTAAATGAGGAAAGGAAATGCTGAGAGGAAATTACTTGAACAGAACTTAATAGTTTTGTGATATGAAGCTGTGATCACATTTTTTTCACAGTATGAGTCAACCATATAAATGTTTGGTTTACTTAGTTTGTTAATTTGATATGAAAGTAAACTGGGCAAAACTTGTCGGTAAAATGTTATGTTTCAGGATTTCATTTTTAATATAGCATCTCATATTTGGAAGTGAAACTGGTTTAAATGGGCTTTTGGTCAGCATAGAGTGTATTTTTCAAAGTATATTTTTAATGAATTGCTGATCCATGCTATCATTTCAATAACCTGCCTCCAATACGGGGATTTGAAGATCATGGTTATAGTTACTTTTACTGTCAACAAAATGTAAGGAGGATTCATTATGAAACTCTCTCGAGATTTCTAAAATGATTACATTCTCTTTGTGATCCACATAAAAGGAGCTCTTCAAAAGATAACAATTCAATGAGATGAGATGGGAACCATCTGGTTCACTTGTAAATCATAACTTCATTTTCTGTGGTGTGTCCTTGCTGTTCTGTCCTGTTAGCACTAGGGAATGACATGTAAGGAGGTCAGTTTTTATTTTTTGTCTTTACAAAAATGGAGAAAGGGGTTGAATATCAGCTATTACATGGGTTTGTTGCCTAATGTCTGCCAGGGGCCTCTATCTAATGCAATTCCCCAAAATACCTCTCTGTATGCAATCACATATGTTTGCTAACGATTTCAAGTCGCCAGCAAATAGCTACTACTATTTTTTTTTAATTCTATACCTAGCAGTAATCATTTTTCTATAATGCAATATTCTCCTTGAGTAGGCAGAATAGGCGTTGACTAGCTTGATCACTAAAACGCTCCCAGGATGAAAGATATCTCCTGACTGAGGTGTCTTGGTGATAGCAAATCTATCATTATGAAAACAACAACAAAATTAATTTAGTTCATAATAGCAAATGTCAACATTGCCCTGATCAGCTTCTTAGACATTGAAAAATTAAGAAAGTTTAGAGGTTCTTTGTAAGTGTTGGATTGTGGCGTCCAATTTTTAAATGTAAAACTCTTGGGTTCAGGAGCACATTGAGTCCCTCCATCTTCAGAGCATGTTGTAGAATGTTGTTCTCAGTGGAAATAGAACAACATACAGTGTGTGATTTCAGGGTTGCTTGAGTCCTGAGAGCTTCATGGACGCCACGGACTTGATTCCTTGCTCTAAAACCCACTTCTTTCTCAGAATAGTGAATTTATTTTTTTTCAAATGCAAATCCATTTCATCTTCCATGGGAGCATTTCCTGCGGAATTTAATCCTCTGATTCTCTGCCTTGCCTGTTGTGAGAAGGATTCTTCAAGTTTCTATTCCTGCCTTACCTCCTCTAACAGCATGCTGATTTATGGCTTGAAGCAACATGGCACAGTGGGAAAGACCTGGGATTTGTAGACAGACCACCTGGGTTGCAAGCATCTTAACTCTGCTACATAATGCATGATCTGGAACAAGCAATTTTTCTGAGACTTGGTTTCCTCTTTACCATAGAGAGGTTAATAATATCTACCTTATAGAGTCTGTGGTAAACAGAATTATACACACTCCCAAAATGTTCAATTCCTAATCTTGGAATCTATGAATATATTAATTTACAGGAAATACAGACTTTGCAGGGTGGGCACTGTGGCACAGACACCACCTGGAATTACCACATCCTCTGTCAGAATGCCTGGTTCAAGACCCGGTCCTGGTACTCCACACTTCTTTACATATATGTGTGTGTGTATAAAATATATTATATATACATATATATTACATGTATAGATATGATGTATTGTTTTTAATGGAAAAGCAGATGTACAGAGAGGGAGAGACAGAGAGAAAGATCTTCCACGCACTGGTTCACTCCCTAAATGGCCACAATGTCCCAAGCTGAGCCAGGCTAAGTCAGGACCCAGGTGTTTCTTCCGGGTCTCCCATATGGGTGCAGGATCTCAAGGCTTTGGGCCGTCCTCTACTGCTTTTCTAGGCCACAAGCAGAGAGCTGGATGGGAAGCAGAGCAGCTGAAACATGAATTGGTGCCTACATGGGATGCCAGTGCTTGTAGCTACGGGGAGGATTAGCCAGTTGAGCCAACATACCAACTCCGTACTAACATTTATTTCTGTTACTTGTTTGAGAAACAGAGTTACAGAGAGAGAGCATGGAACAAAGAAAGAGAGATCTTCCATCTGTTCATTCACTCCCCAAATGGCTACAGTGGTTAGTGATGTACCAGACAAAAGCCAGAAATTGAAGGGCACATCACTCTAGCCTAGTGGCTAAATCCTTGCCTTGCACGCACCAGGATCTCTTATGGGCACCAGTTCATATCCCAGCTGCTCCACTTTCCATCCAGCCCCCTGCTTGTGGGCTAGGAAAGCAATGGAGGATGGCCCAAAGCATTGGGAACTTTCACTCATGTGGGAGACCCAGAGGAGGTTCCTGGCTCCTGGCTTCAGACCAGCTTAGCTCTCACCATTGCAGCCACCTGGGGAGTGAACCAGCAGACAGAAGATCTTTCTCTCTGTATCTCCTTCTCTCTGTATATCTGCCTTTCCAATTAAAAAAACTAGGTAAATAATAAATAATCATAAAAATAATCTTAAATAAATCTTCAAAGAGAGAGAGAACAGGAGTCAAGAGCTTCATCCAGGTCTCCCATGTAAGTGCAGAGACCCAATGACCTGGGCCATCTTTCACAGCTTTCCTATTAGCAGGGAGCTGGATCACAACAGGCTCTCAAGCCAGCCACATATCATATATGGGATGCCAGCATCGCAGTTGGAGGCTTAAGCTGTTATGCCACAATGCCAGCACAAATGTTACACTTCTGATCCAGATTCCTGATTCCTACTGGGAATTAGCAGATGATACCCCAAGTACTTCAATTCTGGTCACCTACATAGGATACACAAAGTTCTTAACACCTGTCTTCAGGCTTTTCCCACCTTGACTGTTGTGGTTATTTGGGGAGTAAACAGAGGATGAAAGATCTTTTTTATCTCTTGTCCTTCTGTATTCAAAAAAAAAATCTTTGAGAGATTTTGCAAGTATACACTTAAGAGGTAGGACTATATTGGGCCCATGCCTAATCAGCTGTATCTTTTTTAGAGATTCTTTCCAGGCTGTAGTAAAAGGATAGGATGACAATAAGAAACAGTGATGGCAGTATGAAGAGTCAAGCTCCCACTGCTGCTTTGAAAATAGAAGCAAGAGGCCATGAGCCAAGGAATGTGGGCGTCTTCTGGAGATGGGGAGACAGGAGCACTGAGGGCATAGCTTCTGAGACAGAACAAACCTTTATGACACCATGACATAAGTCCAGTGAAATCCACCTTCAACTTTTGACCGACAGAACTTGAAGACTGAAACTAGTGTTTTTAAGTTACTACATTTGTGATTATTTGTTACATCAGCAAAAAAACCTTTTAAAAATTAGAAACAGTTTAGAAATATTGCAGAAAAGCACAGGAACATACCACTGTAGCTGGCTCAGAGTAAGTCCTCAACAGATATTAATTCCTCCATTTATTTACCAATATAATCATAAGTGATACATTGTATTTACTAGACAAGCTTCCAAAATCCCATGGAATTTTTATCCTAATCAAAGGAACAAAATAATTTCAAATACGTAGAATGACTTTTCTTCTACACATACTTACTCTCCTGTACCCAAGAAAGCCCTTCCTTCAAACAGCTCCTTTGACCTGCCTGCTTAGGGTTAGATGGTTTCCATAAAACTTCAGATGAAGAGAACTACTTCTGTGTTGTTTTGCATTCAGAAAGAAGATGGAAGGTAGCTAAATATCTTAGTGTGTCTGTCTCTGGTAATCCAACCAATAAAATTCAAAAGCCCAGCTAAGAACACCACTGTAACTTCTAGTTCCTACAAAGAAGACAGACTCAATTCAGTGTCATTTGGGAGAAACCAGCAGAGACAAGGTGGGTGGAGAGTGGAAAGGGATGACTAGGCTTGCAGGTGGAGGGGAGAAGGTGATAAGAATGGAATTGCTGCATTGTCTGTAAAGATTCTGTAAGTGGAAAACACCAACTGAAACACCAGTTTACTGAGCTCAGATTCACAATATTGAGTACGGATGGTCCAGAACATGCATGTAAGCTAGAAGAATGCATTTTCTGGAAGAATCATAGAATTTACTGCAAGAGGGTCTGTTGTGAGCAGTGAGAGACAGCCTGGTCTGATCTTCTTATCATAAAGTGCTTGCTAATTTGCCAAATAAATTTAAGATGTTCTAGCCATCACAGAAGTGTTGTAGTTCTCTCACTAGCCTTCGGGACAAAGCGGTTCTGAATGCAAGGGACTTAAAAAATCCTACGCTGTTCTGCCTTGCTGGCTTTTGTGCCCCAGATGTGATTCTGCTACTAAAGATGCCAATGAAAATCCCCTTTCCAGACATAGGAGTAGTAAGTCAGACCCCTCAGGAGCATGCGTAAAAATACATTCTCACCTTGCGGTGACCTTTGCGTTCTATCTGCTTCCAGCCATTCCATTAAGCTGTATCTCAGTCTTTGTAAATACAGAATGGACCTGCCAGACCAGCTCAGGCTTTTATCAGAGCATGCTCCCTGGTCAGATAGGACAACATCTTCACCAGGGGATCTGCCAGCCTCACCCAATACTGTTTCCCCCATGGTTGCAGCAGCTGGCTGTCCAGGAGTCGACAGACCTTACTGTCTGAGCAGAAATCCAGCCCCTTCCCTCTAGAATGCTCTCAGGGTCTATTAGCGTGGGGTAGCTCTCCTAGCAGCTTCCCCTTCATCGCTGTGTGTAAACGTCTGTGTGATTTTTTTTTCTTAATGTTTTTATTGATGTCACGATGTTGGTACAAAAACAAGACTAACAGTGTGTGATTTGGACTCTTGCTTTTCCGCATCTCCTGTCTCCCTGAACAGCTGGCATGGCCAAAGAACTGTTTATTCCATGGCTTATTTCCCCTTTATCTTTGATGTCCCAGGATGTCAAAGGTTGTAAATTTAATATTGATTTTATAAAGTAGTTTTACTCTAACATGTCAGTTATGATTAACTTCAACCTGGAAGAAGCTCAGTCACTAGTCTGGATTTGCACGCAATGTGGCTCCCCAGCCCTCAGACTCTCTGAGTGAATGCTTTATTTATTAGAGAATGCGCTGGTCTGTAAAGTCCCACACAGCGCTCAGCCCCCAGCCCTTTCTCTGCTCTGAGCCCCCAGCACCTGGGCCATTGCATTAAGCTTGAAAATCTAAGTAGATCAGAGACGTATCATTTGCTGGCATGTCAACAGACAGAAGAGTTTATAGATCACTTTATACCCCAGTGGATAGAACCAGAGAGAGAGGAATGAGAAGTCTTGCTTGGGTTTCAACCCCTCCCCTCCCGTAGGCTCTCAAAGCCCTTGTGCTCCACTGCAAGGATGAGGGCCCTTGCAGTAGTAACAGTGATAAAAGCTGACATTTATTGAAATCTTTTTATGTGTTGGCCACTTAATAAATACCAAGGCCTTTCATTCAATCTTCACATCAGTCCAGTGCAGAGAGGACTTGTTCTCAACATTACTTCTTAGTATTGCTCTCATTTTATACTTAAATGAACCAAGGTGTATCAAAGATCACATTGCTGCAACTTTTTAAAAACATTTATTCAAGAGGCTAGCATTGTGGCACAGTAAGCTAAGCTTCTGTTGCAGATGTCTGCACTCCGTAATGGAGCACTGGTTTGAGTCCTGGAGGTTTTGATTCTGTCCCAGCTTTCTGCTGGTGTACCTGACATGAAAGCAGAAGACAGTCCAAAATTTTAGGCCCTTTCTGGTCATGTTGGAGACCTGAATGAAGTTCCTGGCTCCTGGCTTCTGCTTGGCCCAGACTTAGTGCTGTGGCCATTTGGGGAACAAACCACTAAATGGAAAACTGCTCGCGCTCTCTCTCTCTCTCTCTCTCTCTCTCTCTCTCTTTCTCTGTCTCTCCTCTCTCCCTCTCTCCTTTTTATATAATGCTCTGCTTTCAAATTAGCCTGTTTAAAAAACTTTATGAGCAAGAGAGAAGGACAAGCATATAGGTAGAACTCCTGTCTGCTTGTTCATTCCCCAAATGCCTGCTACAGCTGGGGCCTGGGCCAAGAGCCAGGGCCTCTACCTGGGTCTCCCCTCTGGGTGGTAGACCCAATCATGGGAATCATACATGCTGCCTCCTTACAGCAGGAAGCTGAATAAGAAACAGACTAGCTAGGATTCGAACCAGGCACCCTAACAGGGGCTATGAGTTCATCAAGCTGAAGCTTAGCCTGACGACACCAGCTCCTGTTGCAACTTTTGAAGCTGAACTTCAAATTATGAGCCAAAGACCCCCCCCACAGACCACATCCTAGTTCCCACCACCATGAGTGCTTTATCAGAATGCTAAGAAATTACTTTTTTTGCACAATCATGCTTTCAGTGACGTATTTGGCTTAACACTCTCTAAAGTTGTATCTTTTGACACAAACTGGAAGTTATCACTAAACTCCATTTTCTATCTGAAGAAGAGGAAGACAGCAGTGTATTTACCCTGCACTGTTGATTGTGTCTCCTTCCTCACAGCTTGCAGCAGTTGCCCTAGGATGATGAGGCATAGGACACTCACCACGCTGTGGCAGGTGGCTCTTGCTGAGGCCTTGTAGCCACGAGGTTACCTGACAGCTGCCTGCTTCAGGTGCTGCAAAGGGGCCCATAGCCGTCTCAATGTGGGAAATCTCAGCTCCCTCTAGAAGGATGCTTCCCTAAGGTTCATGAAAAAATGTAAGTTATGAAAAGTGCGTAGATTTGAAAGAAATTATTTAGCTCTAAACTCAGTGTGTCATTAGATTTCATTTTCCCAGGAATTGGAGTATCCTTGTATTTTAACCTTGCAAGACCTATACAACTGGGAGCTGATAGAAGCGCCATTAGGCACTTCATCTCCCAGGTCAAGAATGCTCCTGGGGTTCACCCTGGTCTCCACTTCTGCCTCCAGGCTGCACCAGCTCAGGCAAGGAGTTTTTTCCTGATACTTTCCTTTCCCCCTTTCTGTTTCTTAACACTAGAAGGAACACTGGATTAAAGCAGATTAAAAATGACACCCAATTTTTTTTAAGATTTATTTTTTTTTACTGGAAAGTCAGATATACAGACAGGAAGAGACGCAGAGAGGAAGATCTTCCATCTGATGATCCATTCCCCATGTGACCACAACAGCCAGAGGTGCACTGAGCTGAAGCTAGGAGCCAGGAGCTTCCTCCAGGTCTCCCACACAGGTGCAGGGTCTCAAGGCTTTGGACCGTCGTCCTCTACTGATTTCCCAGGCCACAAGCAGGGAGCTAGATGGGAAGCGGGGCTGCTGGGACATGAACCGACACCCATATGGGATCCCATATGGGCATGAAAGGTGAGGACTTTAGCTGTTAAGCTACTGTGCTGGGCCTGGAAATGATGCCCAATTTTTAACACATCTTCCAAAAACAGAAAAAAGAATCTTTCTCTCCTCCCTTGGTGTTCTGTGCTGCTTTGTCAAGCAAAATACAGTAGAAGCAATTCTGGATCCATATTTGGGCCCTTCCTTACGAGACTGGCAACATCCATTTCCAACTGCAGCCCACACGTAAGAAGTTCAACTACCCTGATGGAAAGAGCATAGTGTGAGGCTCTGCAGTTATAGGGGAAGGGAAGGGGATCCAGCTAAATAAGCCAAGGGGCCAGGCATGTGAGCAAAACTTTCCTGTACTGTACCGACCATCCTAGACGTGAGATAAATGTGACCGAGTGACTGCAGTGAAAGCATAAGGACCAGAATTTCCTGACTTCCTGACTCACACAACCATGATATCTAAGAGTAGTTATTATCTTATGATAGTTGGCTACCCAGCAGTATTAGCATGTCTGGGGGAGTGGATCATTTCAGCATAGAAGTTCCTGAACTATAAGTGTGCGTGCATAAGTGGAACACCACTCTGTCTAACGCAACTCAAAGCATGCAAGCATGGAAAAGAGTGTGCTGCCTTCTCCAAATAACTGCTAAATTTTAGGCCATTTCTGAAAGACCATCACTAGTGTGCTATCCTGGGGAGCAAGCCTTCTCAACTGATTGATTACACATTGTTACTGAACGATTAATCCTATAGCATATTAACGTCTCACAATCATGGACCAGTTGGAATCTGGACCTAAGCTAAGCACACTGAGCTCACATTCTGCCTTTCCCTTTAATTTCCTCAGTTACCACATTATTTGCCAAAGCCAGAAAGTAAATCTCTTCACTTCCATAGAAACACACAGAAAGCCCTGCTTCCAAGTGGACCAGGAAATGCATTCTTGGTTATAAGGGCTAATCATCACGGCGGAAGGCATAAAGACAGGCACTCGTAGTTAATAGTTTCCAAATATAAGTGCATGTATTGCATTCCATGTATTTTAATGTATACCTTATTTAAATGGCTGTGAAAAGACAGTATATTTTGGAAACATAATTACAATTTTTGTTTTTCACAGTTTGTCAGTCCATCATATACTTTTGTGAAAATGAGATAAAGCACAACCTAAGAGAGAGAAATGACAGATTTGAGACCCTCATCTTAACAGAAAACACCTAGACTTTGGAGATGTATGCTTTGATTGATGGACGGGCCTCATATTTGATATGTGCCTTCAATGACATTCCCCTAAAAATAAAGACTTGGGATCAGGCATTTGGCGTAACAGTTAAGAAGCTACTCAGATATCTACATCCCACATTGGAGTGCCTAGGTTTCAGTCCCAGTTCTACTCTGATCCTACCTTACTGAGGATGCATGAGCTAGGAGGCAAATGTGGTATTTGAGGTGCTTAGGTCAACAGCCACTTGTCTTCTCCCTTCCTCCTTCCCTTCTCTCTCCCTCTCTTCTCTCCCAGTCACCCTCCTCCTCTCCCTCCCTCTCTGCAGAGTCAACCAGCAAGTGGAAAACCTGTCTTTGTTTCTTCCTTTCTCTGTATAATTTTTTTCCAAATAAACAGATATTTAGATTTAAAAAGGAATATATCTTTAAAAAGGTAAAAGAATACAGATCCTAAAACCAAGGAACCGTATTTAACTTTTTGCCATGTCACCAGGTTGTGTGATCTTGGGTAAGTTATTTCATTTCTTTAAGCTTCAGAGTATTTGCTTATAAAATAGAGTTAAAATAGCATAGTGCTTACTTCACTATTAAAATATTACATAGGAAATATGAGCAAATCTTCCATAATAATTCCTGTCATGTCACATGCTATATAAAGATTAGCTGCTATAATTTCTTTATCATCTCTCATAAAAAGGAAAATAGCTGAAGGGCTTAGATGCTGCAATCATTGCTTGGGTAGAGAAGGAAGGTGAGGCTGCATATAGGCAGGGTCTGGGTGATGTTTCATGCATAGCCATGCTACTCCTGTAGGTAAGGCAGCAAAGAAAGGGAAAAAAAAACTAGAGAAGGAAGGAATAATAGAAGAGGTAGAGAAGAAGAAAACAAAGAGAGAAGGAGGTGAATGAGCTAAAGGAAAGAAGGAAAAGAAAGCAAATTATCCCCAAAGGCTCCCCTTGGATGGGATGGGACACAGGATATTTGGCCAATTTCCCTGCCTGAGGTACCTGCCAAGCCACCTAGCCAGTGGGATTCTCTTCCCAACTTTCTGACTAGTGCAGTTCTTTTAGAAGGATTCAAGTTCATGATGACGATCTATTTTTCCCCATTGAGTCGCAGCTTTTAGTACAGTGCATTTTGCTGACATTCATGTCACGTTTCTTAGATACCAGAAAAAAATACTTTTAATTAGTTATAAATGAGAATGTATACACAACAATTCTGAGCTTGTGTCTTCATCAAAGTTTGCTTCCAAGTACCACATGTGTGACTTTAGTGCCAATTCTTATTAACTGTGCAATGTAGTGTGCTGACACCCATGACACATTTCCCCAGTTTCAGTCACAAAAATACTTCTAATTAGCTATAAATGAGAATGTACACACAACATTTCCAGTAGCCACTCCATTCCTATCAAAGTTCACATCAGAGAAACCTTCAACTGGTACCACTGAGCTGCCTTGCTGCAGTTCCAACAACTCCAATTTCAGAAATGCTTAGCAAAGTGACTCGTTAGCTCCTGCTGGGTAAACAGATCTGAGGTGGATTTATTGCAAGCCAAGCCCTTTATTTGATAGACACGTACTAGAGAGCCTAGCTAAAATGCATACCATAGCCATTTCAAAGGCCATGATAAAATTACTTGGTTAAATATTTTGGCTAGATGTCCTGTTTTCAGAGGCCTGGGCTTTGAATTCTGCAGCTTCTGCATTTGCACCCGGTAATCGGGGTAGGATTAAATGACACTGCATCTGCCAACCTCCATAAGAACTAAGCCCCACGGGGAGGCCCCAGGTACCCCCACACCACTGAGAGCCTCACTATTGGAGGACTTCAGTCCTCAATCCCTGCCTTCAAAGCCCCAGACCTTTAACTTCCTTCAGGAATCCTGGCTTTAAGCCTCTTAAGACAATTACAGATCATAAAATACCTACCCTGGTTCAAAGCGTGGAGTTTATTAAATCACCTTAGTGTAGATACGCTCCCAACTCCAGTCTGTTCAGCATTCCAATCCGCTTTTCCATCTGTGTGATCTATCCTTCATTTTATACCAGGCTTTGTCTTCTGTTGCCCAGTGCCAATAGCAACTGTGCAAATAGCAAGTGGTAAGGCCATGACTTGTGCGTGGTATAGGCCAGGGCTTTATGATAGGGGAACGAAAAGTAGTTTTCAACTTTGCTTACTTTCACTACCTTTAAAAACTCATTAAATAGGATTTTGTCTTTTACTTGTCGAAGTGTTTAAAACCCTTTTTAATGAAAAATTCTAATCCTATATAATCACACCATAAGTACTTTCTTTCTGTTCAGAGAGGAAACAGTGTTAAATTTTAATGCATACCTCTGGCAGGCTATAATAAAAGTGTTCAGTCAGTTTTAAATCCGATTAGTTTAACTGTTACAGATTAGGGAAAATTCCCAAGTGATTGGACCAAGTCCCCAATCCAAGAAACCTAACTTGGGACTCTGATCATGCTAGACTCCAAGAGAACATCAACACTTTCGAAGCCTATTGGCCTGACGTGTCCTCAGAAGATAATAAAAGCAAGAACCTGTGCTAGGTGTCACAGGAAGGTAAGATGAGATGACATACAGGAGGCAGAGAGAGCAGAAGGCAAAGTTAAACAGAGTGAGTGTGCAGTGGCAAATCCTAATAGAATGTAGGAAGGAGAGGCATGCTGAGACTGCTGGCAGATACAAGTTCCAAAGAAAGCGTTTAAAGATGGGCTGAGTGCCACAGGTGGGGAGATGAGGACATGCGTGCTAGGGCGGGAGAGGGCAGAAAACCTGCCCAGAATTAGGAAAAGTGACTTGTTTAGAATTTAGGCGAGCAAGGGGGAATTCCTCTTCATTGAGTGCTCTGCTTTGGTGCAGGCCCTAAGTTGGCACTTACATCTGTTTTGTCGTTTAGTTGCCATGGGGTGGGTTATCAGTACCCACATTTTAAATGAGAAAATGCTGAACTCCAGAAAAATGATGTAACTTACCTAAGGTCAAACAGCTAGTAAGGGAAGGGCGTCTTACCCGTCATGAAGTCCCAACCTGTTCTAAAAGACTTTCTTAACCACCTGAGTTAACACACGCTGTTTCTGATTCCCAAGTTCACTGCAGTCTCACCATGTTTTATCCAGGCAGCACTAATCCTGCCTGCCTTGTGTTATTTCTCATGCAATTACTTATCTCTTTGCTTCTTAGTTAACAAGATCAGCTGCAGAGAGCAGGCATAGCACAAAAACACCTGACAAAAAACATACACATTTTTAAAAGATTTATTTGAAAGGTAGAGTGACAGGCTCAGGTTTTTGCCCCTCTACACCCACTTGGGAGACCCCAAAGAAGCTTCTGGGTCCTGGCTTTGGATCAGCCTCACTCCGTTGCAGCAATTTGGGGAGTGAATCAAAGGATGGAAGATCTCTCTTTGTCTCTCCTTCTTTCTGTGTTCTGCCTTTCAAATAAAAAAGAAAATCAGTCTTTTTAAAACACATGTCAATTCACGATGGCTTTCTCACAGTCTTTGAAGAAATAACCACATATCCAACAACAATGTTGGGATACATTCTGAGAAATCCTCCACCTGGGATGCCACTTGCTGCCCTTGCCTTCCCCCACCTGCATGCATTGTAAAGACAAAATGCCCATCAACAGAGGATTGGATAAGAAAGCTATGGTTCATCTACTCCATGGAATACTACTCAGCTATTAAACAAAACAAAATGCAGTTCTTTGTGGCCAAATGGGCCAAACTGGAAACCATAATGCTAAGGGAAATGAGCCAATCCCAAAAGGTTAAATACCACATGTTTGCCTTAATTTAAGATGACACGATGTTATGTATAACAAGTTATGTTATGAAT
Organism: Ochotona princeps; assembly: GCF_030435755.1. Lineage (NCBI taxonomy): Eukaryota > Metazoa > Chordata > Mammalia > Lagomorpha > Ochotonidae > Ochotona > Ochotona princeps. The sequence continues at coordinate 52,542,566 of NC_080837.1, forward strand.
GTTATATGTTGTGTATAAACCTAAATTGAAATGTCAATGAGGTGGTCACAGAAGGTGGATAAGAAATCGCATTTACTTTTACCATATTGGTTACTCGTTACTATGTCAATTAATTCCATGGTGATGTAAATTTTTGCTGATGGTATGTTGGAGCTTTTAATTGATCGGGATGATAGTCTGCTGGCTCTGTCTTCAGACCAGAGAGTGTATACCTAAGAAGCCGTTGAACTTATCTGGACAATAAGATGCTGGACTCTATGTTTGGTATATGCTTGCAATGGGGGAATCTCAACTGAACTTGAACTGTGGTTATGCAACAAGGTGGAGGAATCCACCATGGTGGGAGGGTTTGGGGAGGGGTGGGGAGAATCCCAGTACCTATGAAACTGTGTCACATAATACAATGTAATTAATGAATTTAAAAAAAAAAATTTATTAATGTAGAGAGAACAGATTTGATAAATTACCTAAGATATGATTCCAAGAATGCAATAATTCTTTGTCTCTCCCCCTTTCTTTCCTTTTGAAAAAATCTTTTGCAGTATATACTTCCAGTTTGCTCTACAAATTGAAGAGTCAGTACACATCTAAATAAAGAGTTTTGCAAGTAAAAAAAAAAAAAAAAAAAAAAAAAAAGACAATGCTTTGTGCCTCTGAAATAAAAAGCTTTGAGCTCTAGTTTCTCATGATTGCTAAACTTTCTTCTCTCATCTTCTCCATTCTCTACCTCCTTGCTGAGATGCTATCAATTCAAAGACAATGAAAGCTGCCTTAGATAAATTAATGCATACTCAAAGGAGAGGGTACTTTTAAAAAATCTTTAAAAATGTTTCCTAATGAGAATTAAGATAAAAATTAATTTCCTTATTAAAAAAGGATCAGGAAGGGGAAATGAAAGCCAAATGCAAACTCACCAGTAAGAGAAAGGACTGTGAAAAAATTAAAATAAAAAAAATAAGGATTCACAAATGCAGGAAGAAATTAAAACAAACCTGCAGGCCCTCAGAAATAAAGCAATCAGTCGCTCCATGGATGCATCCCATATTTGAATTTTTTATTTCACATGAAGTATTTTCGTATCTGCTTTGCCTAAATTTGGCCTCTTACCAAAACCTAATGACTCTACTTTATGTTAAGCTTTTTGAAGATCTAAACTTAAAATGAGGGAAAAATCCTGTTAATTTTTCTTGCTGGGAAAGGTGTTATAATTTGAATGAAAAACAGCAAGTAAACAGATAAAAAGGAGCTGGTACAAAGCTTAGGCAATCAGTCATGTTTTTTTGTACCTTCAGGCTGGGAAATTGTCTCCAGTGTTGTCTGATGTTATCACCATCGCCTATTTTCCTTGTGCATTAGGTTCAAGCATAAATGTGTTAAAGATTCTAATGTTCTACGCAGATTTACTATTTTAATAAGCTCATAACGTTAAACTCTATATGTGTTGACACTGGTACTTACACTGTACTAGGCAAACAAATGAAATCAATTTCTTTAAAATGCTAAGGCACTTGAGTTGACTTTTCAACAGTTCTGAAATGGACCTTTATAATAACCTTTCTCTGACCACCCCAACCATCAATAATGTCATTTTCTTAACCTATCCATCAAAAAATGTCTTATTTTTACATATCATGTGACCTCATGGTTCCAGAAACTGCCTTGCCTATTCAAGGTTATGGTGCAGAGTAGGGTCATGATGAGCTATATTCATGAATCATTAAAAAAAGTAAAGCAATGTTCTAGTCAAAAAGCAGATAACTCTTGTACATAAATTTGGTTCATGAAGTAAAGTCCAGGGCTCAGTAGATTATGTAAATAGCAGAAGACACTGAATTTCTGTACAAGCAAGAAGATAAATCCCAACTAAGAGGCCATTGGTAGCTGACATTGAAATTAACATACAAAAAAAGGGAGTGTATCCAATCTCTGCAAGGTCCTTTTGGGTCTCTACTTGAAGTGAAGTAATATCCACTTAAAAATATGTCAATCATCAAGAAATCTGTGACTGTCTCAGAAATTATTCTTTTTACTAATTTGTATCACAGTCTTAGCCTATATTTATTTTAATAAGCTAATCCAACATGCACTGATTCTTTTAAAGATCTGTTTATGTTTATAGACAGTCAGAATACAGAGAGGAGGAGAGACAGAAAGAAAGATCTTTCATCCAGTGTGGCCACTCCTCAAGTGTCCACAACAGCAGGAGCTGAGCTGATCCAAAGCCAGAGCCAGGAGCCTATTCCAAGTCTCCTATGTAGGTTCAGGGTCCCAAAGCTTTTGGCTGTCCTCAGCTGCTTTCATAGGCCATAAGCAGGGAGCTGAAAGTGAAATGGGACCACCAGGATTAGAACTGGTACCCATATGGGATCCCAGAGCACGCAAGGCAGGAACTTAACTGCTAGGCCCCACTGATTCTTAAAGTATTTTTTTCTTTTCACTTAATGTCAGCATCTTTCTTGGTGTTGAAATATTCTCAGGAATGTTTCAGTAGCTATGTGGTATTCCATCAAGTAATGTTATACTACTGACAACTGGACATAGAGGTACTTCTAGCACTTCGTCAAAATGATGATGTATTTACACCATAGCAAGCTCCTTTGGAAAATCAAAGGTAGTTCATCCACTACTGCCGAAACAATGTGGTGCCGCTCTTACAAGGTCTCTGATGCTTTTGTAAATTCAATGACCCACACTTTCCTGTTGACCTCCACTGAATCTTAAAGATGTAGAACATGTACGACTTTTGCCTTAAAATAAAAATTTTTAAACTAATTTTCTAATTTTTCTACAATTCTAGAAGCACAATTTACAAATTATATATATGTATATATGTAGATATGTACATATGTATATATGTATGTATATATGTTTTGCAGTATTCTCCTTAGAAAAAGAATAAACACTTAAGAAACACTGCAATTGTTTAAACTTACTCTGAAAATTGTTCTCATTTATCTATTGATGCAGCCAGCAAATGCTTTTATAACTTGCAGTGTGCCATGTGCCAAGACAGAAATATTTACACATCTACACTGGTTATGTCTTTGCTTCAAAGCCAAAGTCACAAGAATATTTGATTTTCCTCTGTTTTCCCTAAATACCAGAAGCATATTTACTTTTCCATTTAGAAAGACAGTACTCTAATTTTGACTAAAATGTAGAAGAATTCCTACCAGTCTCTCTGATAACAGAAATGTATCAGTCTGGGCCTAAATCCCAGAGTTTTCCGCATTTCCACACATCTGTGACCCCTGGATATGGAGAAATGTCATCTTGAGAAATGCAGTGGGGGTCCCATCAGCACCCTCATGGAGTGTTAAAGAAGAGTGTTCAGACCTGTTCATCAAGATCCATCCACTCTCTCCTTTGTGTAGCTAGCTGGTGTTCATTTATTTTCTCATTTCACTGTGTATTTTATCTACCTTTACCTTCTCAATCCTTCGCTAATTCATCTGTAAACCTAAGCATCCAACCATTCAATCTCCCAGTCTTCAAGACTCTTCCAAAACTCCCATCAGACTAAACAATGGTACTCTCCTATTAAATACTTCAAAGAACAATACAAGCTGGCCTCTATATCTTTCCCAACTTGTTGGAAGGAAAAGCATATTTCCAAAGAGTTCCATCTCAACAGCATGCCATTCCCCCATGGAAAGTGCATTTGGATATAGATAGTATTGTTACATATGCATGAGAATATGTTTTACTTATTCACCTGCCTTTTTTCAGCCTGATTGTGAGCCCCTAAAGACTGAGAACATTATTTCTCTCAATTCTATGATGATCCCACCCCAGCGCAATCATACTGCTTGCTAACTGTTGATGCCACCTTTCCCCAAGGTATATCAGTAATTACAAATTTTAACAGGTAAAGCACAAAAGAGAATACAGTTTTGCTTTTTGGATTTTTTTATTATTATTTTTTGTTTTTGTTTTAGAGTTGAGGTGATATATTAGAGGTTAGCTTGTCCATCACAAACTTTTTTCTGAAGCTCAAGTTTATTACTTATTGTTTGCCACACACCACTGTCGTCTGTTTGCATGAATTATCTCATGGGAGCCTCCCAAGGACTCACAATGTAGAAACTCTACTTATCTTTTATTTTTGTGTGCATATCAAAACACTTCTTATGCCTTCTCACAACAAAGTATACACAAATGAGTGAATAACAATAGCTTCCTAGGATCATAACTAGAGTGAGACAGAAGCCGAATGAACACAATCCTGCAAGGCGCTCCCACAGCCAGGGCTGCGCATGTGCCTCCTCAGATGTTGGAGTCTATGAGCCTCTTTTGCCTCACTCCAGTCCCAGCCCTAGCCTGAACATTACTGTGTTAGTTATGGCTCTAAACATACTTGTGTATTCAGTACTTACAGTGATCTGATGTTTCAGGTGATATTATTTTCCTCTTTTGTTAAATGAGGAAGTGAAGGTGCAGTCAGAGGCCTAACATCTCGGAGTTAGTGGCAGGAACCTAATTTAAATGCAGTCATATTGGCTAGAGTAGGCAAATAATTTAATGAATACATGAATGCTGAATTAGTGAATGAATAACTATCAGGTCACGCTGAGAAGCCTCAGCACGACTGAGGCCAGAAATCTGTTCTTTCCGTTTCAGTCTGGTACAGTCCCCCAACAACTCCAGATAACAAGTTTTCTTTGATGGGTTATCAAATCAAGTATGAACAGTTCTTGATTATTCTCCAGTTGTGCAGAAAATACATTTTTAAAGCAAGTAATAAAACTGACACAAATACATGTAAAAGGGAACTGTGTATAATTTCTACAGTAGGAAATCTTGAAGCAATTGGGAAAATTTTGTTGTCAGAAAATGCCAAAGAAGGCTTCAGCAATAGCAATGAGTGTGGCGAATGGGTCACCCAGAAATGAACTTGTGAAACTGATCTTTTCATACAGTACTGTTGCTGCTTTGGCATTCATTTGTAGTCCCGATACAAGTGATTTGAAACCTAGTTGTACCTCATCATCTTTGATCTGAACTTTACCTCCACATGCGATTGATAGCTTGTGCTGTAATTCACTCATTCCTCACCTCACAGATCTAAAAAACCAGTAACTGCTACAGCTGCTGATCATGATAAAATTAGTAGTTAGCGCCAGTGTCTTCCAAGCAAGTTTCCCCATTCGCCTGTGTTTTTTTGTAATCAGTCAATGCGCAACCCCTGAGAGAAACCCTAAAGAGGCACACAACTTAATAACAGTGTAGCCCACAGATCTGATCCCTCCCCATCCGCTGGCTTTTCCATGGGCCTGCTGGCGATCCTACCAAGCTCTCTGGGACTGGTGAGTAATACATGTTTTTTGTTTCATGCAGTTTGATTTCAGATCATTGCAGCTCACCCATTTAAGACTCCAGAGCTGGACTCTGCCCTGTCAAGCAGGGCTTTCCTGCAGATTGTCCATCTTAACTTCAGACCAGTCTTAAAAGAGACACCCCAAGACCGTATCATACAGAAAATATAATCTAAAAATCACAGCAAACCTTGACCCAAGGGTGTGCCCAGGAAGTTTGTGGAACTAGATGACAGGATTTCACAAACTGAGGACCTGAGGCAACTACCAGATATTTAATTTGAATGGTTTTATATCTATCCCTTGCCTTCCTGGAATAAGTTTCTGAAAGCCCACTGCTTTGCTATATAAAATTAGCCTTACGAAGCATCTAACCACTCATATCAATAGATAATTAGGATAATATAAAATGTTAGGAAATATAAAAATCTTTTCATTTGTTTATTTTTGACAATCTATGCTGTTATTTCAAGAAATAAATAATGTGAGTTCATACAATGAGATGCAGTAAGTGTAGACTCTGATACTAGACAGGCCTGATTTCGAACAATGCTCCATTATGGACTTGAGGTATCACTTAGCTGAAATCATTTTAGTGATTTTATGAGAATTGGCCATTAAGTACATGAAGAACATATGATGCGAGCATTTACCAAGCTTTCAATGTATAGCTTTCATTACTTTAGCATATATACTTTCGTAATAGAAGAGGCATACTGTAGAAAGTGTTCCACTGATTTAGCATTCATAAATCTAATGTAACATGTGCTCCCCACAGGCACATCCAATATGAAAGTGTCTGTATCAGTCAAGATTGGCTAAATTACACTGAAGCAACAAATTAAAAGCCTGCATCTCAGTGGCTTCACACAACAAGGGTTTGTCTTTTGTTTATTGGACACATCTGAAGCCAACTAGCAGGGACTTGGCTACAGCTATGCAGGTTCTAAGGGGTACACAGATTCTGCCTTCCAATAGCTGCTCCTTCTGAATGAAATCAGCAGTGTCCTCCATCCCCAGAAGAGTAAGAGGGAGCTGAACAGACTCCCATAGGTGAGGACATATGCTTGATGTATGTCGCTTTCACCCTCAGCAACCTGCAAAAACAGTTGACACTAACTGCAGTCCAATCTAACTGCAAAGTGGTGCATACATGTAGCTGGCCTATTTGCTGGGAAAGGAAGAAGAGTCAGACTTGACAAACACTCCAAGCACTCTACCACAAGAATTATTTTATTCAGAAAAAAAAGTTTTAAATTCTGCAAATAACTAAAATGGCTATTTCTCCAAGTTTACTTGTTCTCATTGTTGAAGAAACAGTTCATAGAGCTGAGTTTATAATTTGGGCACTTCAAATTAAGAAATGAATTTTACCCTTATGCTGACTTAGGATAGGTTTATCCGGTCACTTTGGGTGTGGGAAAAAGCATCACATGCAATCATTGAGGGAGCTGCCTTGTGTATACCAATATAAGAGAAGCTGTCAGCCAGAAAGGAACTTTGCACAACAAAGTGTTAAATGAAATAGTACCAGGCAAAATAAGGTAATGCTCTTTTGCTGTCTAGCACCACATAAGATGCTAACTGAAAGAGTAAATAAAAACACTCAACGTGCATTTAGCTTTCATAATTTACCTTCTGCAAGGTTGATTTAGAATATGCAGAATATGCCACATTATTTAGGCTGTAAAAAGGAACCGCTTTACACTACCTGCCATGTACAATTATAATAATCTGTCAGACAAATATAATTACAGAGTGTGATGTCTGTTTGAGTGTGAAGGCTTTGATTGTGTGGTATTGTCTGCGTTACATTGTGGCACAGCATAAACAATTGTACTCTGTGCTCTCAGCCAGGACTAATGCTCAGAGTCAGAAACGCCCCATCAAATAGCACAGATGGTTGGGTTTGGGTTTGAGGTTGCTAGCTTTGTTTGTTTCTACACCACCACCCACCACAGCTTTTCAAGTGCAAACTTGACCACAGTAAGCCTTCTACAGTGCAATGCGGGAGGTATTATTATAAGTCATAAAAGTGAATGGGTGGCTAGGCATGGTATGGTCCATTAACAAGTACTGACCATTTTAATGATTAAAATAGGTTGAAAAGAAATGCATGGATCACTTCAATGATTAAAAAAATAATTAGGTGGCATTCCTAGGCTTAAAGGATAAAGTTGTTATTTTATAGAGTAAGTAGTGGCTATAATTTATTATTAAACCCTCATGCCAGCTGACAAAATAGAAAATGTAGTCCTTATTAAAACCTTTCACAATAGCATTTAGTGAATGATTTGGAGTGATGTGTTATTTTAAATTAGCAATCTCCTTTCGCTTCAGTCTATACTAACTTGATTCAGGCAGTTTTCATTTGTTTTTCAATCAGTGGTCTTCTTATTGTATTCTTCATGCCCAGAGATTTTGCTCTGTGACCGTTCTAGAGAAGATATATTTTGCTCTTTAAAGTGGAAACTGCCTAGATAAGATTTAAGAAGAATTCACTGGCCAAATTCTGCACTGTAATTGATTTAGTAGAGAGGTTTTGTATTGTAATCCAAAAGGGACTTAAATAAATATCCCCAAAATTCTGATGGCATCTAAACCTACTTAAAAAGATCAAACAACATTGTATTAATAACATAAAATATCTGTGAAAGGGCTTCAATGTTATAACTCTTCTGACCTACTGGCAAAAGCATTCCAGAGGTTTCTAGCAATGATGCCTTTATGCTAGACATGTGAACTAATTTTCTCCAGTGAGAAGGAATACTCTGTCTGAAGTTCATTATCTAAGTAAAAATTCTCATTCAAAGCGAGTATCAGAATTATTTCCAGGAGGGAAGAGACAAAGATGCCTTTTGTTTCTGGTTGTAAACAGGGAAACATGTCACCTGGGATGATGAAATTATATCAGGGCCATGAGGAAAGTCTCAGGATGAAGCCAACATTTAAAAAGATGCAGCAAGCACAGAAAGAAACTGTAAACCTTCCTAGTCCTCAGTCTTTTATCTGGACATCTCAGTTAAAAGAGAGAATGAGCGAAATAAAGAGAAAGATATTTTCTGACTTTTTTAAACTCTCATTTTAATAATCTTTACATAGTTGATTAGGGCACAAAGGGTCAAGGGCTACAGGAAAGTGGGTAAGACCATTGTTTCCACATTAATATTATTATTTTTTTTCTGTATCTGGGGTAAGGGGAGAGATAAAGAGGAAACACCCCTCCCAACCTCCCACTCATCCCAGGTCCCCGATGTGGGGCATGCTCCGAGGGTCCTGCTCATGCAGTTTTGATAGTTCATCAGTTCTGAATTGCTGCCAATCTTGCCATTCCAAGCACGATGAAATCTCAGAATCCACTGGCTAACACAGTCTCTTCATGGTTGGGGTTCTGAGATCAGCAGTTCAGTTGGAGTGATCCCCAAAGAAACTTTGTCTAAGGTGATCCCAGACCTGATTCTTCTGTGTGAATGCCAGTATAGAGGCCAACACAGTCTGTCGCCCCAATCAGCTTATGCATATGCTGGTGGTTGCATTTGCTGGGTCATTTCTGTTTCCAGAGCTGTCTTCCACAGGAACCAATGGGTGTTGCAGTCAAGCCTGAATCTGCCCAGCATACACTTGGCCCTCTCACAAACCAGTGGGAGCTCCAGCCTAGTCAGGGCGACTCCCCATAACCCCCACCAGTCCTGCCCCCTACCCCGGTTCACATCACCCACTGGCCAATCCGAGCACCAGAACAGAGTGTGGATCGTGCCAGGTTCAGACACAAAACATACCAGTACACATCATGGCTAGGACAGGGTGCCGGCTGGGCTGGGCTAGAATGTAACCCCCACCAGCGGAAGCTGGATTTAGGGGTAGGCTGGGCCAAGCTACAGCACCCACAGGCAAATGCCAAAGTAAGGTGGTCCATGCCAGACTGGGCTGCATCACCCAACCAGCACACATGAGAACCAGCGGGGACGGGGGAAAGTCAGTAGGGGGAACGTGGAGAGCCCCCCTACTAGAACACCACTCCCACTGGAGAGTGAATTGGGATGGGGCAGACCAAACCGGTCATGGCTACAACACCTGTGGGCCTCATGTGAGCTAAATCAGGGGAAATCCAGGCTGGGCTGACTGTTCTTACTGGTACAAGCATAAATCAGAGTGGGTGAGGGTTGATTGGGCTTTGCCACAGCATCAGCTGGCAGAGGCTAGCACTGGGGCCTAATTCTGTCAAGTTAAACCACAGAACCACCTACAGAGATCATGATCTGGGAGTGGGAGTGGCCCAGTAGGGAAAAAATGGGCACCTCCCTGTTGGGCTCTCACTCCCGCTGGACAGCATGAAAACCATGACTGGGTCAGGGGTGGCTAGACCCGCCAGGGTGTGTGGGCTGGAAAGTAGGACTGGTTGGGTTGAACTAGGCTTCATTGCCCATTGACATGTATGAGAGCTGAATGGGATGTGGGACAGACTGGACAAATCTGCTGTACATATTTTTATGTCAGTTTGGATAAGACTTTCTGCTGCTTACAAAACAGTGCCTCCTGACAACTGTGAATAATGTCAATGAATAGATGTGATGGGAACAAACACAAAATCCTTGGAAAATATGAACAAGATCTATTACATATAATCTATGCCATTTACACCAATGAGAAGTGGTGAACACCCCAATTCCCATTTCCACACTAAAAAAAATGTGCCAAGATTTCTTGAAAAAATGATTGACCCCATGCTTTTTGTGGGAAATACACAAGTTGGTTTTGGGATGGGATGTAAGTTTATACCAAAAAGAAGAAAGATCTCAAAAAGTAATGTGTGAAGTAACTGGGGAGCCAATTTGAAAAGTCTCTGCTTAGCAAGATGAGACAACTTGAGCATCAAAAGTATAATATTTGATGTAAAGTTAAACATGAAGGTCCACACATTCATTATGCTACTAGAAGAAACAAAAAACTTCCTTGATGTTGATGCATATAAGATCACCTGAACAAAGAAACACAATCAAGCATTTAAGCAACCTTTCTTATGTGACTGTACCCCAGGGAGCCCTAATAGTGATTGAAGAAAATTTTCTGTCTATAGATATATTCCAACAAAGAAACAGAGAATACCCCATGTCACAAAAGCTTAATGAAATTATAGCTAAACGCAATAAGCATCAGTGACTGCTAACATCCCCCAGAATAAAGTAGACATTATGTGCCTCTTGATGTAAATGCACCATACCACCTGTGAAGCCTTCTTACCAGATGATCAAACCTGAATCACATGAAGCCCAATTTACACCTACTACTTAATGCAAAATATAAAGGATTCAATCAGCTCAAAATGTAGGAAACAGTATAGAGAAAATGATCCAATTTTTGCCAACGAATAAATTACAAAAAATGGAGAAAAAACTTATAAACTAAAAAAATCATAAGGAAGATTTGTTTATTTTTATTGGAAAGGCAGAGCTACAGGAAAAGCAGGAGAAAGAGAGAGAGAGAGAGAGATCTTCCATCCACTGGTTTACTCCCCCAACTGGCCTTCCAAGGTCAGAGCTGAGCTTGTCTGTAGCCAGGAGATTGTTCCAGGTTTCCCAAGTTCAGGGAATCAAGGACTTGGGCAGTTTCTTGCTACTTTTCTGAGCCATAAGCAGGGAGCTAGTTTGGAAATGGGGCAGCTAGAACTCAAATGATGCCCTTATAACATTCCAACATGCAGGCATAGGCTTAGCCTACTATGCCACTGCACAGGCCCCTAGAATATTCTTGAGGTTGGGGCTGGTGCAGTGGCTCAATAGGCTCATCCTCCACCTGCTAGTGGCGGCATCCTGTATGGGTCCCAGTTTGTGTCCTGGCTGCTCTACTTTCCTCCATCCAGCTCCCTGCTTATGGACTGGGAGAAGAGCAGTTCAAGTCCTTGGCCCACTGCCACACATGTGGGAGACTTGCAGGAAGCTACTGACTTCAGAAAAGCTCCACTCCAGCTGTCGCGGCCATTTGAGTGAAACCAGCAGATGGAAAATTTTCTCTCTGTCTTTTTCTCTAAATCTACCTTTCAAATAAGAATAAATAAATCTTTAACAAAAGAAAGATTCTTGAGATAACAACCAAATGTAATGTAACCTTATTAACATCCTTATCTGAACAAGCCCATGGAGGCAATCAGAGAAGTTCAGATGTGGACTGAATATTTGATATTAAGTAATCAAAGGTGTGATAAATAGTAATGATTCCTGCCCAAGCCTATCTTTGGTTTATTCACACGCAGAAAAAACAAAGCTGTTATGGATGCAAAGATCCAGGGTCTTGGATTTACTTCAAATCAACAGTGAAGCAAAGTGGATGAGAAAAATAAAGGCAAAAAAAAAAAAGCCTGATCATGAGCTTATTGTTAAAGATGAGTGATGGGCATATGAGGGATTTATTATACTATTGCATTTTGTCGTAATATTTAAGATTTATCATAACAACAATTTTAAAGTATATCATCCTATCACTCAAAAATGATACACACAGACCAGCCTTACTTTCGCATAACCAGGTCACAGTTTTGCCCATGTTTCATTCTATGTTCTAACTCCCCTGCCTGCCTAGTCCCTGATATCTCCATTCATTCTTCCCAATCTGAAAAAAAAAATTCTCCCACACTAGCACACTAATCCTACAGAATGGTCACAGCACCTGCATCACTGCAAGTCCACACAAAGAGGTTTCATGTCTGTTCCTGCCCTGATACCTTTTGCTCTGCAGCCACAGTACTTATTGCTGATTCTAATTGCTATGTCATTTTTGAGAAAGGACCCTGCTCTGCAACCCATGCACACAACCCTCCAGCCAGTGCTAGAGGGAAGAGTGCCAATGTCCCACCTTCCTCTGGGCCTCTCCAGCTAATCTGGCTCAGTGTAAACCTCTTAAGTGAAATGCTTTCCTGGAAATAAAATCTGTTTTTTATGTTCTATTTTATTTCAGACTCAATACAAAGCAGTGGTCCCCAAAGAAAAGTTATGCTGGAGTTAAGTTCGCACAATTTCCCAGAAATGTAATACGAGATTTAAACACAGATGATATGACTAGTTAATAAATGTCACCATTGAGTGGCTTTGTTCACCTAATAATATCGTTGAGATCATTATAAACAAATTGAAGGAGTTCTTCTGTGAAACAAACACGGCAGGACTTATTCCTGCGTAACACAAGACCAATGCAGGGCAGCCAATCCTCACCGCCTGTGAGAAGGGGCAAGGCCGGCGTGCAGCTTTGTGGTATCCCGGGAGGATTTTATTTCCAAATATAAAATTCATGCCATGCTCACAGGCAGGACGTAAGAATAGTCATAACGATCTAATGTCAGCATTACCATGGAAGGCTGCTACTAATACCTTGAACTACCGCCGTTCTATACAGATGCAGGGATATGATTTCAAAGCTCATGTGGAATGAAGACTGCCCCATCTGAAAACAATCCACCCCAGTAAAAGGGAGAGGGAAGAAAAGAAAAGGGTAGAATGCAACTGAAGCCCACACTTTGGGATATCTAGGATGAGGGGGTCGGAGTTGATTCTTTGATTGTGGGTTTTCTTTTATTAGTGTTGTAGTTTTGGGAGGGAGTGATATTTTTAAGGCAAAGAAAGAGAAAATGTCTCTAAGTTAGAAAGCACTGCCTGCCTCTGACTTTTGGAATTACCTCTAACTGGAAGATTATGATGTGTTTATTTTTCTCCTCCAAGAAAAGGGGTTGGTAATTGCCTCCATCACCCTCACACTCTCCTCCTTCTGCTTTTGAGGGGTTAGGAGCTCACTGATGACAGCTCCCCTGTGCTTGGTCTGTTTCAACACTGATGGCAAAAAGAAGAGAAAATAATGTATTAACAGCAGGAGTTAGGAGCCCCTGTAAGTCCACCTAACAAGCATCCAAGGCTTATTGGGCCTGTCACTTGACATTTAGACAGAAATGGCTGTTGTTGTAGTATTTCTGGAAATCAAAGGAAACATCAGAACCTTTGCAAACAAGAAAACTGCCTAACATTTCAAACACCAGTTAAGTGCCTGTATTTATAGGCAACGTTCACTGTTTCAAAACTAACTCTGCAATGCTTTTAGAGAGAGGTCTGACAGGGCTAATAGGCCTATAAAAATCTTATATATGTATAAATAAATTTTTAAATGATGCTGAAATTTCCTTTTATTCTTTCAGTAATTTATAGTTGGAATTCATAATTTTCGCAAAACTTTTCACATACAATGCCAAATTTGGTAACACCTATTTAGAGTGCATTGTAACATGTGTTTAAAATACATTGAGCTCTTTGGAAAAAAAGGTGCTTTAGAAATCTAATAAATAATAAGTAGATGATTGACAAAAATAATATTGGGAGCCTATTTTTGAGACTTTATTTAAAAAAACATGCATACACAGGCATTTGGGTTAATTCTCAATTAGACAGTCTCCTTGGCAGGTAACATGTAAGAGGCCAATGTGCCCCACATCTGAAGGTTCTTTAGCATAGAGAAACAGAAAGGTCATGGCCTACAGAATAGTTCAGAGACTGGGAGATTTCTCAACGTGAATCCAAGCAGAAAGTCCAATTTTAGCCTTGAAAATGCATTCACTGATGCTATTTGGAATGTGAAAGAAATTTGAAATATATAGAAAGTAGAGTTATAAAGGGCAGCTGGATTCAACCACATGGCCAAATTTGAATCAGCAAACTGACATTCTCTGTGATAACACACATTATGTACTTTAAAATTAAAAAAGGAAAACAGGAGCCAAGTATCATTACTCATTTGTTATTTTGTGAGTTGGTTCAACTCAAGAATGCATAATTTTCTGGTTATAATGCAAACTAAGGAGGGATGAGAGCCAGATATAAACAATATCTTCCTTCTGGAGTAAAATATATAGCTATCCAGGGATTCAGTGTGATTATGAAAAAGGCCAGATGCCTTGAATCTTGGCTGCTAAAGGAGCTGGCTTAGAAACCTATAGATTGATCTCATAAAGGTAAAGGTGAGTCTAGGATGACCTCTTAAGAGATAGAAATAAAGTGTTTTTTTAAGTCAATGAAAGTGGAACAAGTTTGTATGTAAGCTGGTGAGGGTACAGGCAAAGGTTTTACCAGCAAACCTTTGTGGTACTCTAAGCTCAAGCTTGACATTTGAATTTCCCTATAAGATTGTGAATTTCTTTTTTAGTTACATAAAGCAGACAAATTTCACATATATTGCGAAACACACATACGAGCTTAGTCATACTTCCCACCCTTCTCCCTCCTCCCTACATTCCCTGCCAACCCTCTTCCTTATTTCTTTTTTTTCCCCAACTCTTACAATAGCATAATTTCATTTCATTTTCAATCCCAGGCCTAACACTGCATTAGGTAAAGATATCAACACATAGCAAGTAGAAAATAATAATGATAAACCCTACTATTCCTCAGGTGTATAAATAAAGATTGCACATGATAATCAAATCCAAGAATGTAAATTTCCTTTAGATTTTTACACTCTGTGTACTAGTTGTCACAAATAATGCAAAGCATAACATTTGTCTTTTGGGGAATTTTTTCACTAAGCATAATGATCTCCAGTTGCATCTATTTGGTTGAAAAAAAATTTCATTCTTTTCTGTGGCTGAGTAGTATTCCATAAAGTACATATACCACATACTCTTTATCCAGGCTTCTGCATTGATTCCATATCTTAGCTATTGTGAACTGACTTGCTATAGACATGGGGATATAGATAACTTTCCCATATGCTGACTTGATTTTGCTAGCATAAATTCCCAGGAGTGAGATGACTGTGTCATGTGATACATTTATTTTCAGACATCTGAGGAATTTCCATATTGTCTTCCATAATGGTTGTACTGCTTTATATTCCCACCAATAGTGGGTTAGGATACCTTTCTCTCCTCATACTCACCAGCATTTACTGTTTTTTGATTTTCAGATGATAGCCATTCTAACGGGGTGAGGTAAAACCTCATTGTGGGTTTTAATTGCATTTCCCTGATGTCTAGTGAACCTGATCATTTTTGCACATATCTGTTGCTCATTTGAATTTCTTCCTTTGAAAAGTGTCTGTTCGTGTCCCTTGCTCCTTTTAACTGGACTATTTGTTTTGTTAGTTTTGAGCTTCTTGAGGTCCTGGATATTATTCCTTTATCAGTTCCATAATTTGCAAATATTTTCTTACAATCTATTGGCTGCTTCTTCAATTTATTAATGGTTTCCTTTGCAGCATAAAAGCTTCTTGGCTTATTTAACCAGCTGTGGGGTTATTCCTTGGACAAGTTCTTTTTATTTGTCTTTGATCAATGTGTTTAGTACTATGTATTTCAAATGCATACACACACAGAGTAATTGGTTATTTTCTGTGTTTTTTTAAGATTTATTTTTATTGGAAAATCAGATATACAGAGAGGAGGAGAGACAGAGAGGAAGAGCTTCCATCCAATGATTCACTCCCCAAGTGACCACAACGGCAGGAGCTGAGCCGATCTGAAGCCAGGAACCAGGAGCTTCTTCCAGGACTCCCATGCAGCTGCAGGGCCCCAAGGCTTTGGGCCGTCCTCAAATGCTTTCCCAGGCCACAAGCAGGGAGCTGGATAGGAAGCAGCATTGCTGGGATTATAACCAGTGCCCATATGGGATCCTGGTACATTCAAGGCAGGACTTTAGCTGGTAGGCCACCGGGCCGGGCCCAACATTATTTCTTTTTTTCTTTCTTTCTTTTTTTTTTTTTTTAACCAAACATAGAATCCAGCATCTCATTGTCCAGATAAATTCAACAGTTTCTTGGGGAGACCATCTTTGGTCTGAAGATAGAGCTGGCAGAATAGCATCCCGATCAATTAGAAGCCCCAGCACAACATCAACAACAATTTACAACATTATGGAATTAATTGACATGGTATTGAGTAGTCAATATGTTAAAACAATGCAAGTTCTTAACCACATCCTGTGACTATTTCATTGACATTTCAATTTTTGTTTGTACACAGAACCGGTTGCTATACACCTTAAAGTGGCTATCGGGTACCATTCAGCTGTCTCGTGTCTATTTTCATTTTAGTATTTAGCATTTTATAGCGTTGAAGCATAATTTTGCTGAACTTGGCAGATTTTAGGATAGTCTAAACTGGCTTATGAATCTAACAAGGCATTTGTCAACAGTTGAGGTACAGAACAGTTTTAGGAGGGGTGTGCAGAGAAATCTTCAATACCCTAGTGAGGAGTAACTAATCTTTGTGTCCCTCCTAGTAAGGTATGTGTGAGTCCATGCTGACCATTTCCTGTTTGGTTCTAAGCTTTCCTTGTGTTTCTCTGACTATATATTCTATTTTTTTTGGGGGGGGGAGAGAGGTCCTCCGGAGCGACCTTGATGGTCATTGCAAGAGAAAGTGGGGACCCAAAGTTGGAACTAAGTGAGGACCAGAAAAAGCTCCTCTCCCTAGTCCCGAAGGAAGTTTACTGTTCTGCTGTTTCTGCAGACCACTCAACGTTCCTGGCTGTTGTTCTGATGACCTTGGATCCTGCGAGGAAGGATTTGGGCTTCTTGCATCCCATATGGTAGAGCCAAACGGGGCTGGGTGACCCCAGAGTTCTCTGCCTCTGAGGACACTCCAATTCCCCATGGTCTACTTGGCAGTTGGATGTAGTCCTTGGTGCCCGTACTGATAGTCCTTGATGAGGATCCGAGAGTCTTCAGGGTTGGGTCACAAGCCTCCTCCTGTCCAGCATTATTTCTTATTTGGTGTCCCTATTGGTCAGGCTCACACAGGCTATAGAAAATAACATCTACTACATAATGTCCTACTATCCTGATTTTTTGTTGTTGTTGCTGTTACAGTTATATGGGGAAGGCTGCCAAGTGGATCACTTCTTAGTAGTAGAAATTGTATTAAGAAAGAGAATCTCTTTGTTCAGCTCTGACACTAGTTATGGTATATGGGGCAAACTTAGGGAATTTCTTGTTGCTAAAATTAGTACTTAAACCACCTTACATGCACCTAAAATGAGAAAAAAATGCCTGTAATCCATTTTAAAGCATACATTATAATGCACAAAATATATTTTTATATTTCCCAACATAAAGTCAAAAGGTCTGTTTCCCTCGGAGCATCTTATAAATGACCTTAGTACTGACCCAGATATAACCTGCTAATTATCCCTGGTGTACCTTCCAGGCTCTGATTAGTTGTATTTAGCATTTCTATGAGACTGTGATTCTATGCTGAAAATCTTTCGTATAGCTTGTAATTCCCAGTGGAAAAAAAAATTGCTGTGACCTATACACTTGGAGAAAAGAAAACACAGCTACACTTTTTCCAAAAGCAGAACAAAGCAATGAAATAACATACCTTTCACTAGGGACTTGGTGTTATCTGAAACCCTATAATCCACAATCCATTCTGCTTCTTCAATAGGTTGGATGATTTCAGTAGGCGGGTCATGGAACTAATCAATTTTGAAACAGCATCTGCAAAAATAGATAATGTTCATCTAAAGGGCAACCTAATCATAAAATTCCATCGGGCTAGTAAATAAACACACAGACTTTGTAGAGAGGAGTTCCCATAAATGAAACAGAAATACAATATTGGCAATACAGTAGTCTATTGACAGCATCATAAGAATTTATCAGGCACCAACATGTTAGAGGAACTATGTGATTAAACTGACAGGGTCCCTGAACTCTAGAATTTATAACATAATCTATCTTTTGCACTCGCAATGATACATTTAAGGACGTAAAATTCATTGGGTGCAAAACTAAACTTGTCTATTAATTTGCTTCCCCCACACACACACACTTCCTGGGCTGGTAAAGGAATTCAAGGCCTCCAGAACTCCTCTCACTTTCTCTCTCACCCCCGAAACCACCCACCTTGAAGGATTACTGGTTCAACATCCTCATTACATGATCAGCCCTTGTTTTCTGCTTCATCTCTTATCAGCTGCCCTGAGTTCCCTTCTCTAATATACTCTTCACATTATCGCTAATGTGATTGAACCTTCAGTTTTCAGTGTGTCACTGTTCAAGTGAACTCCAGTCACCTGTCATGTAAAACAGACTCTACCTTTCCTTCTTTCTCCTCCCATTCATCATTTATGTCTCTCAGACTCGATCAACTACTATTCACTCATTAAATACTTTTTAAGCATAAACTTCATGTGATATAGGATGATAGACACAGAAAATATGATGGTAATATATAATTCAGGCCTCATTACAATTTAGCATCAAGATAGTCAATGAAATAACATGAAAGCATAAGAAGTTTTATAAGAATCTACTGTATCTACAAGTAATAGTACATAATAATATAAAACATAACTATGAAGGCTTCTCCCCAATATTTAAGATGTAGGTAGAGGAAGAAAAGTCTTCAAGGGACTGGCCAATAAGGTGGGAAAGTATGTGCTGCTTTAGGAAGTCAAAAGAAGAAAATATTTTGTAAAGAATATTAAAGAGAACTAAATCCTGACAAGAAATTAAGGATACAAGAACTAAAGATTATCCTGGAATTTAACAGAGATCTTGAAAGCCATTTTGGTGAAACAATGGAAGAAAAAGCATGGAGTGAGCTAAGGAATGAATGGAAGATAATAGAAACTTGGCAGTCAAAAAAAGAGGAAATTAAGTGGTTGGAAGGAAATTTAGGATTGAGAGACATTTTCCACAGGATCCTGTGCAATTTTTTGACAATTTGTTTTAATTTCATCCAGGTCTGCCATGTGGGTGGAAGCAAGAGCCCAGGTGCTTGGGTCATTATCCTCTACTTTCCCAGATTCATTAGCAGGGAGATGGATGAGAAGTAGAACATCCAGGATTTGAGCTGACACTTTTATATGGGATGCTGGCATCACAAGTGGCAGTTTAAGATACTGAGTTACAGTGCTAACTCCTCCCATGCAATGTTTTGGTCTCTGTTCCAGCACTAAAGGAGACAGAAGGGAAGCATCATGTCATTTTTATATCTCCAACTCCTAGCATCAGTTCAGGTATAAAAAGCACTCAGTGAGTATTTGGTTTGTGCCTTCCCATCTCCCAACACTGGGCTGTGCCAACACTGGGTTCCAAGAACTCAGTCTTAGACTTCCGCATGTATTCAGGAACCCAAGTACTTGATCCACTGCTGCTACTTCCCAGGATGCACATCAACGGGAAGTGGAATTAGGAACATAAACAGGACTTGAACTGAAGTGTTTCAATGTGGGATTGCAAGAGTCCAAGTAACATTTCACCCATTATGTCAAATTCCTGCCTCGATATTGGGTTTCAAGGTTTGATGAATGAGTGGAGTGGTGTGATTTAACCCAAATTTAAAATTCATTTTTCAACTCTCATGTATCTTTATGTTCCTATGAACTGCCATTTGTATCTTAGTAACATAAAGGTTCCACAAGCTTCAGATTCTCGGACCCCTGCTTTTCTACAAATATCTGGAATATAATACATGCGCCATAGCTCTTAATCCTATCCTCCCCATTGACTCAGCCAGTTTTCTGACCTTTCTCTAAAGAATCTTTACCTCCTGAGGTATATGGGATTCTTCTGAATGTGGTCTTCTAACCTTCACTTGTTTGAATGTGGTCATGCATGGCTTGACTAAAGTATAGATCCTTTCTCAAAACGGACAGTCCTACTCTTCCCCCACTCATAAGCTCTTTGTAAAATGTTCCATCTGTGATGTATACCAGACGTCTGCCTAAAAAACTACAACCCAAAAGTGTTGGCCTAGTGTTTCACTTGAGGAAGGGGCATACTCTAGGTAATATGCTTATCTAACCAACCAAGAACATTATTTGTAGCTTTATTCATTTTTCTAGTTCTGATTACTTTGATGTGATTAAGGTCTTAAGGTCATAAGTTAAAATTAAGCATTCTTAACATGTAGAAACTCTGTCAAAATATGCCTATAAAAATCAAGACAGAATAAATTTTCTCTAGATAAAACACCCAAAATTATCCATTGGCAATGGAGACTGATATGGTTAAGCAGTTACGATACTGGCAAGGTTGTCCATATCCCATATCACAATGTGTCCTAGTTCTACTCACTCTCTTTGTCAAACAAATAAATAGAAGTTTATATATACCCATTGGGATATTTTCTCCTGTGTTTAAACATTTTTTAAAAATGTTTTTGTTCTTGTTTGAAAGGCAGATAATACACAGAGAGAAGAAGAGACACAGAGAAAGTTCTTCCATCCACTGATTTTCTCCCTAAATAACCACAGTGGCCAGAGATGAGCTAATCAAGAGCCAAGAGCTTCTTCCTGGACTCCCAGTGGGTTCAGGGGCCCAAGACCTTGACCCCCCTCTATTCCTTTTTCCTAAGCCGTAATCAGCAAGCTGAATTAGAACTAGAGCAGTCAGCACACGAACTGGCACCCATATGGGTTGCTGGTGCAAGAAGGTGGAGGATTAGCTTGTTATACCACTGAATAGTCCCGTAACATCACTTTTTAATGGAGCAAAGACTATACCCTCCATATAGATGGCATAAAGACAGGCTATCTTTCATACCCAGATCATATTATTTTGTAAGAAACTGATTATCTAGAATCATGACTTTGCATCACTGGAACATTACCTGAAAGAAAGAATTTTAGCTGTAATGTAATTATCTTAAAATTTAAAACACTACTTATTGGTTTCCTCAGTGTATGTGCATTTTGTAGGTAGTTCATGTTTAATAATTGTTCAATTGGGGCTTTGTTGACATTTGGTTTAATTTCACATCTTACTGCTTTAAGACTATTCCAAAAAATTCCATTTAGAATTCCTGCCA
This sequence comes from Ochotona princeps, assembly GCF_030435755.1. Classification (NCBI taxonomy): domain Eukaryota; kingdom Metazoa; phylum Chordata; class Mammalia; order Lagomorpha; family Ochotonidae; genus Ochotona; species Ochotona princeps. The sequence goes on from NC_080837.1 coordinate 52,563,668, forward strand.
TTCTGGTCATCCTCCAGGAAACAGACACTATGAATGTGTCTGTAAGGCAAGAGAAAGAAAGATAAAGGGAAGATAGAATTAGCCTGTTTTGTATGTACTATATAAGAAGCAGAAGACATGTCAAATATTCCAATGAAAATCTTTGGGGGGAAGGAGCCAGTTAAGATTATGATGGGCTGAAGTCATCCCTTGGCAGTCATTGTCTTAAGCACTGAAGGTTGCTCAAGCAATGCTTTGCTCATTTGAAACTTCAGTGACCGTAAGTAGAGTTACACATATACAAGGTCACATACAATCTCTTCTGTTTCACAAAGCACTGTCTGCATACTCAAAATGTAAAGGCAAACCTAGGCATCGTTCATGAACAGAGCCAGGAACAGAGCCCAGAGCTCTCGCCATCCAATTGATTCTAACCCAGTGCCTTCACGCTCCTCTCCCTCCCCCTGCTCCAGCTAGAGTTGTGTTGAATACACTCAGTAGTTCTCAACATGTTTTTTCCTTACAGTTCTTTATTAGCAACATTCACTTAAGTTTTGGACTCTTGTCAAATGTAATGTGAATGGAGACCAGATGCCTTTTCTGAACTCAACAGAACAAGAGGAGAGTCACAGAGCCCATCTTGCCACAATCAAAACTAGTGCTTACAACAACACCCACTGTTGGTGACAGGCTGTGTGGAACAGAGCCAGTGCTGATCTAGCAGTGCATGCCAGCTCAATGAGTCAGAAAAATGTTTCAGATGTGCCAGGTTGTTCAGAAATCCCCATCAGTTTCTGGGCAGAATAATTGTTGTGTTCCCCAGAAGCAAGGAACCAAGACGAGAAGCAGCAGCCTCCCGAGGACCGTGGGTGTCATGTGCATCCCCAGCTGGGAACAGAGTCACTGCTTTGAGAAGGGCACCACAGATTTGCATGTAGGACTGCAAAGGCTAACGTGGCTGGCAGCAATTCAAAAACACAGGATGAGGAGAGAAGCAATGATGGGAAGGAATTCAAGACGGACAAAAGGATTAACAGCAAAATGATGCGGGGTGTGGGGGATGGATGATTATCGTTCGCTGTGGGTTTAGCAACACTGACATGTTTTTATGAATATTTACAAGAACATTTGGAAGCTGTGTCTCTTGCCCACACAGCCTCCGCCCCCAGCCCTCTTGGTAAGAACTGCACCATATTTAACGAGATTGGGAGTGGGAAGGAAGCAGGTCCTCTTGCCTCCAGGTTGCCATCACCTTGTTTGGTTGCCAAGACTCCCAGGGGCAAATACTAAGTGAAGGAAAATTTGAACAAGAGAAACCAGCCCTGGGTTTCTCTGCTTGTTAAAGGAAGGCTGGAGAATAAAGGGAATGAGAGGGGGAAGAATTGGTATTAAAAAGAAACAAGTGGAGTGAGAGCCTTAGAGAAAAACCCATTTGATACCAATCCTCTCTTTTATCACCATCTTTACATTAAATCTATTGCAAACAAAATCATGTCAAGTCTTAATTCTTACACGTCATCTTCATCTCCCTCTTGACAATGTCTTTCTTTATTCTTCTTCCTTCTGCTGCTGCCTCCACTAGGAGAGCCTTCTTCCATTCTTGATGTTCTAAGATTTTTATCTCCTTGAGAGTCCTGTAAGTTCCTATTGGAGTGGAAGTGTAGAAAAGAACACAAGCTTTGTAACTGCATTGGCTAAATAATATTCTAATCTCAGTTTAATCATATGTAAAATGGAACTGGTGATAGATAAGGATCAATGGAGATAAACCAAGGAAATATTGGCATGCAGTGGCATTAAAAAGAAATAATAGTTTTATTATTACAGACCATCCTTAACTTTCACATTCTGCCCATAGCCCATGCTTTCATACAACAGATCCTGGGACATTCCCCCACCTTCCAATACTGAGTTCTAATTATCAAACATCCACTGATTCTTGGTGATATCTAGTTAATCAGGACACCAGGCCACCAGCTGCTGGGAGAAAATAGATTTCACGTGGATAAAAACTGCTGTGAATTACTATACCTCATCTAACAAAATCTTTTATTTTTTCTAAAGTTAACGTTCATATTTTTTTGTTCACTTCCTTGCTTGTCTGTGTGCCTCTCTACATCTTGTTAAGACGTGAAACTGTTTTACTCAACATCTTCCCAATAGTGAACAGTCCAGTTTATTTTGTTCACTGAAGATCTGCTAGACTCTGCATCCTCCCGTGCTGGTCTCTGAGTTGCTCCCAGCATGCACACTGGGAGGAGTCCTTAGTCTTCCAAGGGACTCCTAGTGCTCTTCCCCACCTTGGAGTTCCTCTTTCCTGACACACAAGTTTTTCCCTGGGTCACTTTTCTAGTTTATTTAAGGACATTCACAAATGATTTTCTGGAAAAAGGAGCACGGCAAGTAAGCTTTTTGAAAATCTTCATATTAAAAAATGCTTTATTCTGTTTACTTTTCTTTTTTTTTTTTTTTTATTCTGTTTACTTTTCATTGATACTTTGGCTAGGCAACTAAGTCTTTGTTTATACACTCTGTTCTCAGAATTTTAAGTCATTTTTCCTTTACTTTCTATTTCCCAGTGTGGCTGTTCAAAAATCAGAAGTGATCCCTACTCCTGACCCTTTGATATGTTCTGTTTTTTTCATCGTGGAAGCACAGAAGATCTTTTCCTGTGTTCTGTGAATTTAGAATGACATCCTATCATCTGAATGTTTTTGTTGGCCACTTGTTATGTTCTCAGAGGCAGTTTCCAATCTTTAAACCGACAACCTACAGCTTGGGAACATTTTCATGTTTTTTTGAGATTTCTACTCTAATCTTTTCTGCAGTTCTTCTTTTTGAACTTAGATGCTGACCTCTTTGAACTCCTAATTTCTTTTGTTGATGTCCTATTTTACATTTTTTTGTGGATGATTTCTTCAAATGCTCCCTGATTCAATTTTTTAAAGATTTATTTTATTTTTTTATTACAAAGTCAGATATACAGAGAGGAGGAGAGACAGAGAAGATGATTTTCCAGACAATGATTCATTCTCCAAGCGGCCGCAACAGCCAGAGCTGCGCTGAGCCAAAGCCAGGAGCCAGGAGCCTCTTCCAGGTCTCCCACACAGGTGCAGGGTCCCAAGTTTTTGGGCCATCCTCCACGGCTTTCCCAGGCCACAAGCAGGGAGCTGGATGGGAAGTGGTGCCAGGTTAGAAACAGCATCCATGTGGGATCCCAATACTGCAAAAGTAAGAACTTTAGCCACTAGACTACTGCGCTGGGCCCTCCATGATTTAATTTACCTAGTGAATAAAATACTATAATTGCATTCTGTATGTACAAATACATATATTCTTCACCTTCTTTTTATAAAATATTAATTATTTATTTTGAAAGTTAGAGTTGCAAAGAGAGGGAGAGAAACAGAGATCTGCCTTTTGCTGGTTCACTTCGCTATTGGCTTTAATCGTCAATACTGGGCCAACCTAGGAGCCAGGAGTTTCATCTGGGTCTCCCATGTGAGTGACAGAGACCCAAGAAGTTGGGCCATTTTCCACTGCTTTTCTCAGACCATACGCAGTGAGAAGCAGACAAAGCAGTATAGCCCAAGTCTTTGAGAACCTGTACCCACGTGGGAGACCCAGAGACCAAGATGCTCCTGGCTCTGGATCAGTTCAGCTTTAGCTATTGTGGTCATTTGGAGAGTGAGCCAGTGGATGGAAAATCTTGCTGTCTCTCCTTATATCTGTAAATCTGCCTTTCCAATAAAAAATAAATCTTAATTTAAAAAATTAAAAACACTTCCATGTAAAAGTAATAATAGAATGCAGATTATACAAATATTTTGAGGCAGTTAATCCGTTGTTTAGGTAAAAATTTTATTCCAGCCTTTTACCCAAACGAAAAAAAGATTTCCAATTTTTGTAGAAATTAAGGCACTGTAACATAGTGAGTAATGCCACTGCCTATGAAGCCATTATCCTATATGGGCATTGGGTTGAGTCCCCACAGCTTCACTTCCAAGCCAGCTCCCTGCTGATATGCCAGTGAAGGCAGTGGAAGATGGCCCCAGTATTTGGGTCCCTGCCACCCATTTGGGAGACTTAGATGGAATTTTAGGCTTCTAGCTTCAGAGTGGCGCACTCTGGCCATTGCAGCCATCTGGGGAACAAAACAGCAGATGGAAGATCTATCTTTGTTTTCTCTGTCTTTTCTCTCTCTGTTTGCAGCTCTACCTTTCAGATAAATAAATCCTTATTAAAAAAATAAAAGTAAAGCTATGTTTTAAAATTTTTGCATTAAGGATTATACTGGTAAAAAATCAGTTGCAACCCAAGAATTTATTTGTATCAAAAAAGAAATAGAGATAAATAGCACCAGGTAATTTACAGAATTGTTGGGAAGAAGAGAGGAACAGACTTGAAGCTAGTCTAAAGTTAAACAATGCCAGAGAACTAATCCAAGAAGAAACTGCAACTATACCATCACCATCCCTGATATAGCTTCCTCATCAAGAGTTCACCCTTGAAAATATCAACATCCCCAGAGGTTGGACATCTTTAACCCAGGGAACAAGATAGAAGCTCTTTTGCTTTTTTGGCTCATTCTAGACTAAAATATCTATTTCAAATAGGAAACTGGCTTAAGCATTTTTTTTTCCTAATTGGAATAGTAACCAAGTTTATTACGTGCTGAGTTAGGTCTTTCTAAGGGCTTTATAGGTATAAAATTATAAATGTAAACATTCCAACTCATTTTTTGCATAGTCAAAATGTTCTTCTAGTTTAAAATTTATGTCTTTCAGAATTATGGTTTTTTAGTCTTCATAATTTCTCAGCTTTTTGTACATATTTGCGGTGTTCTTGCCAGAATTGATCGAACAGAGAACAAGAAGATGCTTAATGGATAGATGATTTTATTAAACCACACTGTGATCATCATCCATGCTTTTAGGATGATATGCTTTATCTAAGAACATGTAGACTTTTATATCCTAAAAAAAACCAGGGTGACAAAGCTTTTGTTACAAAGGCCAGGTTATGCAAGCTTGTGTTAATTACTATCTTGGAGGAAACTAAACAGTCTCTAGGGTTGGTTTTTCTATGTTAATTAAACTTAAAGAAATTCACAAGAAGAGGGGAGGAGATAGCCTTAAGCTTAAGGGGGCTTTCTTCCATCCTCTACAACCCAAGGGAGACTTGAAGGAGAGATAACCTTGGGACCAGGTGTTAAGCCTCTAGTCCACAGACCTCTCAGCTCCTTCATGTTCTGTTTATTAATTTTATTCATATTTAGGTAAAAAGATCATGAACCAATACCAAGTATTTTCGTACCCTATATAATCTGTTATACCTTCTTCACAGATGCCCTGTCCTCAAGCAACCACAAATCTGTGTTAAGTTACTATAGATTAATTTGTACTTTCTGGAATTTTATAAAATTAAGTCATACAGTGTATATTCCTTTTTGTCTAACTTCTTTTACTCAGCATCATAGTTTTGAGATTAATCCCTATAGTTACTTGCACCACTAGTTCATTTCTTTTTATTTCTCAATACCATTCCATTATGTACATATAGTATGTTTTATTTGTCTATCTACTGATTGATGTTGGGTTGTTTCCAACTTGGGGCTATTATAAATAAAGACTCCATGGACATCTGTGTGAAAGTCTTTATCTAGACATATGCTTTTGTTTCCCTTGGGTGAAGTGCAATGGCTGGATCAAATTGTAGGCATATATTTTACCTTTTAATAAATTCCCAAATTGTTTTTGAAAATAGCTATACTGTTTATAACAACCGGGCTGAGAGTTCCAGTAATTCCACATTCTCATCAGCTCATATGGTCAGTCTTACTAATTTTAGCCATTTTATCGAGTGTTTATTGTAGTTTTAGTTTGCTTTTCCCTAATGACCAATGATGTTGAGCATCCTTTTATATGTTTAATTGCCATTCATACCTCTTGTTTGGTGAAGCATCTGTTCAAATCTTTTGCCCATTTTTAATTAGGTTTTTTTACTTCATAAAATCAAGTTGTATTATTTCTTTAAATTCTAGACCCAAATACCTTTTTAGATAAGTATTTGACAAATATTTTCTCTCATTCTGCAATTTGCCTTTTCATTTTCATAACATTATCTTTCAAATAGTAAACCTCCAGTTTTTCGTTTGTAGTTTGTATATGTGTATAGTATTTATTAAATCTTTGCAAAGCCCAAGCTAATTAACATTTATTTCTATGTTTTCATCTAAACGTTTGTAGCTTTAACTTTCTTATTTAGGTCTGACGTATGTAGAATTCATTTTGTGTATGGTGAGGGAAAGAGGCAGTTTACCCACTGGCACTGAACTACTCTGTTTAGAGTTCATTTTGTGTATGGTGAGGGAAAGAGGCAGTTTATCCACTGGCACTGAACAGCTCCATTTGTTGGGATGTTTACCCCTATACCCCATTGAATTTTCTTCTTTTAAATGACAAAAGTCATTTGGCCAAACATATTTGGATCAATTTGTAGACTTCTATACTGTTCCGCTGAGATGTATCTATCTTTGTAACAATACCATGCCACCTCTGTTACAATAGAACTATAATTCTTGAAATCATGTGATAAGGACTGCAATTCTTTTCTTTTGTTAGTGTGTTATTGTGTATGCATGTATGTGTGTGACTACTCTAGTCTTTTGCATTTCCACATAAAGTTTAGAATTGTCAATTCAGAGCTTGTCAACTTGGAGAAAAAGCCTACTGGGATTTTAATTGTGATTGCATTGACTCTTCAACTCAACTGGCGATAACTGACATTTTAATATTGAATCTTTTGCCTCATGAATATAATACATTTCTCCATTGATCTGGGCTCTTTGGTTGTTCTCAGCAATGTCTTATAGCTTTCAATGTACATGCCTTACACAAATTTGATTAAATTTATTCCTAAGTATTTCATGCTTTTAATGTTATAAATGGCATAGTTTAACTTCCATTTCTGATTGTTTACTGCAAGGAAAAAGAAATAAAATTGATTTTTGTGTATAGATTTTGTAGACTAAAATCTTCCCAAACATTGGTTCCAAAATGTTTTCTCTTAATTCCATAGGATTTTCATTATGAATAACCATGTTCTCTATAAATATAGTTTTATGTCTCTTATTTTAATTTATATGTCTTTTTCTCGATCTATTGTACTAGGTAGAATTCATAACACTTAGAGTACTGGTATGGATTCTGTTAGTTTTTAATTCTAATTTCTGATTTAAATAATAAAATGTGTAAGTTGGAAATTTCCCGTAAATATGAAAGAACTATTGCAAGAGGGGGAGAATAAAGACTATCACAACCACTTGTGAAAAGAATAGAGATGATGAAGGAATTGTAGAAGGAGAGTGAAGCAAACAAACAAAACTGCAATCTTCTTCTCCAGTTTTTTTCAATGTCAGGTCATTCTATAGAGATTAATAAAATGGAGCCAACTAGGTGATCAGTTATAGTTAGCAAAGTATCATCTGCAAGCATGGATACTTTGATTTCCTCCTTTCCCATTTTTATCTCCTTGGTTTCTTTTTCTTGCCTAACGTCTGAAACCTCCAGAACTGTGAAGAATAGTAATGGTGAGAAAAGGTATCTGAGCTAAACTTACATCCCACATTAGACTGCTGGGTTTGACTTCTAGTTCCTGAGTTCACTTTCCTGCGGCTCTTGAGAGATAGTTCAAGTTCCTTCTTGATAGTTCAAGTTCCTGAGTTCCTACCACTCTCATGGAATACCTGGTCCCATGAGAGTCACAGCCGTCACAGGCATTTTGGCATTAAACCAATAGAGAGGAGCTAGCTTGTTCTTGCTCTTCCTCTTCGTCACCCTCCCCAGTCCCATCTCTGTCTTTATTTCTACCTTTCAAGTAAATAACTGTGTTAAACACAAAAGAAGGCCAGAAAGAAACAAACGCAGAATGAGAAATGTCATACTAGTCATAGGCAGAAATCTGATGAAACTATAAGCCAAAGAATGCCAGCACATTCCAGAATTTAGGTATGGATAAGGAAAAGGCTCACTGCTAAATGAACATAGCTCTTCTGACATCTGAGTTCAGATTTCTGGCCTCAATAGCTGTGGGAGAATAAATTTATCTTGTTTCTGTTGTTTAAGTCATCTTGTTTGCTGTATTTTGTTACAACAGCTAGGAAACAAATATAAATATCAGTCCAAGAATGTTAAAGTACTGCTGTAGCAAATTCCTAAAACTGTGGAGATGGCTTTGGAATTGGGTAATGACTACAGCTTACAAGAATCTTTACACACATTATAGAAAAATTTGGATTTCCTTGAAGAGATGGTTGGTAGGGATGTGGACATGAGAGGTGATGCCAATCAGGGCACAGAAACTAATAATGTGACTGGACATTAGAGCAAAGGTGATTGTTTTATTATTAGTGAGTATCAAAAAAAAACTTGACAATTTGTGTTCTAGGGTTGGGTGAAGTGTAGAACTTGCAAGTGAGCAAGTTGAACATTTAGCTGAGGATATCCCATAGTGAAATGTGGAAAACATAATCCAGTATCTCCTCACTGCTTATGGTAAACTACAAGAACTACAGAAATTAGCATAAAATACAAAAGGATGTCTTGAGAAAGGAATCTCTGAGAGAAAAAAATAAACCTGGAATTTACTGATTTGGAAATCCTCAGAGTACCCGGAGCAAAATATTTCAATGGATGAGGCCAAACTTTTGCTACAGAGATTAGGCTTGTGATTCATGGATTCAATCGGTCATCTCAGCAGGAATCAGAAATAAAGCTGAGGTTACCTGGAAAAGATTTATAGAATGTTCTTTGGTATAATGTTGTGGACCTTTATGAGTTACAGAAGAGAAACAAGGTTTTTGAGACAAAAATTATAGTAAAGGCACTACCCATCCAGACTGAATAGACATAGGTGTGAGGAAGTAAAGGAAGTATTTATGGATGAATAGTCGTGAATGCAAAAGGCAGGGCTATTGCCTCATCAAACTTAGAGATGAAATACCAAGTCACAGACAATTATTCTTAGCCTTGAAACCTAATGAAAACCATATGAAACACTGGACTCTGGTAGCAGCAAAACTGCAATTTGTGGGTTTAATAACTTAATCCCGTGTGTGTTTGTGACATATGGGAATTCTTAGCAGCAGGCCCCAGCATTGGTTCTCATTTGCTACTGTCAAAGTCTAGTGTTCTAGATCTTTTATGTAGTCTGTCATCAGCTCAACACATTGTTGTACTTCAGAAACTTGTTTCTCACCCAAGTCTCTATTTTCATGTACTTTAAAAAAATTACTGTGAAAATTTTACCTTGTTAATATATTGATCAGTGAATAATGTCATGTTTTTTATGGAAGCCAGATGAGATGTTTGATGTATTCTGATGTCATTTGTATTTCATTGTCAGTTAGTATGTAAGCTCTGGCTATTAATTACATATTGTGAAAAAGTGTTTTACTGATTGATGGAGTTAATTGATAAACATACTGTTCCATTACACTTAATTAAGTTAATAAATATAGATATATAACATTATCAAAATGAATACATTTGATGACAAGAAGTGAAGGGAGGAAACAAGCACTTTAAAATCTAGTTTATCTTTGGGGCAGCTGGGACCATCTTGGCTCCAACTTGGAGAATTGGAGGACTGGCAGGCAAATGGGACTCCTCACCCCATCAGCCACTTCTGGCTGGTCGGGAATGGGGACGTGGCCTGAAACCAGATTGGAGTGCTGGTACTGCCAGGCTAAGGTATCACACCTACTAGTTTACAAGAGCCAGGGATGAGAGCAGACTGAGCAAGGCCAGGTTACACCACCTGCCAGAGAAGGGACTGGGGGCTGGCTAGGTCAGGCCAGGCTGCAGCATCTGAAGGCAAAAGCTAGGACAGATGAGGGGCTATGCCATGCAGGGTCAGAGCAACCACTGGCACGTGTAAGATCTGTGGGTGGGTACAGGCCTGGTTGGGGAGCGAAGGGGACGTCCTGGCCAGGGTATGATTCCCATTGGTGAGTGCCAGGGCCAAGGTTGAGGCTGCAGTCTGGTGTGGATATTTTTGCAGGTTCCCTTGGCATGGGTAGGGGCTGGGTCTGGGAAGCACTGGACTGGACTAGATTCCAGCACCCACTGGTGCTCATGAGATCCAAGGTGGATGTAGGATGGGCTAGGCTAGATCTCTGCCCCTGCTGAGCCATGCATGAGCTGTGTCTGGGTGTAGACCAGACTTGGCTAGGCAGTAGCACCCAGCAGTAACCGGAATGGATGAGGGCCAGTCAGAAAAGGCCACTGTTTCTGCTAGGACAGGTGGTGGACTAAGTAGGGCTGGCCCATGGACCCACCGGTGTGTGCAAGATCCAGCACTGGGAGAGGTCCTGAGGGAGCAGCTTGGATAACTCCTCTGTCGGGACACACTCCCTGCAAGTAAGTGCAAGAACCAATATGGGGAGCAGCCCAGACAAGGCCAAAATATGGTACCCACCGGCATACATTTGGCACAGGTTGGGGGCAAACCAGGCTAGGTCAGTTCATATCACCCACAGGCAAATCTGAGCACCAGAATGGAGAGTGGGTCAGGCTGGGTCAGAACACAATATCAGCCAGTCCACATGAAGGCCAGGATTGGGGGCTGGCAGGGCTAGGTTAGGCTGTAACCCCTACCAGCATGAGCTGGAATTCAGGATGGCACAGGTCTGGCTAGGCTATAGCACCCATTGGCAAATGCCAAGGTGAGATAGGCTGTGCCAGATGGGGCCGCAACACCAACCAGTACATGTGAAACCCAAGGATGGTGGGGATGGACCCTGTGGGGAAGCTGTGGAGGGCCCCCTAATGGGCCACTACTCCTGCTGGAGAGCATGAGAGCTGGAATGGGGGCAGATGAGGCCAGGCAGGGTCACAACATCTGATGGCCTACATGTGAGCTGGATCAGGGAAAAGCCAGGCTGGGCTGACTGTACCTTCTGGTACAAGCATAAGCCAGAGTGGGTGTGGGTAGGTTGGGCTTCGCCACAGCATCAGCTGGCAGATGCTGACAGGGGGGCAAATTCTGTCAGGCACAGGCATGGCTAGACAGATGGTGGCACCCACCGCCACATGTGTGGACCAGATAGTAGGGCTGGTTGGGATGAACTGGGCTTCAGTGCCCATTGACATATACGTGAGCCAAATGGGATATGGGACAGACTAGACCAGTCAGCTGTACATACTGGCAAGCACGGAAACCAGGGAAAGGGGTGGGTCTGGTGGGGTTTATTGCAGGTCGCTCCAATTAGGCTGCAGTTCCCACAGGTTTGCAGAAAGGCCGAGTATGGGGTGGGCAGGATCAGGTTGGACTCCAACACCCATTGGTTTGCGTAAAACATGGGGTTGGAGAGAGAACAGACCAAGCAATTGCAACTACCAGTGAGTGCATAGGCTGATTTGTGTGATGGACTGTGCTAGACCCTATATTGGCAAATACACAGAAGAAATCAGGTCTGGGATGGCCTCAGATGAGATTTCTTTGATGATTCCTTACCAACTGAATCACTGGACTCAAAACCCCAACCATGGAGAGAATTGCAGGTTCCATAGTCTGACCATGGAGTGCATGTGTCAGATCTCGGCCTCAGTGGCCCAGACAGAGCAGTGGACAGCATATCCAAATGCTTGTGGAGGATATGGCAGTACATTGGAGCCTCCAGATGATACCTGGTACCATGGTAGAACATGGAGGACAAATCAAATTGATCAACTACTGGGCCCGGCGGCATGGCCTAGCAGCTAAAGTCCTCGCCTTGAGCACTAGGATCCCATATGGGTGCCAGTTCTAATCCCAGCAGCCCCACTTCTCATCCAGCTCCCTGCTTGTGGCCTGGGAAAGCAGTCGAGGAAGGCCCAAAGCCTTGGAACCCTGCACCCATGTGGGAGACCTGGAAGAAGTTCCTGGCTCCTGGCTTCAGATCGGCGTAGCACCGGCTGTTGTGCTCACTTGGGGAGTGAATCATCGGACAGATCTTTCTCTCTGTCTCTCCTCCTCTCTGTATATGTATATCTGACTTTCCAATAAAAATAAAATAAACCTTTAATTAAAAAAACTTGATCAACTACTCCAACCAAGTGTTGGCAGTGAATATCTGGGCAGATGGAGACTCTAAGGTGGACCATAGCAGCCAGTGGATTCTGGAGAGATTTCATCATGATTGGAGTGGTGGGATCACTAGTAATTCAGAACTGTTGAGCCATCAAAACCTCTTGAGAACTTCATGGCATTGTAAATTTCTGTTTTTCTTCTTGTTGCTGATTTTGTATTGTGGCTTCATTTAAGGGGATGTATAGTAGTTATGTAATAGAGACTATCATATCTAGATGTGAAGATACAATGCAGCATGCATCTCTACTTCCAGACAAAGATGGACTCCCAATACTATATCTTGATACTAGGATGCTGGACTCTGCCATTGTCCATGCCCGCAATGATGGACATATGATTTTTTATGAAGAACTATACTATAGTAATAATATAGGGGAACTCAGTGGAGGCGGAGGGGATTTGGGATGGGAGTAAGTGAAATTCCAAGGCCTATGGAACTGTATCATAAAATGATGATAACAATTTTTAAAACTCGTAAACAAAAAAGGAGATCATAAAGATAAAAGGCATCAGTAAATGAAATTGTCAGCAGAAAAGCAAAAAAAAATCATTTACCTCAAAATGACATTTTTAAAACTGTACTTTATAAAATGGAACTACAACCTGGAACAATAAGTTCAAAGATAATTCAATGTCCAGGCTTCTGACATCCAAATGGGCAAAGCACTGGAGAATATTAGTGCTTCTACTGGGAGATGAGCCATGACAGTTTGATCGTGTCTGAAATTCTCAATGAACCAAGTGCATGTACAATGACTCAATGGGCCTTACCATTATGAATTGAAATCTGTATTGTTAGTGGTTTTGCTGCATAATATCCACAGACAGAAGTGCCTTCATCACAAGCAAATGATCAAAATCAATGTCAATGTGCAGGACGGTATAAGTCAAAATACACATGACCTGAGCCTTTTAGCAGGTAATGAGTTGTTTTAATCATTTTAAATTATACTTTAAGAAGTTATTCAAAAATCAGTGAAAAAAATACAGTTCTTTCCCTTCAAAATCTTTTTTTCAAATTAGCTTGTCAAGGCCAAAATGATATTTCATTACACACCTTTAGTATGACTGCTTTTCAAATACAAAATGTCTATAACAAAAATCAAATTTACCTGATTAAATTAATGCTAGGCTTTTTGTGTGGAAAAATTTTTTAATAAAAGGCATATTTTAAAATATAGTCACTTGTTCGCTCTAGACACTTTTTGTAAAATCAATACATTTCAAATAAAAGTACTCAATTATTATATTCCTAAGCTCAGCTGAGATGAATTTGGATTTTTATGTTATGATTGTGCTCCTAAATTATAGGCACCGAAACATTTGGCCAGTTTCAAGGGCGGTCCTGGACAAAACATCCATTATAGTCACAGTGGTCCTAAAAATAGGAAAGCAGTGTTCCCACCTTCAACCTTTCTCTAACCCTACAATATTCAGAACATTTTTAAGAACTGCATTTTTGCAGCTGTGAAGACAGGAAGTAGTCTGTCCTTACCTAACTGCCCTTGAGCTAATTGAAACTTACCTGTGCTGCTGCACCAGAAAGGTACTTTATGCTGCCATGGCCATTCATCAAGCATGCAAGATTTGTTTGTTTCCTTACAACACATTTGTTTGTTTCCTTACAACACATACAACAAAAACAGGCATGAGGAGGACATCAGAATAAGGGAGTTCAGGAGAGAAGATTAATTGGTGATGAACATTATCATAACAAGCAGGCTACAAAAAAATGTAAGCTGGCCCTGAAGATACATTTTATGTTTTAAATTACTTAAATTACAATAACTTAAGAGAGAAGAAAACAATACATACACTGCCCTTAATTATCTAGCTCCTTCTTATGGACTGAGGGTATTTCCACCAGAGCCAGAAGTTTTATAGGCTGGCAGATAAAATGGAAATAACAGACATTATCCAGAAATAAAACTCCTCCTGGTTAATTTCTGTTTGATCCAATCCTCCCACAATTCTCTGTTCCAGAGAGATAATCTCTAGGGAGTATATTACGCGGGGTTTGTACATCCAGTGGAAGAGCAGGATACCAGACGGTAGGAAAAGAATCAACTAGAATTTTCCAGAGTTTCGGCTTATTCCAATCTCTAGTAACTGTTCTTTTCTTGCCCCTTTTAGAACTAAGTTAGGTGTTAACACCTCCCTCTGTTGCCATGTCATGACTACTGTCACCTCCCCTCTTAGTTCCTATAACTTTTCCTATACCTCTTTATATCATCCTTTCTTTAACTTTTCCTCAGCCAGTTCTACTTAATGTACTACTTGTTTTCTGCTAGGAACCTTATTATTGCATCACAGTAAATGTATCATTTCCATTTAGTATTTCAAGTATATGCATTTTAAAAAAGATTTATTTATTTTTATTGGAAAGTCAGATATTCAGAGAGGAGGAAACAGAGAGGAAGATCTTTCCACTCCCCATGCGGCCATAACAGCTGGAGCTGAGCCAATCCAAAGCCAGGAACCAGGAGCTTCTTCTGGGTCTCCCATGCAGGTTACAGGGTCCCAAGGTTTTGGGCCGTCCTCTACTGCTTTCCCAGGCCACAAGCAGGGAGCTGGATGGGAAGTGGGGCTGCTGGGATTAGAACAGGCTGCCAGAATTAGAGCCATATGGGATCCCAGGGCATGCAAGGCTAGGACTTTAGCCACTAGGCTACCACGCTGGGCCCAAGTCTTCTTTTGTGATCTAGTAAATGATCTATCCTAGAGAATGTTCCATGCACTGAAACAGTTTATATGTGGTAGCTGTGGGTTGAAATGTTCTGGAGTTAACTATTGAGTTCATTTGCTGTGAGGTATAGATTAATTGATAATTTTGTATTGATTTCTTATCTGGTCTGTCCACTGATAAAAATTGAGTGCTGAAGTACCCCATTATTATTGCATTGGTGTGTCTAGTCTTCCTTTAGATATTAGCATTGTTTTATAAAACTGGGCGTACTGAAGTTGGGTGGACACATGTACCTGATAGTCATATCCTCTTGTCAAATGATCTTGTAATCATCACATAATGGCCTTCTTCATCTCATTTAACAAATTTTGTCTTAATGGCTATTTTGCCTGATATGAAGATTGTTATTTCTACTTATTTTTATTGCCATTTGCATAAAATATTTTTTCCATCCTTTTATTTTCAGTATGTTTCTGTTGGTGAGATATGCTTCCTGTAGGCAGTATATAGATGAGGTTTTTTTAGTATAAATTCAGCTACTCTGTCTTTAACTTGGAGAAGTTAATCTGTTTGCATTCAGGATTTTTATTGAAATAACATTTTGGTACTACCATTTTCCATGAATATTCCCATTGTTTGCTTTGAATCTCCTTTGTTCTGTTGCTAAGGGGGTTTTCTGCCTTCACATTCTTTGCTGAATGTTTTTATTCTGTTTCTGTATGTAATACATCCTTAACTATCATTTGTAAGACTGGCCAGGTGGTGACAGATTCTTTTGAATTTTGCTTGTCTTAGAATGTATTTATCTCACCTTCATTTATGAATGAGAACTTTGCTGAACAAAATACTCTGGGTTGGCAGTTTTTTCTTTTCCAACGTGGACTGTATGTACACATTCTCTCCTGGAACATAGGATTTCTGAGAAGAAATATGTTGTCAATGTGATAGGAGATCCTTTAAAGGAAACCTGACAGTTCTCTTCTGCTTATTTAAGATTTTCATGTCCTACTGTTGAAGGTTTGTTTGTAGTTTGTGGTGTGGATCATTTCTGATTATGCTTTTTTAGGGTTCTGCCCAGTTTCTTTATTAAGTATTCATATCTATCTCTACATTGAGAACATTTTCAGCTATTATTTAAAGAAATATATTTCCTAAGCCATTCTTTTTTCCACACCACCAGAAACTTCTAAGATTCATTGTTTTGTCTTGGTTTGATTTGGTTTGGTTTGGTTTTTTGTGGTCAGTTGATGGTATCCCATAGATCTTGAACACTGTTTTTGCTTCTGGATTCTTTCTTGCTTATGTTCTTTCATTCACTCATTAATTCAGTCTATCTGGTGTTGTTTGATGATGTTTCATGAACTTGGTTTTTGGTTCTATTTCATATTTTCTTCTTTTGCCTGGTACATCAAATGATCTGTTTTCTAGATCAGATATCCTTTCTTCTGCCTCACGAAGTTTGTTGTTAAAGCTTTTCACTGTGTTTTTAACTGACTTTATATATATAATATATAATTTATACAATGTATCCAATATATAAAATGTGGATCATTTTCTTTTTTGTTGTTATTATCTTCCATGACACAGTTTTGTAGTTACAAAGGTTCATCCATCCCCTTCCCCTTCCAACCTTCCCAGCTACTCCCATCACTTATTTTTCCCTATATTATCACAGTAGTATAGTCTCTTAGCACCAATTAAAGTTTAACTTTCTGCTATTTAAGCACATCATGACATGGTAAGTATGGGCAAAGGTGGAAAATCTAGTGTCATATTGTAAAGGCATATTGAAATGTTTCATTGAGAACCCTAGTTTTCTAGTATTTCTGATTGTTTTCTTTAATTTCTCAATCTCTGTGTAGAATTTGTTGTCCATGTAATATAGATTTCCTTATATATGTAACTATTTTTCTGTGTTCTCAAGTAACCTTACAATCAATCTTTTTAATTCCTTCTCGGGCATTTCATCAATCTCTTCTTGACTCTCCAACATTGATATTTTTTCTCCTGGGGATTATTGATATTGTTGTTGTTCTTGGCTTTGTTGTTGAGAATGTGCCTCTATGGCTTTGTAGGACACTTGAGACTTGTGCTAAAGTTCTGGGAGTATGTGCTTGATAAGACCAGGGAGCTCTGGGCACAGCTGTTGTGGGGTCAAGAGTCCAGAATTATACCCAAGTTGGACATGCTATAGCACCCCTGTGTACAGTTAGAAGAAAAAAGAATTATTGAAGCTAGCTAGTGTGTTCAGTTCATGATCCCAGCTCTTCTCTGTGCCAAGATGAACCAGCTGATTCATAGCCTAACATGAGCTTTCAGTGCACGCACACCCCACCACACTCCCCATGTCTACCAGATAGAACACTGACCCACTTTGTGGTGTATTCCCCATGCCCTCTGAGACCTGTCCCAAGAATACAGGGAATTCGGAGATTTTGCAAATTGCTCAGGTTTCAGGAGCCTAGCTGCAATCCATGTCTCTCTCAACCTTGGCCCAGAATTCTCACACTCACAGGGTGCACGGATTCTGCTTGGACCCTGAGAGCTATCCCAACTCTGGCATGAGCTACCCACCATTCCCTGAGGCAACTGCACTTGAGAAAGTCAAGGCTGACACTTTTGTTCATGGAGGGTGAAGAAGTAACATGGTATCCTTTCACAGAGCAAAGTGATTGCTCAGTCCCCTGCGTAGACTCAAAGCCAGTGAAAACCATGGGATTCTCATTTAGTGAAAGCCACCGGTGTATAGGCTGCAGCAGCACCTTGCCTGGGAAGATGGCATTTCCCAGCAAGCATGAGAACCAGGGTTGGGAAGGGCCTGGCTAGACAGGCGGTGGCACCCACTGGCACAAGTGTGGGCTGGATAGTTGGGGTAGGACGGGTTGAACTAGTTTCTACCATACATTATTAATTGCATTAAGTCATCAGGCTAATCTACATTCAAAAAGAAGACAAATTATTTTTTCTGATGAAATGAGCTGCAAAGTGGTCAATATTTCTTCAGTTCACCACCATTCCAATAACAATCCTGAGAATGAGGAACAGCTATCATCTCTCTTTAAAAGATGAAGCAGCTGCATTATAGAGTCACAGCAGTATAATTTAAAGCAGAGCACTTAGAGTTAGTCCACCGTCCAGCACCACTAATATCACCTGAGTGTGTGTTAGAGACACAGATCCTTAAATTGGGAATGTGTGCAGCAGTAAAAACACCACTGTATTAAATTGCCTGAGTTCAGGTGCTGACTCCAGTTCAAGTCTCAGTTTCCTGCTGATGTACACTCTGGAACGCAGGAGGTGATAATGATTCAACTGCTTGGATCCCACCACCTATGCAGAAGATGTGAATTGAGTTTCTGGCTCCTGGCTTTTGCTTGGTCTAGCCCCAAGACGTCTTGGGCATTTGGAGAGTGAGCTAGTAAATGGAAGATCTCTGTCTTTCAAATAAATTTCTACAACTTAAATAATTTTTTTAAATCTAAACCCTTATATCCTTCCACAGGATAATTTATTTCATGTGTAGATATTACCTAAATAATAAGGAACTAGTAATAGAGGCTTTTACTATTATTCTACAACAGTACATGCCCCAAAATCTATGTGTGGCCCTTATGCACTCTGAAGTTGGAGAAGCAAATTAATTTGAAGTAAATCAACCCCATTTATGGTCCAATCTTGTCATTTGATAAATAAGTGACCCTGAATAGATCACCTATCCTTTCAGAATTCCAGTTTTCTTACAAGAAAACTAAGTAAAAGGTCCTGCATGGAGACCTAGCAGCTAGTCCTCGCCTTGCAAGCCCTGGGATCCCATATGGGCACCAGTTCTAATTCTGGCAGCTCCACTTCCCATCCAGCTCCCTGCTTGTGGCCTGGGAAAGCAGGATGGCCCAAAGCCTTGGGATCCTGCACCCGCGTGGAGACCTGGAGGAAGTTCCTGGCTTCTGGCTTCGGACTGGCACAGCACCGGCCGTTGTGGTCACTTTTGGAGTGAATCATTGAACAGAGGATCTTCCACTCTGTCTCTCCTCCTCTCTGTATATCTGAATTTGCAATAAAAACAAATAAATCTTTTTTAAAAAAAAAAAGCGGGGGGGGGGGGGGAACTGATCTCTAGTTTGCCTAATCCAGAAGCCTGTCATGAATATGCAAAGTTGTTGCATGGAAAAGCAGGGAGAGTAATACTGCTGACTAGTAGTTTTGTCCATGATCACAGAATGTATTGGCAATAGAATTTAGACTAAAACAGTTGGATTTATGGTCTTAACTCCTCAAGGACAAGCACTAATTGGCCCAGTGCCTTATAGCCTTTTCCAGGTTTTAAGAACTACTGAAAATGGCAATACCGATTGCAAAGAACAGGCAGGGAGTCAAGTGTGATGTGCTTTCATGAAACTAAGAGCCCCTTCTCTCTCTCTCTCTCTCTCTCTCTCTCTCTCTCTGCTTCCCCAGATCCCTCCACTCCCCAAACAAGTTAATACAAGGCTATCATGGCAGGGCATGGCCGTCTTCCTTTCATTGGAGATTATTACTGAGTGGGAAGTGTTCAGGATGAGTGAGTGTTACTGGGGAGTAGGAGGTGGAGTGACAATCCTGGCCTAGATTATGGTTTTCAAGTTTGATGCATGTCAGTGAAATGGCATCTACAGCCTGCTGAAACTTTCTGAGAGTCAGATTTTGAGAGCTGGTGGGTGAGAAATCGCAATCACTCTGTGATTATTCACCTCCTCCAATCTATATTTTTAATTCACCCACTCTTAATTCTAATATTCCCTACAAGCAATTTTCTAAAACTCAAGAAGCCACTTGCTGTCTTCTGAACTGTCTCAGTCTTCCTCAAACTCAGTATAAGATAGAAAGGAAGTAGTCAGGTCTGGATAATCCCTAGTCTATTGAACTGTGAAATCAATTTTCAAACTAGCTTAACAGAAAAAGGAGAAAAATCCAGGAGTTTTTTTAAAAGACAGAGTTCAACCTGTAAAAAGAGGTAGCATAGATTTCCTGGGTTCAAATCTCAATCCTTATCTGACTGTGATATTAATTCTGTTCCTGAGTGCAACTTCTATAAAACAAGAAAAATGGATGTAAAACACAGGTGTTATGAGAATAACAAGTGTTAGTAACATAAAGTCCTTAGCCTAGTGCCTGGCTTTAATACTTCTTTGTATCAAATGCTTCTTTGTATCAAATCCATCTTTGCATCAGTAACCTTTTGCAATCATCATTCAGTCCCCATTCTCTGGCATTAAAGTGCATATTTCCCATTGTATGAACTGTAAATTTTTGACTTAGCATTTAAGATACTCTCTTGGAGAATCAAAATGGCAGAATAGAGTGAGGACACATTTAAACAGATGGAGCATCATTAGCCAGGGTGAAGCAGAAAGAACAGATTCCAGGAAATAGAAGAATACAGGCCAATTGCAGAGGGGCACCTGGAGACTGACGGACACAGGGAAGCAGTGGAGACAACAGAATAGTGTTGCAATGACCGGATACCCCAGTGGCAGTGAGTGGCACTCTACACTTCACTGGCAGCCAGAGCTCTACCGGCAGCCAAGTGGAAAGGAGAATTCACCAGGAGCTCAGAAGGTGAACCCAGGCAAAGAAGTGACTGTCCTACTGATTTGTTTGGTCTGACTAGGGGCAGAGACTGAGCAGCAGATCCCAAGCAGGTCATGCAGGAACAACATAGATTTCACAGCCCAGGACCCCACCAGTGCCATATCAGGTGTCATTTTGTACAGTGAGGCAAAGGCTTTGACAATGGAGAGACAACAGTGAGCTGCACCTGCACTAAGCTGAGAGCAAACTAATTGCTGACTCAGTGCATTGCAATGGTCCCACCAGCTTTGGCATCCTAGGAATCCCTCCCTAAATAGGTTCATGTGGTCCTCACACTTAACAGCCAGCAAGTTCTGGCAACATCAGCACCACCAACAGTCAGATTATTTAGGACAACTGGCGTATCCCTAATCCTAGGAACTGCTCAAACCAGAAGTGGGAGAAAGGTTATACAGGCAATAGTGCAGCCACAACATGGGATCACAGGAAGTAGAGTGCTGAGCTAGGATCTGGGGCTAGGAAATCATGGTGGAAGCCTAACATAAGAGCCCAGGCCTGAAATACACTGACAGAACTAGTAAAAGTGACTACAGATGAAGAACTGGATACCAAATGCAATCAGTAGCATTGAACTGTAGACCTGTGGGTGACACAGCTTAGAAACCTGCCCTAAGGAGAAGAATCTGTTAACCAAAATAGCAATGACCAAGAGCAAAAGAAGAGACAATGGTACAATGAATATTACAGATGCCTCCCCCACAAAGGAGCAAAAGCCTTTGCCAACCTCAGAATTAACTGGGGAAGACATCAAGAAAATGGGGGATAGAGAATTCAAAACACTTGTTTTAAAGCTTCTTATCAACAATGAGAAGCATATAGAGGACTTCACAGAATTTCAGGAATATGTCACACAAGAAATAACAACACTGAAACAAAATCAAGCCAAATTATTATAAAGAAAGGGCACAATGAATTCAGTGGAAAACTTCAACAATAGAATGAATGAGGCAGAAGAAAGAATCACAGAATTGGAAGATATTTCTTGCCACAATAGGGAAACAATCAAAAAGCTGGAAGCAGAGCTGGATCAAGCCAAAAAAAAAGAGTATTCAAGAATTAAAAGACACTATTAAAATGCCAAATGCAAGTCATGGATGTTCCAGAAGGTACAGAAAGAGAAGCTGGGTTTAAATATGCATTCAATGGAATAATGAATGAAAATTTCCCTAATATGGAGAAAGAATTGGGAAACAACATGCAGGAGGGACATAGAACTCCCATTATGAATGACCAAAACTGATCCTCACCATGACACATGATAATATCTCTTCAGTTGAATATAAGGATAAGATCCTCAAATGTGCATGTGAAAAAAAAATCAGTTGACATATAGATAACTGCAATCACACTCACACCTGACCCCTCACAGGAAACTCTACTGGTCAGAAGAGAATGGAGAGATATATTCCAAATTCTAAAAGGAAAAAAAATTGTCATCCCAGAATAACATACCTAGTAAAGTTTTCTTTTCATTTGAAAATGAAATAAGATTATTCCACAGCAAAGAAAAGTTCAAGAATATGCTCTTTCAGACCTGCCCTGCAATGATACTTAAAGATGTTCTCTTGACAGACAACCAAAGGCAAATGTGGAAAACATCCCAGGATGTTGGACTCAGTCATTGTCAATGTCACAATGTCAGGATACACTTAAATAGCAAAATGATGGACTTTGTGACTGTTTATGAAGGGCTATACTATTGTAATAATATAGGGGAAATCAGTGGGGGAGGAGGAATAAGGGAAATCCCAGAGCCTATAACCGTATCATAAAATAAGAAAAGATTTTTAAAAACATAAAAATACACTGTTAGTATCAGTCCCTCCAACTCTATCCAACCCTATTGCATAATACCTTTGCAACAGGATTTTTTTTAACCATCAACACTTGAATTTTTGACTGACTCATTCTGTGTTAGGTTGGACTGTCCCATGTGCTGTATCTGGGATATTTAGCAGCATCTTTATCTTCTATCCACTAACTACCAGTTGCAGCCCTTTGAGTGTGATAACCAAAAATTCCTCCAGACATTGCTTGGTGTCTTCTAGAGCATAAAATCTCCCCTATTTGTGTGAAACTGCTCTTCAAAGACCCTTTGTCTCTTACGGTTCTCTACTTACCATTTATCAAATGTGTCTATCCCAATCTCATTTTGTTTCCTTTCCTCAAAGTATTTCAACTTTTTATTTGGCAAAATATGCCGAATAAATACATAGACATTATTACAAAACCATCACCACCATTCAACTCCAAAACTTTTTGTCTTTTCAAACTGAATGCCACAGTCACTTAATAAAATCTCCCAATCCCCACTAATAACCACCATTCTGCTTTCTATTGCTATGATTTTAATGACCATAGGTGCCTCAGGGAAGTAAAGGTAAGACTCATAGCATATTTTTCTTTTTCTGTCTGGTTTTGCATCTAGCATAATACTCAAATTCATTTGTAGCATGTCTCAGAGTTAGTCACTTTGCTTTCTGAAACTGAATGATATTCCATTGTATGTATCCACCCCATGGAGTTTACCATCCATCTTTTGTGAATAAGGCTGTTGTGGACATGAGTGCACAAATAGGTGTCCCTGCTTTCAGTTATTTAGACTATGTATCCAGAATTGTAATTGTTAGATCATGTGGTGATTTTGCGAGATTTTTTAAGGAACCATGCACTAGAATTCAAATTTATCCACTCTTACCAATACTTCCTGCTTTCCATGGGGGAGTCTTTTTTCCTGAAATAGACATCCTTATAGGTATGAATTGGTTTTAATATGGTTTTTCAAAAAAAGTAATGATAATTAGCATATTTTCATGTGCTTATTAGTCATTTGTGCATATTTTTGGGAAATGTGTATCCAATATATCAAATTTGCTTATTTGCTTTATTGAATTGTAGCTTTAGATGTCACAAACATTAGTCTTTCAATAAATATACAATTTGCAAATATTTCCTCCTATTCTCTGAATTACCTTTTCACTTTTTTGTTGGGGTCTTTTGATGTACACAAGTTCAAAGTATATTACTTTTTTAAAAAAATCATTTATTTTATTTGAAAGTCAGAATTTCTCCTTTTTTTAAGATTTATTTATTTTATTACAAAGTCAGATATACAGAGAGGAGGAGAGACAGAGAGGAAGATCATCCATCCGATGTTTCACTCCCCAAGTGAGCACAACGGCCGATGCGCCCCGATCTGAAGCTGGGAACCAGGAACCTGTTCTGGGTCTCCCACACAGGTGTAGGGTCCCAAATCCTTGGGCCATCCTCGACTGCTTTCCCAGGCCACAAGCAGGGAGCTGGACGGGAAGTGGAGCTGCTGGGATTAGAACCGGCGCTCATACGGGATCCCGGGGCGTTCAAGGCTAGGACTTTAGCTGCTAGGCCACACTGCTGGGCCCAAAATTTCTCCTTTATTCCTGCACCCCCTGTGACTGCAGAATTATTGACTTTCATTTAGGTTTCTACTATTGGTATGTTATTACATATCATGGCAATTACCACAGTGTCATTATTTGCAAATATATGTGATATATGTGTGGGTGTGTATATACACACATATATACATATATATACATATATATACACAGACACATATATATACATATATGTATATGTATCACCCATCAGAAGACCTGCATTTCTGAGGAAGCTTTGTTCTTCATTTTCCTAATACTCAGGAGCTAGTACATTATGTAGCATAATTTGGTGAGCAGAGTTGAATAGAGGAAGCACATAAGAGATGAGCTTTCTTTTCCCTAAGATGATATCTGTCCCAGAGAATACAGAAATGTCTTTACAAGACCAATAATGAGCTTAATGGTACTTAATATCAATTATGTTCAATCTTCAATTTTAGAAATAGCTTCAGATTTAGGGGTTTTATCAATGGCAGTTAAACCAAGATATTAAGGAAAATTTTATTGTGCAGCAATTGCTCAAGTTGAAACAGGTTTGAGAACAAATCCGATTTAAATACATGCCACTTACTTCTATTTACCTATAAGATGTTTAAAATGGAATACTTTGAGGCAGAATTACAAAAGTCCCCATCTTCAATTGTGAACCATGTAGAAGTCTTTTTAACAGTTTTTCAAACATTGTACTGTAGCTAGTTATTCAAAAGTTCAACTGATTGCAGATTGGTCCATCACCCTAGATTGCTAGCAGTAATGTTCGTTCCAGGGAACCTGCCCTCCATGGAAAGTCCTGGATCTTGTGGCTTAGATATGGTTTTCTGCAAGATGGTACAACTTGGGACAAATTCCCTAGGTCCTACTGTCTACAACCCCATGTTACTAGGGTGATGGGCAGCAGTTAATGAAAAAGACTGCTTCTGCAACTGGGTCTTTTTTCATGCATGTGGATACAGAGATCTTTAAAATGATGACTTTATTTAGTGATGTTGTGAGGGAAATTGGCATCCTCATAATATTTTGATGAACTTTGGTAAAGTAAAACAATAAATTATTTTGGAGACTACTCAAAGAATATTTATCAAGGGCTCTTTAAATTACCAAAGCATTTCAACATCAATCCAGATATTCTGCATAAATACCTAAATCTTGATGTTTCCAGCTGATCTCTGGGTTCTTGCTACATGGATTTCCCTGTGCCATTTATCTCCAATAAAGTAAATCCACCCTCTCCTCACCCAGAAGGATTTGCAGTCCTCCTTACTTACAGGGCTGGCTGGGACATGAGCCAGCACCCAATCTCCTTAATGTGCTGCACCCTAACACATATAAACTTAATCCCAATAAACTTAAAGCATTGTCACCTTTATATGTTAACAATGTTGAAATTTCATTCTATAATCTGAAATGGATATACTTCCATTTTCTTAAATAGCAACTTGAACTTGATTTAACAATGGAACAGCATCCCTCAAATTTTTCTACACAAATTCTCCAGTCAATAGAAGACAGTGAACATCTCTCCAAGAGGATGATATAAAATAATCATTTTTGTCTTAAAATGTTTCCTTTCATACTGTATCTTCACTTGTTTAAGAAAGAAATTGAGGCAGGCATTGCAGCTCAACCACAGCCATTGCAACCATTTGGGACGTAAACCAGCAGTTGGAAGATATCTCTCTCTCTCTCTCTCTCTCTCTCTCTCTCATAACTACCTTTCAAAGAGATAAAATGAATCTTTTTTAAAAAGAGAGAGAATGAAGTTAATGATTAAAATCAGTGATAACCTAACACTAATTCATAACTTTGACAAAGAATTCATTTTGTCAGATAACCTCTTTCAACAAAGTTTAGCTCCTTCCTATTTAGTTAATATTAAAAGTCTTCCTTTATGAAATAATAATGACATATGCCCTCACTTGTTAAAAAAATAGATTTTCACCTCTTTTGTTTCACTTGTCCATAAAATTAAATGACCTGAACCTATTTTATTTTAGCATAAAATCTTCAGAAGTTCCTGAAAGATTTTCCACATAAATCCTACATTTCCTATTCTACCTGATTGTCTTATGCCTGCTAAACGGGCATCTGTATGAACCTCAGCTCAGGGCTGCATCACAAATCAGCAGTGTTCTTAGGGCCTGCCCGATAAGTGGAGTTTCTGGTCACACACTGAAAAGCTCTGGCTACTAAGCTTGCCATATTTTTCGAAGTGCAATCAAACTGAAGACGGTTGCTTGATTTCCTTTCACACACTTACTGCAATTGCCTTTATCTCACATTTACATTCCTTCTTATGTTTTTTTTATGACAGAAAAACCAGATTAGCACTGATTTTATATTTTAACTGGCAAGTATCGTTATCTTCATGCCTTCTAAAATTTTATTTATTTGTATTTATTTGAAAGACAGAGATTCACTGCCCAAATGGCTGCCAACGGTTGGATCAGGCCTAAGCTGAAAACCTGGAATCCAGTCCAGGTCGCCAGCATGGGTAATAGTTTCCAAGTACCCAAGGTATCACCTACCACCTTCCAGAGTACACATTGGCAGCAAGCTGGAATCAGAAGCAGAAGACCTTAAAACAGGCACTCTAACATGGAATGTGGGCATCCTAAACACTGGCAAATAATCCACAAAATGCCTGCCTGCAAAGACTTTATCTTAACTATAAAAAACTGAACAAATTTGAGGGTACTGGGCCCGGCGGCGTGGCCTAGCGGCTAAAGTCCTCGCCTTGAAAGTCCCGGGATCCCATATGGGCGCCGGTTCTAATCCCGGCAGCTCCACTTCCCATCCAGCTCCCTGCTTGTGGCCTGGGAAAGCAGTTGGGGATGGCCCAAGGATTTAGGACACTGCACCCGTGTGGGAGACCTGGAAGAGGTTCCTGGTTCCCGGCAACGGATTGGCGCGCACCGGCCCGTTGCGGCTCACTTGGGGAGTGAATCATCGGATGGAAGATCTTCCTCTCTGTCTCTCCTCCTCTCTGTATATCTGACTTTGTAATAAAAATAAATCTTAAAAAAAAAAATTTGAGGGTACTTTAAAAGTACATGGAAATGGGGCCTAGCATTATTGGCTCAGTGGCTGTATCTTCACTTTGCAAATGCTGGAATTCCATGTAGGCACCAGTACATGTCCTGTCTGCTCCATTTCCCACCCAGCTCCCTGCTTATGGCCTGGGAAAGCAGTAGAGCAAGGCTCAAAGCCTTGGGACCATGCACCCACCTGAGAGACCCAGAAGAAGCTCTTGGCTCTTGACTTCAGATTGGCTCAGCTCGGGCCATTGTGGCTACCTGGGGAGTGAAACAGTGGATGGAAGAGCTTCCTCTCTGTCTCTCCTCTTCTCTCTATAAATCTGATATCTGCCTTTCCAATAAAAATAAACAAATCTTTTTAAAAAAAAAAATTAGTTCGTGGAAAATGAAACTAACTTTAAGTGTATTTTATTGCAAAAAAAATTAAATCCATGAATAATCTTTTTCATATTACATGTGTCCCATCAAATATGCTCAAGTGTCTAAATAATTCTCTTATATAAATATTGGGATCAGGATTGTGATATAGGACATAAAGCTGCTGCCTGTGACACTAGCATTCCATATCAGTGATGGTTCAAACCCCAGCTACTCCACTTCCAATCCAGTACCTTATTAATGTTCA